>NC_024328.1:5145011-5174149 GCF_000523025.1 Cynoglossus semilaevis | reverse complement strand
CCATGGTAACTGAACCCACTTAAACACTGTTACAAGTTTAACTGATTCAATACGTCTAGTATTCTTCTTTTTTTCCTTTCGGCTTTTCCCTTTTTCAGGGGTTGCCAACTAACTAATTAATCTAAGAGTTGCAGTACAATGAAATTGGGTATTTTGGATAACTCACAATTTAAAATGTTATTTTTCTGAACACGATCTTCAGATCTAAATCTGTATAAAATAAAATGTGATGAAGTCACCCTAAAGATTAACTGTTGACACACATTCAACCATGTTACTGTATAATTAAAGAATGTGAGAACCTGTACCTCTGGTACCATGACCAGACCAAAGGTCAGACCAAAGAGAATCATGTTGATACCATACATCCACCTCAGGAAGATGAAGTACGAGGCCACAGAAGAGCCAAAGTGACCTGTGAGGACAACAATAGAAAGGCCAGAATATCACTTCTTCATCATATTCTTCTTTTTTCTTTCAACTTTGTCCCTCTTTCAGGGGTTATCACAGCAAATCATTGATTTCCATCTCTCCCTGTTCTCTGCATCTTCTACTCTGACTCCAACTCTCTGCATGTCCTCCCTCACTGCATCCATATATCTCCTCTTTGGCCTTCCTCTTTGTCTCCTACCTGGTAGCTCCATCTCTAACATTCTTCTACCAATGTATCCACTGTCCCTCCTCTGCACATGTCCAAACCATCTCAATCTGGCTTCTCTAGTTATTCCTCCAAACCTTCCTGTCTGTGTTGTCCCTCTAATGACCTCATTCCTGATCCTGTCCATTCTTGTCACTCCTAAAGAGAATCTTAGCATTTTTAACTCTGGCCAAAATAAAATAAAATAAAGGCTGAAATATCACTAACCTGGGGGATGCCTAATATGGGGAATGCCCTTGTGGCCAAACATTGATTGGTTTGATAAAATTAAACCTACTTTCAATTTCCTTTATTTTCATTTCCCATGGAATACAAGCAGTTTTGAAGTTTTCAAAGTCTCGTTGGAACTTCATCCATTTCTAGAAAAAAAGAGGTTATAGGTTATGTTGTCGGAGAAGCTGTGTTGTCTACTGACCAAAGTGTTATTTTAAAAAAATGAGGTTCTTGCCTTGGTCATAATGACTTTGTAGGCATAGAGCTTCCTGCCTTTTGCTTTCCCCAGAGCTCCTTCATACTTTTCCACAAACTCCTGAGACTCCCTGCCAGAAAACAGACAAAGCGCTGAGCTGAGACTTGATTCTCTATTCTATTTGCACAAATCTAGACCAGTTGGTAATTGTTACCATGAAGTACCGTAAAGTCAGAAGCTTTTTCTTCATAGACCAGGGTTTCCCTCTCAGACTCTGGATCAGCTTCTTCCTCTCTTCCACTGCCTCCTTCAACTTCTCCAGTTCCTCTGGAGAAAGAGAGCATGGCCTCACCTGGTTCTCATGATCCTCCTGGTCCACCTTGTCCTCCTCATGGACTTCTTCAGTGTCCTCACTGGACTCCTGCTCTAAGCTGAGATATAAAACAGAAGAATGTTTACAGTATCTTTGCAGTACGACCATAAAAACTATTCATTCTCTTGCCAAATGAAACTGATATTTTGGAGAAGTTAGGTTTAAGGACCTTGCCATTTCATGTTCTTAGATTCATTTAGCAACACCTTTAGATACATCTATTTCCTGTTACTGTTTATTAAGTTCACAAGACACTAATTATACAAACCCAGTCTCAGCTACTGTCTTGGTGTTTTTCTTTTCCACCTCCTGTGTTTCCTCCTTCAGTTCATATTTCCCTTCATCCTCTGCTTCTTCCTTTTTGGAATGTCCATGTTTCTTTTTCCTCTTGGGTTTCTTCTCAGTTTCTTCCTCCTGATTCTCCTCCCCCTCCTCTTCCCCTTCTTTCTGGATTTTTTGACTATTTTCATTCCTGAGACTCTTTCCTAGTTTTGCAGTCTTTCTACTTTTCCTTTCGTCTTCTCTTTCTTTGTGATTCTCTTCTCCTTCACCTCTAGCTTGTACAGTGTTCCTTTTTCTTTTCCTCTTTTCTTTGTCCCTTCTCTCATGTTCCAACTGCACTCCTCCTTCATCAACTCCTGATCTTTCTCTCCTCCTACTAGTTACCTTCTTCTTTTTCTTTTTTTCATAAACTCCATCCCTTTTTTCCCCCCTTTGACTTCTTTCACGTCCCCTATGAGGTGAGGTCAACTCATCTTCGTTACCTGCAGAAAATATATAAGGGTGCTTAGTTTTATTCAAATTACTTAGTCTAAGTAGAATCATAGTTTACACATTAGAACAGCTCAAACATAGGGCCCGGTGGCCAAAAACTACCCTCTAGGGGGTTCTATCTGGCCCACTGAATTTTGAAAGTTAAAAAAAAGCACAAATATTTTTGTATAATTATAATAAGTTTGTGATGTTTTGTCAAATGATAGTATGTCATATCAATTATGTTATAATTTCACTGGTTCAGCAAATAAGGAAAAGACAGAGGAAGAACATTTTCTGTTTAACTTTAAATTAAATTAATATTTTTCTACTCGTTGCTCCGTGTCAGTTGGTGGAAGTGTACCAGAAGGTGTCACCCTGCTTTAAACCCACCAATTAGACGTCAGGCAGCTTCACTGTGTACCTGGTACTATTGTTTACTTTAAAAATGTGATGAAGAGGTGGACATTAAGAACAACTGACAGACTGAAAACTGAAGAGATCTATTGTGGTCTGTCCACTGATGTGTGTCTTCTGGTGTAACCGGAGTGGACAGAACACAGGTCATTATGGACATGTGCAGCAGGGGGACATAAAAGACTCAGACAAAGGTCCAGTGAGGGGAGACGGGGTAATAGGGGCCATGAGAGGTCAAGCTCTGTGACCCCGTAACAAATTTTTGCCAGTGATCATTTGCTAATCATTTTAGCAGATTGCTACAACATACATGAATTTTGTACAAAATGGCAATGATTTGATGGATCTTTGTTTTTGTTTGTTTTTTAGATTTCTGTTGTATTCATATAATAACTCATGAACTTTGGTTCAAGGAGACACAAGAGGTGTCAAACTGAGCACAGGAGGCAGCGGTGCTGCATCTTTTATGTCCTTGTGAGGAAAAATCACTGATTGTCCCATGGGACTTTGTTGTAGGAGTTGATTGATTTAGCACATTTAAACATATGTTTTAAAAAGTTAAAGTTGTATAAAAGTTATTTATGCTTTTCAGCTAATTAAATTTGCAATTAATTTGTGCCTGTTAATATGACACAATTACAATATCAAGCGATTATCGTATAATAACCTACACATCTCTCTTAAATCCCTGAGAACCTGTGTTATAAATTTAGTTATTATAACATTTTGAATGCATTCTATTCATTTCAACTATTTTTAGACGTATTGATCAATCTCTTTATACTTTAGTGCATTGTCTATTGAGCATCATTTTAGCACAGTCAGCACTGTATCACTGCCTTCTTCATTCGTGAGGATTGTTGCCAAAAATATATGACTTTTTCATCCTAATAAAGAAAAGAGTACGTGAAATAAATATTTAACGCCTTACTGATGTTGTCGAAGGGAATGAGTGAGTCTCGAGGCATTTTCTTCTTCGTTTTCTTCTTCTGAGCTCTGCTTCTGTTTCTCCTGCAACATCCGACGACAAATGATAAGAGCCAGCGCCTCTGTGTGTCTGTGTGTGTGCCTGTTGGTGTGTAGGTGTGTGTGAGATCCAGTCTCCATGAAGTACAAATGGTCTTCATGAGGCACAACAAATAGAAAAGCGTCGTTCAAATGTTCATATATGTCATGGAAAAAAAGACTGAGGGGTTCATAAAAAAATATAATAATAATAATAATAATAATAATAATAATAATAATAATAATAATAATAATAATAATAATAATAATAATAATAGGGCTAATATGCATTTAACTTCACAAGTTCATTCACAATCAGCTGTTTATCTCCAACAGTCCGATCTTTATACCTTCATGTATTAAACTCTGTGGAGGCTCAGCTTCCATTAGCTTCTACGGAGCAATATTTGGTTTGCTGTCTTTCACTGTGGGATCTAGATGCTGATTGTGTTAAGTTAAGTTAGTTAGGTGCTTCTACCTATAACAGATGGCTTAAGAAGTAGGTCAACTCTTTATTGACTTTGTTTGAAAATGTACCAGAGCATTTCCTTGCATGCAGAGTTTGTGAGGGACATAGTGACAGCCTGTGGTTCAGTATTTTCTCACAGATACAGCCATTTTCTAATTACATCTATACCCTAACTCTAAATTAAAGCTTCACCTTCTTCAGTTTGTAAATTATTTTGTTTATTTTTCTGTATTCCTATATTTTTAATAATGTTAACGAACAACAGTGAAATGACTTAGCTTTTAGTTTGTGATAGTATCTGCAAGCACCCAGACAAGAGGCAGTAGGGGTGAGCAAAGTAAGCTGCTCAAAGATATGTATAGTTTGTGTGTGTGTGCGAGAGAGATAGAGAGAGAGACAGGGAGAGAGACAGAGAGAGACAGAGAGAGAGGGAGAAAGAGAGAGAGATAAAGATGAGTAACTGGTGGCATGAAAAGTTGAACTTTTTGTTCTGCAGCCATCGACCTGAAACACAGACAATGAGGCGGGAAACCTTAGAGCCCAGCAATTTCACTGATAATCAATTATTCACAAGAGTTATGACTGTGTGTTTGTGTGTGTTAGAGTGGGAGAGGGTCATGACTCCTTTGTTGTTTATTATGTCATCACCGTTTACTTAGCTATTCATGCTAAACACAACAATCACTCTTCCATTCATCTATCCATTTTCTACCGCAGTGCTTTTGGGGACGGTGATGGAGTATAGTAGTAAAAGAACAAAAATGTCCAGAACTTTGTTTTATTATTTCAAGCTGGAAAATGACCGATTTCCTGTGAAATTCTCTTAAAATGTTTCATTTTAATGGGGTCACAGAAAGTGGATAGAACTGTTATGGTGGATACTAATGCTACAATCTGTGTATTTCTCTTTTTTAATTTTCTATTGGAAATTATATTGTGATTAGAAAAACAATTTAACTTATCGTAGAATTCTGCTTCCATTTATAAAAAAATGTTTTTCCAAAAAATGTTTCTATTTCTGTAAGAACAAGAACACAAATTAAATAAAACGAAAGTAAACATTGTCGACGATTATTTTTAGGAACATCATTCTGCGTTGCCGGATGAACAATGTTAACCAGCAGAGGGCAGTGTTGTTCTAAACTGTGACTGAGTATGACCAGATACTGTAACAGCAACATCTGATCTCGTTTTGCCCGTGTCAGCACAGAAAATGTGTGTACATGTGTACCAGAATACGTTGTTGATGTGTGTGTGTAGTAAATGTGAGTAATCGAGACACAGATCCGTTACTAATTGCTAAAGTTAGCCGCAGCAGCAGTCTGCACATAGACCTGTGACCTCATGGCAGCTGAGTTGTCTGTGTCTTGTTCTCAGGAAACAAATGATACTAGTAACCAAAAAAAGAGAAGGATTTATTATTATTATTTTTTGGTTGCCCTCTTGTTGGGTTTTCTAACTCCCTTACATTTAAAATCATCAACTTTTTTTCCTTAGAAGATAAAGCACCGACTGCCAACTAATTTCCATTTATATCCTACTCTCTTTGATGCAAACCTTTTTTACCTAAATTTGCGTTTTGCATATAGCACATGACAGGCTGTTCCTCTTTTTCTCAGAGTGTAAACATCAGCTTTGAACTCTGAACATCTCCTCACATGTCCCTGAAGGTGAAGCAGAAGAACGTTTTAGCCCTGAGGACAAGAGAAAGACAGAAATACCTGGGTGTTATCTTCAGAGAGACAGAGTTCGGGTTCTTCAGGTGTGAGTCCAACTGAAAACATGTTTCTTTTTTGCCAGAGGAATCAACCGACCAGCCAGCCACAGTATACAGATTCTGTGGTTAAAATGTCTTCAGTTTAATCTAATCTTAATCTGTACATTTTGTGGTTCCTTACAAGGTCAGGAAAAACAGTGCTTAATCACAAATTCCATTTTCTTGTAGTTTTGTCTGGATGGGAGTCTGAAAAATCCATATTGAAAATAACTAAGTGAATTCACAGGGATCTTTTCAGAGCAAAATTTAAATAGATTGAATCATAGGATGAGTTTTCTGCATGTCAAGTCAAATAGGGTACATTTCTTTACAAATAGTGTGTATAAAATAACTTGGGAAATAAAATGTGGTAATTCTGTTATGATGATAATGAACTGTTGTGTTCACATGTGCACTGGATATCTGTTCTGCTCAGTTGCAGAACTGTTCTGTTCGGCTCAGTTCTGAAACTGTAAGTGGAATCAACAATATCTATTATATTTAAGTTTCCTGATGGTTAAAGGTTCTGAATCCAAATTCTTGTCAAAACTAGGTTGGTTGTAAAAAAAATCCTTTTATGGAGGAGGAACATTTACAATTAATTCATTGGTCAATGATTCACCTGGTCAAGGTTCTGTTTTAAAACAGATTTCTTTTGTACTTTCTAAACTCAGTAAGTGCTCAGTGAGTGTGGGGACACATTTGTGCTCGTTCCGATCCCCTGCATGTGAGTGCACGTGTGTACACTTCTGCATGTGTTCAGCAGATGTCCTGTATTCCCTGCGTTACTGCTTTTCTCGTGCACACCAGTCCAGCCACGTGCTAATGTGTCAGCAGCCCCAGACCACGCCCCTTCTCGACTGATCTCTTCACTGCAGCATCATAAGCCCGCCCCTAACACATGACACCCTGGCCCCTGTTTGGTGACTCGTAGTTTAACACAGGCACACACAGTCAGTGGGGGTGGTTTAAAGTTATCACTCACACAAGGAGTCCGTGTGCCCTCCCTTACCCCAACCCCTCCCCCCCGTCCATTTGAGAAGGAGGGAGGAGGTCTGCCTAGTAACTGCAAGCTTTTCTGGATTAAATACAACCACCACCACCCTACACCCCCAGGCGCTCACTTATGCAGCACACATCAATGTTGTTCTTTACACCTGTTCACGTGCACCCCCCCAACGGCTGTGGAAACCCCCAATGTGTGTGTGTGTGTGATGGTGTGTGTGTGTGTGTGTGTGTCTGTATCTATCTATCTATCTATCTATCTATCTATCTATCTATCTATCTATCTATCTATCTATCTATCTATCTATCTATCTATCTATCTATCTATATATCTATCTATCTATCTATCTATCTATCTATCTATCTATCTATCTGTCTATATATGCTATCTTCTTGTTTCCAGTTAATGAACTTACTCTGCCACTGTTTCTGATTGAAAAATAATTACTAAACTAATTGACAACAACCTCGTGGTTCCTGTGAATTGTTGGTTTGGACTTATGTTTTGCTTTGCTTAAATGCTTTTTACTTATACCAATAGTTGTTGTTAGAAAAAAACTTTTTACAGCTATACATCATCTACTTCTGGTCCTATTTGGCTTATACTCAGATCATAAAAACATGCTTTTCTACGAACTTGAAGATGAGAACATATTATTTGAAACACACATACACACCACATTGCTCCACCCTTAGTGTTTGTTTTCAGCTGAGCATGACTGTAGTGCCTGAGGAAGTGTGTGTGTTTTGTGAGCAGGAATATGCCTGGACTTGTCAATCAAAGACTAGACCATGTGAAAACATTTTTAGGTTATTGAGTACAACTGTGAAGCCTGATATTCACAGAACCACTCTGTAATCGCACAGTCTTCAGCAACAAGTAATACGATGTTTGTTTTAAATTTCCATCACCTGAACATGTTTCACAACAACCATTTTGTCTGAAATCACACACCGCTCTTTATCTGCATGCTGCTGCCAGAAGCTTTATTATTAACTTGTTGAACGTGTTTGTGTCCTCAGTGTAAACACCCCTGTGTGTTTGTTTGTGTTTGTGACACATGAAATGTGTTGGCCCCAAAACACTCACAATTTACCAACAGCTCTTTTTGTTGCTACTTCCGGCTTTATTTATGCCATTTCTGGCTAAAATGTGGATTTTTCAAAGACATTTTATTAGGTTGTTTTAACAATACCTCAGCCTTTTTTAAGCATTTCTTGTCCCCTACTACAAATATTTAAACAAGAATGCAGAGGGTAAGAGAGAAAAGAAAGAAATATGAATAGAATAAATTATATAATTTGTTTTAACTACAGGGAGGTCCCTGGTTACATCCCTGGTCTTTCTCTATTGAGATTGCATATTTTTTCCTTTTTTGTTTGTGTTTTTGTGTGTGTTTTCTCAGGTTACTCCAGTTTCCTTTCACAAGTCTAAGAAAACATGGAGATTAGGGATTATGTTGATCAGACTGTGTAAATTGACCATAGATATGAATGTGAATGTGAAAGGTTCTTTGTCTCTGCATGTGGCCCTGCCATTGATTGGACATTGGGTTTACCTTGCCCTCGCCCTAACACAACTAAGATTTGCTCCAGCTCCTACAACCACGTATTAATGAATGAATGAATAATAAAATAGATAAATAAGATGAATCTGTTTACATTCAAAAGATAGACAGAATATAACAATATTAAGTAAAGTTATATATACAGTACAAAAGGAAATTGTATTTATCCTTGTTGTATTTTATGTAGTCTTGGGTTTGTGGCTATGCCTTTAAGGTATTAGCCTGAAACACACACATAATAATAATTTACATATTATTCTTATTAATAGTTGAAGCAGTATAACTGGTTATGATAAATATTCTTTTTGTAATTTTAAAGGCCACTCTTAAAGGCATTTTATCATCATTATACAAAGGAAATTGACCACAAGCTTCCTCTTCCTGTGGGAGAATGACGAATAGATGTGTCATGGTGACGCAATAGTGGTTTGCGCCCATGAGGACGCGCACCTCCCACCGCCTCTACAGACTTCTAGCGACAGAAAAAAACTGCGGGGCGGAGCCAGGCAAAGACACGTTGTTTGAACCGTGACGATATCAACGTCATCATCACATCCGCCACTCCTCTGTCTAAAGAAGGAGAGAGCGGTAGAAAGAACTACAGCGAGAGAGAGCGAGACAGCGATCGAGAGACCTACAGTTACACAGGAAGAGAGAGCGTTATAGGCACAGAGTCGTGCCCTTCTGACACAAAACTGAGGCAGAACATAGAACAAACGTTTTCTTTTGAAAAACAACATCGTTGTCTTCGTTAGTTCTCCTTACTGGCCTAACGTCTGCTTTTCCACCACATCTTCGTTATCACCACAACATCCCTCGGTATCTTTATCGTGGTCTCGTCAGGACGCTTCACAATTCCCATCAGGTGACGATCTGGATTATTCTGGATTATTTTGGACCACATTCTCTTGATTGTTTTTCAAATGTTCTGAATGATTTGTTTTTCCTTTTTCTCGAAGACGTTGATCAGGTTTGAAATTTTTATGTTTTTGTGTAAAAATGGTTTAAAAAATGCTGTTTTTCAGACTCAGGTCACCTTTAAATTGAGCCTTATGAGGTCAGCCTCTGTCTGTGTGCGTGTGCGTGTGAGTGTGCGTGCGTGTGTGTGTGTGTGTGAGTGTGAGAGAGAGAGCGAGAGAGATAAACACGTCTCTTATCGCTTGTTTTTACTTAAACTTCTTCAAATTGTGGCTGCATTTGTAGTAAAAACACAGCAGCAGTAACCTCAATGTTTTTGTTGCAGTAAACGATTTGGTATTGCAAGTCAGATGGAACAAAAAAGTTGATATTTGTATTGATTTTAATATTTTAAACGTTGCTGCCGTAAAGCATTCGAGTTGTTTTTACAGATTTTTTACATATACATATTTGTTGTTGTTTTTGGATAATATATTTACTTTTTATACTTCATTATTTCCTTAAAGGTTATTAAAATAGTTTTGTTGTGAGCATTTTTTATGTTAGAGTAACGACACCATGGAGATATTGTTAGACACCACAGATCAAATGTGTTTTTTGGGAAAAAGAGCAGTTCACACTTATACTGTCTTTAGCTGTTGGTTTGAGGTGTTTTTCTCTTCGTTCTTCTGTTTCTGGTATTTTCTGTCGGTGTCTGGACTCTTGTTTTTGTTTCATTTGTGTCTTAGTTAGTCGTCATTTGGTTGTGTTATTTGTTCCTCCACAAAGTCAAAGCCAGATTTTGATCTCAGTGAAACTGTCCAAGCAAATAGCGATCAATGTATCCTCCATTTTCTCGTCACTCTAAGCACGGATATCATGAAATGACTGTGTTTAAATGTAGACAAAAGACGAATAAAGGACAGAAAAAAATAGACAGGTTTGGTTTTGCTGCTGCTGTTGTTTTGTGATTCCACTGTGTGTGTGTGTGTGTGTTTGTTTTTGCTGCTGCAGCTGGGGGATGGGAGCCACAGTTCAACTCATTCCTATCCACAAATAGAACGTTCATGCAGTGAGTAGAGTTGAGATATTATCTCTGAGATTCTCTGCTACACATAAATCTTAAATACCGAATGTTGTGAAGATTTTTAAGCTGTTCGTTGGTGTACGTTAGTGGTTGTTAGTGGCACTGCTCAGAAGAGAAAATGAGGAGGTAAAACAGGAGGAAGGAGGCGAAGCTAATCTGTTTTTGGCTTTTATTCATTCGTTCATGGAATGGAAACGCTTTTGTGTGTTTAATACTGCTCATGTAATGTAGTTTTTGTTCAGGGAGACATAAGCAGAAAATGTGACGTTAGTTAGTGGCCACGCAGCCAGAGAGAGAAGACAGGAGGTAGAAAATGAGTCTGAAGAGGAAGCAGCCGAGACAAAGGAATAAAGAAGAAACAAAGAGCAGAGAGGCAGCACCGTTTCGGGCTTTAGTTCAACAAAAATACCAGTGTGTCTTCAATAGGACTGTTATTGTGCACCAGTTTCCTTCTACTCAAACATTACAAATGCTTCTGTTTTGTGGTCTCTTCCCGACTAATGTCTTTTTAAAAAAGCCTTTCAGATATATCTTCAAGATTCTGACTGTGGAATTGTTTTCATGCGTAACTCATATCAATGTATATATATGGTGCTCATGCTTACTCTTTTGGTTGTGGTGCTTTTTATTTTATATACCAGGGGCTTTAAACTTTTATTTACTTTACTGTGTATAAGGTTTATTGTGTAGGGANTTTTTTTCAGACAACAGAACATAAAAATTGACTTAGTAAAGTAACTGTAATGTAGTGTAGTGTAGATATTCTAAAAAGCAGGAGAGGTCCTACTAGAGATACCAGAGGTCGTCAACGTGTCTTAAAAAGTGTCCATATATTAGCCCATGGAAAAGGGGCTTAAAAGTTTGTAAAGAAGTCTACCAACCAAAGGGGGCTTTCGAGGTTCATGGTTTTTAATACGTGTCATTGCTATCATCACTGGCAGCTAATATAGGAAAGCTTTTTAACAAATGTTCTAAAGTGGCAAAAACATGTTGGCAATGTTACAGAGCCATGTGATGAAACCTCTCTCTCCATGTGTCACTCTTGCGTTTTCCTGAAACATGAGCAGGGTTCAGCTTTCCTCAGCACGAGTATTTTACTGCTGCAGAGCAGTCACACCTTAGTTTGTTTTTCATAGTGTGTTCAGCTGCTGATCTCACACACCAAATGGCACAACTGCGACTGCTTCTTACTCTAAGTTTTCCCTGAAAAGGAAAGAAAAAGGAAAACTGCTCAACAGCTCTAGGCTGGAAAAAAAACCCCAACATACCCGAGCTGTTATTGAAAAGTCCCAGACTTACCCCAGCTCTTATTTAAAGAAAGTGAACTACCTGTCGTTGTGACACAGCGCTGCACACAACAAAATGTGACCTCTGCTTTTAACCCATCACCAAAGTGAACAGTGGGCAGCTTTAAGGACCAGGGGAGCAGTGTGTGGGGACAGTGCCATGCTCAGAGCACCTCAGTGGTAACTTGGACTCGAACCTGAACCAAGCCTGCTTCCTTAACCACTAAGGCACCACTACCCATGCCCCTCATATTACCTTACTCTAAAGATATTATTAGAATGTTTGGTAGGAATTTGTTAAGTATGAATTTTACGTCTGTGTAAGGTATAACACATAGTCATAGTGTACAGGTCAACAAGAGGTTTAAAATATTTACTGAGACTAAGAGGTATTAAGCATCTGCAGTGTATGACAATATGGTATGATAGCATTGTGTTCTTGTTCTTGTTTTTTTTTCTTTAGCACAGAGATATTGTTGTATATTAAGAGACACTAATGGTTTCCAGAAAAATCTCCTACATTTTAAAACAGCAACTTCCTGTGGAGCTGTTTGTTCCAGCCTGAAGCTCAGACCTCTTGTCTGCTCATGCTTTTTTTTCACTAGTCAGCAGTCCAACATGTGACACTGAGGCAGAGAAGGTCTTTGTGGGCTTTTCCAAGGAAACCTTTTGTTGATGCTGTTACAGGAGAGCAGCAGGAGGGTGGTGCTTTGCTCCAGTGGAGGAAAGGTTGCTCAACATTTAAAGGGGCAGCTCAGGATTTCTAAAGCGTGTTCTGTATGAGGTGAAGACAGTAGGACTACTGTGTTGCAAAAATCAATTTCCTGCTGGAATGATGCATCTTGATGTGATAAGGAAGTGAACTTGTTCTTCAGCCTTGAAGTGACAGATACTTTATCAGGAGTGTTGTAAGGTACCCTCCTCGACCTCACCATAACAGACCTGGCCTATCCCTTTAACACCACTTGTTTGTGTATTTGTGAGCAAAGCAGCAGGACGTTCTCAGATATTTTCTCCTGGAACATGAAGCTCTGTTCTTGTTTGTCTGACGTGATCAGTCAACAGCTGCTGTGTTGAAGATGAACAGGTCAAAGGTTTGTTTATCAGGCAGACATGAAGCTGCTGCTTTACTTGTTCCACTTCTGGGTCAGAACATTCTGACCCTACTCACTTTGATCTTTCTACGCAATGTTTTTAATGACCTCCTTTGGCCTTAGGGCAATTTCCTGCTTTGTTGTGTTCCAGCAACGGCAGCGTAATTCAAGTTACACACACACACACATGTGCATACTTGTCTTTGGGCGTTGGTGTATGAAAAAAAAAAGACTGTTGGAGTTTTTAAATGCCTTTTTGTGGTGGAAGCAACAAAAGACATTGTGTAAACTCAACATACTTGTTTGTTCCTGTGTAAGTGTTTACAGGCAGCTATGACGTGATGTGTATCTGTTCTTTGAGTCACAGCATCATACACAGAGGAATCAGAAGAACTTATCTGTTCTTGTCAGAAATGGTTATGAGTCATAAATACACTCATGAACCATGACATCACATTTACTGTTGTAAAGTTTTAGACCCATGTTTGTGTCTCAACCTAGGGGTTTGTCAACAATGATTTAGTTTTGAAAGGTTATTGAAAGGTTATGATATTTATGTGTGTGTGATGTGTTAAATATCACATTACACATTTCGTCACAAGTAAATGGAAAATGTTACATTTAGTCTACTAGTGATATTTAGCATATTGGTCTATGTATTATTTACACTCTACTTTTCTTTTCTCTGACGTTGGTCAGCGATGGCCCAGGAGACAAACCAGAGTCCAGGACCCATGCTGTGTGCCACAGGTTGTGGTTTTTACGGCAACCCACGAACCAATGGCATGTGCTCTGTCTGTTATAAGGAACATTTGACCAGACAGCAAAGCAGCGACCGCATGAGCCCACTCAGCCCAATGGGTAAGAACATATAGTCGTAGTTTTTTCAGTAATCCACATGTGACGACTTCAGCCATCCAAACACATGATTGAAAACTGTTTTCAAGTCTAAAAATGAACTTTTTGGGACTGAAAAATGTGTTTGCATGCAGTTCAAGGTCCCAGCAGCGTATAAAGCACAAGCATAAAGAATAACTCTAACTGTTCCCAGTTTTAGTTCAAACCATACTGTCCTCAGCACCATGTGTTTATGACAATAAATGTGTTTTCACTCCAGGAACCAGAAACTAATAGCAGGATAAAAACAGCCCAATAACAGCAGCCCACATTTTTCTGGTTGGTTAGAACAGATGCCACAAAAATTGACCTTTAACCTTTAACAATACGTTTGTCAGCAGTTCTAAAACAATGAATGAGTATTTTCTTAGTCCAATGATTCACTTTCTGTAAAAAACAGTTTTGTTTTTCATGATTTCATGTGTTTTATTTTTAGACATATTTAAAGTCAAATGCTGAAGATAAACCAAAAAATGACTTGTTAGAACCCATAAAAAGTGACAATGTTTTTAACCCAATTGCTTTCTATAACTTGTTGCGGAGTTCAAAATAGAAGAAGCTAGTTTTTAGGAAAATGTTATGTTGCTTGTTCATTCCCAGATTCTCTTAAGCTGTGTTAAATACTACATTTCATACTTACTATAAGAATCACTTTTCACTGCATATTTCACAAGAAGATTTAGTGCAGTTTTTACTCAGGATGACACTCTGGCCCCCATCAGCATCAGCTCTAAAACTGTCTATCATAAGGCTTAGGCTTAAGTGTGTATTCATCTTAGGAAACTGGATTTTTTGCTGGATTACTGTTTAAAAAGCCTTGGTTTACATTCACTGCCACACTGCCTTTGTTGTCTCTGGGGAAGCATAAATGTACAGTATTTCAAGTTGTTTTAACTTCTTTTTCTGCACCTCCACCCTCAGCAACTAGTCCTACCTCAGAGGCCTCTGCCATCCAAAGACTAGAGGCCAGTCTAGCCAAGGTTGAATCGCCTTCTGCCTCCTCACCCGACACATCTAGGTCCGTTTTGACTGTCTTTGACAGAATATAACAATCTACTTTTCAATGTGTGTTTCCATTTTAATGCTTTAAAAATGTTGTGCAGAAATGCTCAAGGATCTCTTCCTGTGACTCAACAAATGACAGAGATGAGCATCTCGAGAGAAGAAAAACTAGAACCCGTAGAGCCAGGTAAAACTAAGAGACACAGAGACACTGATCTGAGTGGGGTATCAATCCTTATCACCCACAAACATCAGGTCGGCACTGCAAATGTTTTTCTAATCTGGTCCCATCAACCACCGTTGGAGTTAGCTATAGGAGTCATACTGTATATCCACATTCAGCCCCTGTCGCCCTCCTGCCTTTAATGAGACATTTTCTTCAAAATGCTAGTTGTAAAATAGGTTGAAGAAACCATGTGATTCTGGTTCAGGTGATTTCTACCCCACAGTCCTTTCAGTAACAACTTCAGCCACTCTTTATTTTTAATTCCTGGTTTTAAACCTCAGCCTCACTGTTGGTTTTACTTTACTCCCTTAAAGAAGGCGCTGCTGCCTAAATATATCCATGTTTAAAAATAGCCCAGAGTAGCTGCAACCTGCCAGAGGCTTTCTCAGAATCACGTACGAGCTTCTGCCAAGAACAAGAGAAGCATGGCTCAAAGATAATATTGTCAAAGTACTTTTGTCTGGGTTAAAAATATGCAATTTCACTGACATTATAAAAGAACTACAAACGTCTGCTGCTCCTCATGTCACTTGATTCATGTGTTTTTGATGTGTTGGTCTGCAGTTGTTAGCCAGCCTGTTGCCGCTGGTTCTAGTCCAAGTCCAATAGTCTCCTTGACCAGTGAAGAAAGCAAGAATGACGCCTCCAAAACCAAGAAAAATAGGTGCTTCATGTGCCGCAAAAGAGTGGGACTTACAGGTAAGAAATCACAGATGACACGGGGGGCATCTGATGATAATGAGTCAATGGACATGGGTACTTCAGGTTATTTTAAGATAAGGTCACATTTTGAAGTTTTGACACGTTATCAACAATTTTATGTGTAGGCAAACTGACACTGAGATTTAGCTATCATGTGTTTTCAACATTTTGGCCTGATAAGCTTGAGAAAGTAGGTGTTGACTCATCTGTATTCAGTTCACACACACACACACACACACACACAAATGAGCAGGACAGCTTCATGTTCCAGGAGGCAGTATTTAAGAACATCTTGTCACTTCCTGTCCCCTGATAATGAGCTGATGGACAATATGCAAAGAAGGGCTGTTAAAGGTTTAAATGGAACTGATCTCACATTGTGTGTATCTTTGGGGCCGTTTTGATCATTTGTCTGCTGATCATTGTAAATGGATAATTAAAAAAAATACTATGGGCAAATATAAAAATTTTTCAGAGTATATTTTCTATTTTACTTTATTGTCTTTTCCAACCATGTGTCCATCAGTATAAGATCTCATACAACTTAGCTTCAGAACCTGATGCTATCTGCTTAATTTTATTCCTCCTGTGAGAACCTCAGTCTAATGCTGCTTTTTGTGGTTGCAGGATTTGACTGCCGCTGTGGTAACCTCTTCTGTGGCATCCATCGGTACTCCGACAAGCACAACTGTCCTTATGACTACAAGGCCGAAGCTGCTGCCAAGATCCGCAAAGAGAACCCTGTGGTGGTGGCCGACAAGATCCAGAGAATATAAATCTGACATTAGGATTGATATGGCAACAATGGCAAACACCTTTGCGATAAGACTGAAAATGAGTGTGAACCTTTTCGAATGAGCACTAGCACACTTGGCTAAGCGATGATCAAAAGGACTAGATACACAATATTACACAACCTCAAGAAAATAGTGGGGCAGGGTGAAAAAATGATTCTGTCTGATATGCATGAATGATCACTTTTCTTTTTATTTTGATTAACATTAGTTGATTTAATCCTACTTCTGTGTTGTGATTACGTTTTTGCAACTGTTGAGTCTTTTTTTTAATGTGTGTTATCAGAAGAAACCCTGACCACCTGTCCAGGTTCGCTGTGCTCCTCTCACTTAAACCAGGCTCCATTTTGTGCCAAAATGTAGACCCTGCCATGTGTCAGACATCCTTGTAAATTAGCTTTTCCAGGATTTCTCCTTGGTCACTAAGTAACACTTTCACAGTAACTCACACAGTCACCGTATGCACACACACTGTCTCTTGAACTATTCTGTCTTCATGTACAGACACTGGTTCTGAACTCGCACTGTGCACAGGGTGTTTGGTTGCTTTTGTCTTTTCAGTCTTTACCTACCTCATAGCTGCTGTGTTTAACTTTTTTGTCCTCCTACTATGTTTTCTTGGGTTTGACTTTAGCAACAGATGATCATCTCTACCTTCTACAATCAATACAGATTCATCTTTCCCACCTTTGAATCTGCAGCAAATGAAACTGTTTCCAACATTGGTGACCATGCAGACTGTTTCTTTGATATTATATGAGTAGGTCTCAATCTGTACAATCGCTTGTACAAAGAACGTGTGAATGTGCAAATAAGGGCCAACTCATCATATTTGTCATAATCAAAAAAGAAAATCAAGATAATTTAAAAGAAAAACAAGATAATGTTCAGCTGCAGACTGCCCTGTCCCACAGTTAAATACAAATAATACATGATCCTGTACAAGGAAGGACAGAAAGGATGAAGGGAGTCTTATTGGAAGAGTGATTGGAAGAGGCTGTTTAATATCATGGCTGTGCATATCATACCACTGGTCAGAATAATCTATGTTACTAAAAACTTCTAGTCCTATTTTATATAACAGGCTAAAGGTTGCTCCCCCATCAACCTTGATAGCAATCTGTTTTCTATCACATATTATCAAAACATCAAGGAACTTGAGTCATCAATCACAGTTGCTACATGTGTCCACCAAAGTTAGGTCAAGTTTGTGCAGATTAATCCTCAGGTGTGTGACAAAATGTACACCAAGTTCATTCCATCAGATATTGCACAAATGCTGCACAAAAGTACCTGGACTTCTTTGATTATGACTAATGGTCCGTCAGTCAGGAGTCTACCTTGGAAAAAAAGTGAGAAGATAAGGTTTCGCAAAACTATTTCAAGTTCTGTAATCCATCATAAAGGCAGATTTTTTAATGGTAAAGGCAGGGATTACTTCTAAAATGAAAATCTTCTGGTTTCTTCGTATGGTTCCTGGTTCACGCGGCAGAAATTCACACTTCCTGGTACGGCCCCTCATTCCTGGTGATGATAACATGCTTTGTTTGAAGCCCAGAGCTGTGTGAACCATACACAGCCTGAGAGGAGGAACAGCAGCCTTCCTGACAGGCCTGGTCAGTCATTTTAGATGTTGTAAGAGAAGCCTCATCATCACTTATCATAGGCTTTCAGATTGTTTTATTTGCTGAGTGACAATTGTTACCTTTTTTTCATTGATGTTAAACTGATGTCAGAGCATGAACTCAGCACATCAGTGGAGTATGTGAATCTTTTTTTATCATTATTATTAAATACTGTCTGTGGAGAAACCCCGGTTTATCAGCACATGTTTACAGAAACACAGAAGCATGCCAGAGCTAGACTTACAAAAATGTAGATTTAAAATTCTCATCTGTCCAAAAACCAGATGGCAAAATGACTACAGAAGCCTTCAGGGCAGGTCCACAGGATTGGTCTTGATGAGAGTCTACATAAACAGATGAGAACACACTTTTCAGATTTGCTTAGCAAGCACCAAAACTAGTCCAGTTAAATTTGAACCTTTTAATGTGTAAATGCAGACAGACTATGGACTGAATTTAAGGATTTGCATTCACAACACTCATCTGTCTGAAGACTTCTCTGGAGAGTTTGTCATCTGGTCAGCTATTGTTCCGTGTGTCAGCAACAGAGCTCCGTTAAAAGGATGTTAGCTAGTGTGTTTGGGTGCATGTCCCTGTGCAGATGTGTGTTTAATGGCTGCTGCCTGACACAGGAAAACCTATTAGTATGTATGTGACGTGTTTAACGCCTCTTTTTATTTTATTTAATCTCTGTAAGGATGTGAGTGTTCTTCATTGAAAAGGTAAACTATGTATCGGTTTGAGGTTTTCTTTCTGATTCTTAGTTATATGCAAATTTGTACAAAAAAGAGAAAAAAAAAAACAGTCAATATTTATGTATTACAGATAATCTTGCCACCCAGCATTAAACAGAATAGTACTGTGTAAATAAACATGTACAGAGAGACATTACAATACCTTGGTGTGTGGTGATTTAATAAAAAATAAATTAATACAATTTATTGGTGTATAGTAGTGACCATATACTGTACGAATGAAATCATATTGTGCCATACATCTACATGCATGTAATCGGTATACCAACATAATAATGTATATAAAAGTATGTTCAGTTTATTTGAATAACACCTTTTTTTCAATTTAGGAAGGTCACCAAGTCAAAAAAGTATGAACACTGCCAGGTCTAGACTAAAAAGTCAAGTTAGGAAGGTTATAATTTATTGCTCAAAGGCCAAATCATATCAAGACTGCCATTCCCACATACTTAGATCTACCCCAGTTTGTATACAGGGCACAAAGTTTGCCATTGTTATATCTCTCCACACTGCCCTGGCACACATGGACAGCAGCAACACCTACAGTATGTGAACAAACTAGGCTGTAACAGCTCACTGCCAATCATGGACTATAGTAACAGAGCATAGAACAATAGGATGACAGGGCATATTTCTTGTGTTTGACTTGGTTTGCTTGTTATGTTTGTAATGCTGCACATCAGCAACTTCTGTCCGTATATCAGATGTTTGGAAGTAAGCTATGCTTTGTAAAACATAAACACATACATTTGAAATGATCTTTAACACATTATAGTATTTAAACAATCCTCAATGAAAAAAAATCTGTCCACTCATTAAAAACTCTGTGGACAATGTTAATTTATCAGCCCTTGGCATGTGTAAATCACAAAGACTGAGGTAATTGAGAAGCTATTTTTTAATATAAAAGGTCCTTTTTCTCTGCTCTAGACAGGCTATACACCAGCAAAGGTAATTGTGTCTGTCGCCATCTAGTGGCATCAATTGAAAATAGGTTTCATGCAGTGTGTGCATGTGAGGACAACACGCAGGAAAATGCTTGCAGTGCCTTATCTCCTTTTTATGAAAAATGGAAAATAAGGGACTACATTAAATAAAAAGTATTCAAGTAATAACACTCTCATTACAACGTATAAAATAAATGAAACTAAAGATGACGTAGAATAAGTGTTAAATGGAGTACTGGCCATGTTCATCCCTAGTCACTGTTCTTGGTGCATTAGTGTGCTTTTACAGTTTAGTTTGATCTCTGTTTCCGATGACAAAACTAAAAACTAAACCGATGGCCCTGTACCTAAAAAGCAGTGAAAAGACGAAGGATGGAAGTGATTTCTTTTTATTTATTTATTTTACAAAAAAACATAACATGCAGATTAAACTAAATTACAGACGAATTCTAAATAAAAATGCTTGTTAATTATGTGCCACCCACTCTATATAACATTAAATGCTTGGAAATGACGTAAATTTGGAGGGTACTTCGGCTCCGGGTAACTTTAACTACATTGACCCCGGAAGCGGAAGTTGGTCTTCGGCGGTAGCGATTTGTCGTTTGCTAGGCCATTGTAACGCAACGTTTGGGGAACGCATGTTATATGTGTTTGAACTTCTGACTAAACCAAGAGGGGGTTTAACAGAGAGATTTTAGTTCTACTGTAATGTTTAATTTGTTCTTATAGTCACACTATTTGCCGAAAATTCCGCAACTGTTACCGGTGGAATTCTAAAAGATAAAGGAAGCTTAAAGTTGAAACCAGCGGCAACATGGCGGACGTTACTGCTCGGAGTCTGCAGTATGAATATAAAGCGGTGAGCATATAATACGGTCTTAAAACTTCAAAACGTTACCTAACACGATTACAAATTTATGTCGAAGACACACTGTTTTTTCAATAGGTGTTTCGGTTGGGTATTATGCCATATTTTTGTTACGGCTAAAGCCAGTTTAACCGCTTGCTAGCCAAGTAGCTTGGCCTACTTAACTCGGAAGGTGTAAAAAAACGTACAACATTAGAAAGCTAGCTATAGTAGGTAAACGTAACTTTCGTTGTTTTAACCGTCTTTCAGTTAGTACAGGCTGATAGACGCTAATTCATCATTGTTGTATTTTTCTTTTTTATGTATTTTCATTAGTTGACAAACGTTTGAAAGCATAGCTCATTTTGAATATTTTGTTCATTTATTTATTTCAAAACGTAACCTATTATAATCCTTATTGAAGAAAAATGGATTGGAAGAGTTCTAAAGTCCCAGAATAATACTGTTTTGCCACACGAGTATGAGCCAATCTTGCTTTCTGTATGGGTTATGTTGATATACTCATTATGGAAGCTCACAGAAAGATGCAGTGTAATGCCTGGTCAGTAAACCTCAGCAGTTTATGTTCTCAACCTCATTCATATTTGGACACGAGGCAGTTTAGGAAGGCAATGCTGAACAAGCTTGTTGGCAAGTTTTTAATTCATTTTATTTTTTGTAGAACTCAAATCTTGTGCTACAAGCTGATCGCTCTTTAATTGACCGTACACGACGAGATGAACCCACTGGAGAGGTGCTGTCGCTGGTGGGGAAGCTTGACGGTACAAAAATGGGCGACAAGGCTCAGAGAACCAAACCTCAGAAACTGGAGGAGAGACGAGCCAAGTGAGTAATAATTTGTCTACTAAATGTCACAAGTTAAGTTCAAATCCATGTTGTTCTTCTTTACTATTTCAGTCCACTTGACACCTGTTTAGTTTAAGGGTAATTCTGACACACAGCTTAATTCCGATTGTTTGTTTTACTAATCACCTTTCCAGAAAGAGCAGCAGCATTGAAAACACAGTTTTTGTATTATTGTAACTTGATTTTAAATAATAATTTATGTTGTATATCATGCACATTACTTTGATTAATGAGCCATAATAACCATTTTTGCTTTGTTTGTTGTTGCTTGTGTAGGAGACGAAAGAGAGACGAGGACAGACATGACATCAACAAGATGAAGGGTTTTACCCTACTTTCTGAAGGCATTGATGAAATGGTGGGCATCGTGTACAAGCCTAAAACCAAAGAAACCAGAGAGACTTATGAGGTGCTCCTGAGCTTCATCCATGCTGCTCTAGGAGATCAGGTCAGTGATTTAAAAACCTCAGGTATTTTTGTGACGTGATATTTGTTTCTTAACTTGTGTTTTTGTATGATTGACAACAGCCACGTGACATCCTTTGTGGAGCAGCAGATGAGGTGTTAGCAGTGCTAAAAAATGATAAGATGAGAGATAAAGATAGGCGACGCGAAGTGGAGCAGCTTCTGGGGCCTGCCGATGACACACGGTATCATGTTCTGGTCAATCTGGGCAAGAAAATCACTGACTATGGAGGAGACAAGGATTTACAGAATATGGGTGAGTGCATTTATGTGCTGGATGTGATTTATGCCACACAGTAGTATATTTAGAACTTTTTGCATAAATTCTCACATTCCCCTTTATTTCCACAGATGACAACATTGATGAAACGTACGGTGTAAACGTTCAGTTTGGGTCTGATGAAGAGGTGAGGATGAGAATTTGTTTTGGCCATTCTTACAGACTTCTAAAACTAATTTTGGTTTTGGTGTTATTCAAGTGTTCTTTTTTATTTGTTTTTATGTGCTGCATTGGTCATTGTTTTATTGTCATAGGAAGGAGATGAAGACAAGTATGGTGAAGTACGGGAAGAACACTCGGATGAAGACAGTGAAGGAGAAGAGGCTGATGTGGGCAGCACCCTTACGGCTAATGTAAGTGTAGCATCAATATTCTTTTGGAGTTAAATGTATAGATAGTAAATTAAAGGGACAAATTGATTTTTTTTGTAGCTTGGTGCTGCAGGAGATGTAATGACAGTGAAGAAAAAGGACCTTCATCCTCGAGACATCGATGCTTTCTGGCTTCAGCGTCAGCTCAGTCGTTTCTATGATGATGCTATTGTCTCACAGAAGAAAGCAGATGAAGTTCTCGAAATTCTTAAGGTATAATTTAACTTTTTATATATATATTTTTGCATTTTATTTTATGTAAAAAATGTGCACATAATATGAATAAACAATATAAATTAATAATAAAAACATTAAGTAAATAGAAACAGTCTTTTAAATTATGAGTGTATTTACACTAAAATAGTTATTTATAAATCACTGCTTACCCACTCACGTAGATTGAAGCATGTAGTATAGCAACATTTAAGCACAATAGACAAAATTAAAGGAAATTAAATGAAGTTATACAAGAGGCCTGAATCAGAAATTAATAAAATACAAGTGCAATTATCTATTTACAAAATAACCCAGTGGTAAACACCTTAGTGTAGCTCTGCAAAGTCAAGTGTCTTATTTTTCAAATCTGTTTTTTAAAACTAGATAATCTGCGTAGTATGCAGCTACACTTCGGTATTTAAGTGAACTTGCTTATCTCATTTGTGGCATTAACTTGACGTATACCCCTTCTATTTGTAAACTTCAGACTGCCAGTGATGATCGAGAGTGTGAGAACCAGCTGGTGCTGCTGCTAGGATTCAACACCTTTGATTTTATCAAAGTCCTCCGTCAGCATCGACGCATGAGTATGTCTGGTCTTGTGCCTTTCACATTGTTTTACTTGATTTGATTCGACATACAGTGTTTTCACTTTTCTTTAACAGTCCAGTACTGTACTATGCTGGCAAGTGCTCAGAGCGAAGCAGAAAAGGAGAAAATTATAGCAAAGATGGAGTCTGATCAGGAACTGTCCAAGATTCTTTACCAGCTACAGGAAACAGAGAAGGAGGACATCATTCGGGTAAGATTGTCGATCGTGACCTGACAGCTGTGCTGATGTGCGTATATTTTTCTGACAGACATGGTTGTCGGATTTTTGTTTATAGGAAGAACGATCTCGTCGAGAGAGAGTAAGGAAGTCTCGGGTAGATGACCTTGAAGTGATGGATATGGACCATGGAGAGGTAAAGGATTTAAATATAAAATATTTTTTGTATATTGGGCTTTAATGTGTTTTAGGGATTATGATCAGAAACATTTAGAAATTATAACATTATTGCAATAAAAACCTATATTATACATATTATTACATAATGGTATCTGTTATTCTGAGCTTGAATAAATGACGGTGACTAGATATTTAGGTGTCAAGACTTATTTTTTCATTTCCTCACAGTCCGTGGCTCCTCGGCAGCTGCTGGACCTGGAAGATCTGGCCTTCACCCAGGGAAGTCACTTCATGGCCAACAAGAGATGTCAGCTGCCTGATGGCTCTTTTCGCAAACAGCGTAAAGGTTATGAGGAAGTTCATGTCCCTGCCCTTAAACCCAAGGCTTTTGCTGACGATGAGGTTTGTGTATGGTTTTAGTTGACATTTTTTTAACGGTGTATAAATGTGTTTTCAAAATATCAAATGTTATGTCATCAGGTCCTCGTTGCTATTGAAAAACTTCCCAAGTATGCTCAAGCTGGATTCGATGGATTCAAGACCTTGAACCGCATTCAGAGCAAACTGTTCAAGACCACAATGGAGACTGATCAGAATTTGCTTGTTTGTGCCCCAACTGTAAGTGTCTTTGTACTAATACACTGCATTGAAGGCATGGGTGTAGATTAGTTACTAAAAGTTATTAAAATTAATTAGAATGCCTGCTGTAAAATCTGGACTGACAGTCAATTTGTCTTGGCATGCTCTATCCCACAAAAAATGAATTTAGTATTGGCTCTTTATTAAAAGTTGTCATAAGTTATGTTCGTTTGGCCTTGACGAACCAATGAACGTTCCCACTTTCTTGACTTTTATTTTTCAGAAGCAATGTGATTTTTTTAAGCAGTATGTGCGTCTGTTAAACTTGGTTATTGGTGCACATAGGGAGCTGGAAAGACCAATGTTGCCTTGATGGCTATGTTGAGGGAAATTGGGAAGCACATAAACCTGGATGGAACCATAAATGTAGATGACTTCAAAATCATCTATGTTGCTCCTATGCGCTCACTGGTACAGGAGATGGTGGGAAGTTTTAGTAAGGTGAGTCCCTTTCTCTGTCCATACATGTATGTACTTGAATCCTGTCACATTATGTTTAAGAAACAATAATATAAATATGAATTCAAATTCATTTCAAATCACAGCGTTTAGAGAGTTATGGCATCACAGTGTCTGAGCTGACAGGAGATCATCAGCTGTGTAAAGAGGAGATCAATGCCACACAAGTCATTGTCTGCACCCCAGAGAAATGGGACATCATCACCCGCAAGGGCGGAGAGCGCACATACACACAGCTAGTGCGCCTTTTAATCATTGTAAGTACTTTTTATTAAAAACTTATAAAACTTCTTCATTGACGTTCTTCAGTATTCTTTTATTTAATCACAAAGCTATTTTTTGTTTTTTCTCACTGCACATATTTTTCTTTTTTCTGACATACTGTTTTTTTAACACAGGATGAAATTCACCTTTTGCATGACGACCGTGGACCAGTGCTCGAGTCTCTGGTAGCCAGGACAATCCGTAATGTGGAGCTGACACAGGAGGAAGTGCGTCTGATTGGCCTCAGTGCCACTCTTCCCAATTTTGAAGATGTGGCCACATGCCTGCGTGTTAATCCTGCAAAGGGACTCTTTTATTTTGACAACAGGTTTGGCAAACATTGACTGTTTGTTGTTTTTATTATTGTTTTTAGGTTTTAATTCTCAACGACTAAGTAGTTATTATAGTTTTATTTAAATTTCAACTGTTCTTGTTTCCTTTCTAGTTTCCGTCCTGTGCCTCTGGAGCAGACGTATGTTGGCATTACAGAGAAGAAGGCCATCAAGCGTTTCCAGATCATGAATGAGATTGTGTATGAAAAGATCATGGAACATGCCGGAAAGAACCAGGTGATTCCTTGCTTTACTTAAAAATCCCGTAACAAACTTTGCAGCTGTCCATACTAAATGCTGAGATAAAATGTTCTGGCAGTTGTATAAAAAAACCTTTACATCTTTGCTTCCTACAGGTGCTGGTGTTTGTTCACTCAAGAAAAGAGACCGGGAAAACTGCCAGGGCAATAAGAGACATGTGTTTGGAGAAGGACGCACTGGGACTTTTCCTTAGAGAAGGTTCAGCCTCCACTGAAGTGTTGAGAACAGAAGCAGAGCAGTGCAAGGTCAGAAAATCTCCCTAAAAATTCAACAATTTAATTTACATTGATCATTGTGGTTAAATACATAGTAACTAACTAGACTCACCTACTGGACTTTTTATTTACAGAATCTGGAGCTGAAAGATTTGCTCCCATATGGGTTTGCAATCCACCATGCTGGTATGACGAGAGTTGACCGTACGCTGGTGGAAGATCTGTTTGCTGATCGTCACATCCAGGTTTTGGTGTCTACTGCCACTCTGGCATGGGGTGTTAACCTTCCAGCACACACAGTTATTATTAAAGGAACACAAGTGTACAGTCCAGAGAAAGGCAGATGGACTGAGCTTGGAGCCCTGGACATTTTACAGGTCAGTCCCTGTTTGATTTTTGCTTACTTTTTTTGATTTTTCTTTTGTTAACCTTGCTTTAAAAAACATTGAATTGTGATTTTAGATGCTTGGTCGAGCTGGTCGTCCGCAGTACGACACCAAAGGAGAGGGAATCCTCATCACATCGCATGGAGAGCTGCAGTATTATCTGTCGCTGCTCAACCAGCAGCTGCCTATTGAGAGTCAAATGGTGGGGAAACTGCCTGACATGCTCAATGCTGAGATAGTATTGGGTAACGTGCAGAATGTCAAGGTTAGTCACCAACACATATCTTGTTATGGCTATGATTACCTTATGACATTAATTAGTCATTTGTTTTTATAAATTAAATAGTTATCTATGCAGTAACATTTACATGAAGTATTCTAGCCTCTGTATAAATACTTTTTGTACTACTACTTCTTGTATCAGGATGCTGTGAACTGGCTTGGTTACACCTACTTGTACGTGCGCATGCTGCGAAACCCAACGCTGTATGGTGTGTCACATGATGACAGTGGGACAGACCCATTGCTGGAGAGACGCAGGATGGACCTGGTCCACACCGCAGCTAATGTCCTGGATAAAAATGGTCTGGTCAAGTACGACAAGAGGATGGGTGGCTTCCAGGTAGACAAATGTTGCTTTTGTATAGGCACTGTATTGTTGTAGAGATCAGCTGCATGTGGACCCAAGAAACAAGAGATGACTTGTTGTTATTGTACTGATATCACATAGTGTTTGTTGATGTCACTGTTGCCTTGTGTCTTGGTTCATTTTAAATTTACACTTGTTCATAAGTAGTTTCTTGTTCTTGATTCCACATATCTAAAATAATTGGTACATTTGTATGAACTAATGGACTTAGTTCATACAGAATTTCTGTGTAATATTTAATACTATATTCACTGTTAGGTGTCTTAAAGGAATCACCTTTAAGACACCTAACAGTGGAATAATAAGGAAACCTTAAAGGAATCTATATTATGCTACACATGTATTTTACCACTGTGGAAATCTCTAGTCTGTGTTAATTTTGTTTCTAGTTGTAAAAAATCTTATTTGGTTTTTTCTATGAATGTAGGTTACAGATCTGGGACGCATCGCCAGTCACTTCTACATCACTCACGACTCCATTCAAACCTACAACCAGCTGCTGAAGCCCACTCTCAGTGAGATTGAGCTCTTCAGAGTCTTTTCACTTTCTTCAGAGTTTAGGAACATCACCGTGAGAGAGGTAGGTTCAATTTAAAGATGGACACAGTAGTTTAAAAATACTTCTCAACACAGTCCTGAGACATGTTACTTGGTTAAAAACAAACCTTTTCATCATTTAGGAGGAGAAGCTGGAGCTCCAGAAATTACTGGAGAGAGTTCCTATTCCTGTAAAGGAGAGCATTGAGGAGCCCAGTGCCAAGGTAACAAAACTGATCTAATAATAAAGATAATATTGAAAATATAAAAAAAGGTTTCAACTAAAAAAAGGAGCAGTTATCAATCCAAATTATCATTTATATTTGTTTAACCATTAGGTCATTTTTGAACAGTTTTGCTATTATCTTATATTTCTGGAAGACACAAGGCTTCATTCATATGGTGTTGGTAGAATTAGAATCAGAATTATTATCCAAGACATATTTAAAAATATATTCCCATTATTAACTATTACCCATCTAACACAGACTACAAAACAAATCTCTACCTTTATGAATGACATCAATACACTATTAAAAAGTTATTGGGCAGCAGATTAAAATGCAACAATGTTAATGTATTCATATTCCATTCCAGATAAACGTGCTGCTGCAGGCCTACATCTCTCAGCTCAAGCTGGAAGGGTTTGCGCTCATGGCAGACATGGTGTATGTCACACAGGTGTGTTCAAGTGTTTGAAAGATGCATATATTATTAACATAAGAAAAAAGAAATTTGTACCATAACCTATGTTTATGTCTATTTTTTGGTCAAGTGGAGAGATGAACAAAAAGAAATTGTAGTTATTTGTTTTCTTCTTTTTTTTCCCCACAGAGTGCCGGTCGGTTGATGAGAGCCATTTTTGAGATTGTGCTGAACAGAGGCTGGGCTCAGCTGTCTGACAAGACCATGAATCTTTGCAAAATGATTGACAAGAGAATGTTAGTCTCCTTTTGTATTTCTTTCATGCACTTTTTGCTAAAAGCAGGTCACCAATCTGATATGTTTTTCAGGTGGCAGTCAATGTCTCCACTGCGTCAGTTCAGAAAGCTGCCAGAGGAAGTGATCAAAAAGATTGAGAAGAAAAACTTCCCCTTTGAACGTCTGTATGATCTCAACCACAATGAGATTGGTGAGTTTTTGTTCCACCACCTGTTGTTGGTCTATTTTCTGCTCAACCCTAAAAGAGTTATATTTTTTCCAGGTGAGCTGATCAGAATGCCAAAGATGGGAAAAACCATCCACAAATATGTTCACCAGTTTCCCAAACTGGACTTGGCTGTGCATCTGCAGCCCATCACCCGCTCCACACTGAAAGTGGAGCTCACCATCACTCCTGACTTCCAGTGGGATGATAAGGTCAGTGGTAAAAATAGAGGACTCTGATTTTGTTTACATTTGAATTGAAGTTTGACAGTAACCATTAAATAAAACATTTATTTTCATGTTTTTGCCAATTTCTTTCTGGAAACTCATGAAAGGTTGAGCTGCTCAACATCTTTTTGAACAAGCATCCCTGAGTGTTTATGTAAATAAATAAAATAACATCCAAAAACTTCAAACCAATGGTTAATGTCACCTGTGCACAGATTCATGGATCTTCTGAGGCTTTCTGGATCCTGATTGAGGACGTTGACAGTGAGGTCATCCTTCACCATGAGTACTTCCTGCTG
>NC_024328.1:5100858-5144975 GCF_000523025.1 Cynoglossus semilaevis | reverse complement strand
AAGGCTAAATATGCTCAGGATGAACACATTGTCACCTTCTTTGTACCGGTGTTTGAGCCTCTGCCCCCGCAGTATTTCATTCGTGTTGTTTCAGACCGGTGGCTGTGTGAGTAACATCACTAAAAGTAATAAGGAAGTCATGTAACATCTGTGTTTCAACTCACTGTTCTCTTAATTTTAGCCTGTGAGACTCAGCTCCCTGTGTCCTTCCGTCACCTGATCCTACCAGAAAAATACCCACCACCTACTGAACTGTTGGACCTGCAGCCGCTGCCTGTCACTGCTCTCATCAACTCTGCTTTTGAAGCCCTCTACAAAAACAAGTTTCCCTTCTTCAACCCCATTCAGACACAAGGTAAGCAGATCTGGGTTAAGGATCAAAGACAGTTTCTTCCTGAATAAATAAATAAATGTACTTGTGTTTAGTGAAGAATTTGAATCAGTTCTCAAAAGGTCTTTACTTCATCACATCATTACTTCATCAACGTTCATTACTTCGTCAATCTCACTGCATAATGATATACTTATTATGTATCATGTAGTGGTGTTAGAAAATATTGATGTGCTGATATATCGCAATATTTCAAAATACTACATTGATATTGGATTTATTTCTAAATTAAATATTAACATGCAAATATTTTTTTTAAACACAATATATCGTATTGTTGTCTCTTGTATTGTACTTCATTACCAGATTCTTGCCCATACGCACACCTAGTATCATACTGTGTCTAATATTTTGCAGCTTCTGTGTCTGCTTGAAACCACCACGTTATTGACCTTGTTTGTGATGTTGCCCTCTCTCCAGTGTTCAATGCTGTGTACAACAGTGATGACAATGTCTTTGTTGGCGCTCCGACTGGCAGTGGAAAAACTATCTGTGCTGAGTTTGCCATTCTGAGGATGTTGCTACACAACCCAGAAGGTCGTTGTGTCTACATCACTCCTATGGAAGCACTGGCTGAACAGGTGAGACAATGGGCTGGAGCTGCAAGTGAACTAGTCACAGATCGTATTAAATGGCATGATAACAATCCAAAGGTCATGTTCCAGGTTTTCTATAACATGTAAAATCTACATGTATTGTATTGTATAACTTTTGTGGGTTTTTTTTCTTTTTCTTCTTTGTGCCATCCATTACAAACAATGCATTTTTTTAATCTCTCAGGTGTTTGTGGACTGGCATCAAAAGTTCCAGGACATCCTGAACAAGAAGGTGGTCTTGCTGACTGGAGAGACTAGCACTGACCTGAAGCTGTTGGGGAAAGGTGACATCATTGTGAGTACACCTGACAAGTGGGACATACTGTCCAGGCGCTGGAAACAGAGGAAGAATGTCCAAAACGTCAGCCTTTTCATCGTGGATGAGGTTCACCTCATTGGAGGAGAGAATGGAGTAAGAACTCAGCACTGTTACACTGTGTGTCTTTATTTTAGGGACCTTCAGTATGTTAACATTTCTGTGTTCATGTCTTCAGCCTGTGTTGGAGGTCATCTGCTCTAGGATGAGATACATTTCGTCTCAAATTGAACGACCCATTAGAATCGTGGCCCTGAGCTCATCCCTGTCAAACGCCAAAGATGTGGCCCACTGGCTGGGCTGCAGCACCACGGCTACATTCAACTTCCACCCCAATGTCAGACCTGTTCCTCTGGAACTGCACATCCAGGTCTGTCACGAACGCTGAAAATAAAATCTTTAAGGGCAGAAGTTCAAAACAGGGATTGTAAACCACAGTGGACAAAACATTTTTATTACTTACTTAATTACTGACTTAACTAAAATGCAACCACTACATTTTCAGTGATTGGTGGTGAGATTTTCTCATTCCAGTGCTTTAACATTGTTTACATCTCTCCAAAAATACAGGCTTTTGCTATGTTATGACAATTGGTGATTTATTTCTTGGGTTTAGGGCTTCAATGTGAGCCACACTCAGACTCGTCTCCTGTCCATGGCTAAACCAGTTTATCACGCCATCATCAAACACTCGCCATCCAAACCTGCCGTGGTCTTTGTCCCATCCAGACGACAGACTCGACTCACAGCCATCGACATCCTCACCTTCTGCACCGCTGAAGTTGACACTCAGAGGTCTGTCATTGCAGCGCCACCTACACTTTACTTTGAAAATAAGTCCCACTGATTCTGTTTTTTATCGTCAGCAGTAGACTTTAAACGGTCTGTTTTTCCCTGTAGATTCCTTCACTGCACAGAGAAGGACTTGGCTCCATTCCTGGAGAAAATTAAAGATCCTACTTTGAAAGAGACTCTGGCAAACGGCGTGGGCTACCTTCATGAGGGTCTGTCTGTCACAGAACGGAAAATAGTGGAACAGCTCTTTAACTCAGGTATGCAGAAAACACTCTACCCTCCAATTCTTGATCCATACTGCAGCAGCTTGTTGATCATCATAGATTTTAGGTGTGATGGGTTTCTATTATTTACATTAAAACATTTAGTTTTTTTGTTTTGGTTGTTGTGGATGTTTTTCAAAATGTTAGTATAAAAGTTTAGATGTTTCTAACATTTATAACGTTTGAAAGCAGATGAAAAAGAACCTCTATTATATAAAAAGTTGTAACATATATTCCATTCATTGCTAAGAATTTTTTAGGTTTAATAATAAATCTGTTATATTCTGACTGATGTTTTTTCTCCTGCTGATGGTGACAGGAGCTGTTCAAGTGGTGGTGGCCTCTCGTTCTCTCTGTTGGGGCATCAACATCTCAGCTCACCTGGTCATCATCATGGACACTCAGTACTACAATGGAAAAATCCATGCGTAAGGCTCCAACTGAGACTGTTTACTCCTTTTTCATCTTTGTGATTGTATAATTAGTAAATGTTCTGCTGCTGCTTCTCTCAGATACGTGGACTATCCCATCTATGACGTCCTGCAGATGGTGGGTAAAGCAAACAGACCCATGCTGGATGACGAGGGACGCTGTGTAATCATGTGTCAGGGATCCAAGAAGGTAAGTGTTCCCCACACAATCTCTGTTCTTCTCAGTTGTTTTTTTTAACAATACAATGACACTTTTCAAGCAAACAATATTTTTTGTTCTTCTGTCAGGACTTCTTCAAGAAGTTCCTGTATGAGCCTCTGCCTGTAGAGTCTCACCTGGACCACTGCCTCCACGACCACTTCAATGCTGAGATTGTTACTAAAACGGTGGAGAATAAACAGGACGCTGTGGACTACCTGACCTGGACCTTCCTCTACCGCCGTATGACCCAGAACCCAAACTACTACAACCTGCAAGGTAGGAGAGAGGGAGAAGGGTCACATGTAGATAAATATATAAACCATTAATGTTTCTCTGGATTTATAGCATACATTCATAAATCAACCAATTATGAAATGGTGATTTCAGGCATTTTTTATTAGAACTAACTCAGTATTTTACATAAATATTTATATTTATATCCGATTTTGTTTTTTTCTTTATCAGGAATGTCTCACCGTCACCTGTCGGATCATCTGTCTGAGCTGGTGGAAAATACTCTTCATGACCTGGAGCAGTCCAAGTGCATCAGCATTGAGGATGAGATGGATGTTGCACCGCTCAATCTAGGAATGATCGCTGCCTATTATTACATCAACTACACCACCATCGGTCTGAGCTCATTCTGTCTGATTTACATTTATAAACCCTCCTTGACGTCTGAGCCTCACTCACATTACTTCTGTGTGCTTTTACAGAGTTGTTCAGTATGTCGCTGAACGCCAAGACAAAGATCAGAGGACTGATCGAGATCATCTCTAATGCTGCTGAGTACAAGTACATTCCCATCAGACACCACGAGGACGCACTTCTGCGACAGGTACACCCGATTAACTATAGCTATGGAGTAACATCAAGATTCCGATCACGATATTTCCAACAAGAAGTGTCTCTTTGTTTTCATACCATTGTGATAACATTTTTTATTTGTTTGCTAAATTTGTTTCCTCACAGTTGGCACAGAAGGTTCCCCACAAACTGAACAATCCAAAGTTCAACGACCCTCATGTGAAGACCAATCTGCTGCTGCAGGCTCATCTGTCCAGAATGCAGCTGAGTGCAGAGCTGCAGTCTGACACTGAGGGGATTCTGAGCAAGGTACGGACTCGACTTGTCCCACCATGTGATCACAACAGTCATTCTTTTACCTCACATTTGTCTAATGTTAGAAAAGGTCTCTTTAATGTTTTAGTAAAATCCATAATTAATGATTTACAATTAAAAGTTTGCAGTTTAAAATGCCAACAACAGGGCTTTGTTGAATCAGGTGGTGAGATGTCAGATTCTTGTAATACTTAGTTAATTACATAACATAACAGCTGTAACCATAGTTCCCTAACTAAGGCCTTTCAGTAAACTTTGCTGAACCAGAGCCACTGCTCAAATACAATAACATACGACCAGAGCCCCCTGCTTTAAAAACTGTCATAATGTATCTATTTAATTGTTGTCCTTCGCTAATTGGTTTGAACATGGTTTTGTTGATATAGGAATTTCCATTTTGACACTTAGCTATGATGTCATATAATTTTACTTATTGGTTAGGTTTTGCTGAGGAAATCTGTGTCCAAAGTTGAATTTTTTTTTTCTTGACTGTAATATATTTGAATGAGAAAGATAAAAGTTTGTCATTCAGAAGCAAAACAAGTGTCAAAATTGTTTTTCATTACTACCAAGAGAACATTTCTAAAAATGGAGTTCTTTTTCTATTGATTAACGTATTGGCATTACTATTTTCTGAAGATGTTAGAATCATTATTGTTGACCTAACAATTGTGTTGTTGTTCCAGGCTATCAGACTGATCCAGGCCTGTGTAGATGTTCTGTCCAGTAACGGTTGGCTCAGTCCTGCTCTGGCAGCCATGGAGCTGGCTCAGATGGTCACTCAAGCCATGTGGTCCAAGGACTCTTACCTCAAACAGCTTCCATTCTTTACCTCAGAGCACATCAAACGCTGCACTGAGAAGGTCAGTCTTGTGTTTTCATCCTAATCCTAAAATCTCACTCCTGTTTACTTTTAGTTCACTAATCTAATCTTAATTTCTGCTGTTCTCTTCCAGGGAGTGGAGAGCATCTTTGACATCATGGAGATGGAGGACGAAGACAGAAGTGCTCTGCTGCAACTCTCAGATGCTCAGATTGCCGATGTTGCACGGTTCTGTAACCGCTATCCCAACATCGAGCTGTCGTACGAAGTGGCAGAAAAGGACAACATTAAAAGGTTCTGAACGTTTTCTCTGTCAAGTGATGAAACTGATTACTGTCATTTCTAAGTTAAGTTACTGATGTTTTCATGTGTGCGTTCAGTGGGAGTCCGGTTCTGGTTCAGGTTCAGTTGGAGAGAGAGGAAGAGGTCACTGGACCTGTCATCGCTCCACTCTTCCCTCAGGTAAATTTTTCAATGTGCCTTTTATTCACAAGGATGACGCTTCCACTGTTTGGAACATTAGCTGTAACCATGAGCTCCCACATGTCAATAACAATTGTTTTTCAATCTGTGCAGAAACGTGAGGAAGGCTGGTGGGTTGTGATTGGAGACCCTAAATCTAACAGTCTGATCTCCATCAAGAGATTGACATTGCAGCAGAAAGCAAAGGTCAGTATTAAAAAAAAAAAAGTTTTAGGAGGGACCACATCCAATTGGTCCTTGAACTGTCTTAAGAAACAGCAAAAATTTACAACTTTCATTGAACAAACTTTTTGTCTCCACCTACAGGTGAAGCTGGACTTTGTCGCCCCGGTGATGGGTGTCCACAATTACACTCTGTACTTCATGAGTGACGCCTACATGGGCTGTGACCAGGAGTACAAGTTCAGTGTGGACGTGAAAGAGGACAGCGACTATGAATCTGATTGATAAATATCATGTGATCATCCAACCCTGTATATATCCCTCTCTTCCTGTTGGAACATTACCCTTTCTACATTCTTCCTGTTTAGGTGTTTTTTGTTTGTTTTTTTCATTATTAAGTCCAAATAAACATAGAACAGTAATCTTGTTGCTAAATAAAGGTGAATAATCAGTAGATGAAGTAAATCCACAGAGTTGCTGACATACAGTGCAGCAACGGTGGAGTTACGTCTCAGAAAAATGTCATTGTTTTTCAGATTAATAATTTAAGATGATATAAGTTTTCATCTACACTGTGTTTAAGGCTGAATTAGGCTGAAAGGTCTCTTAAGTGACAAACCTAAGAAGACTGGACACCAAGTGGCCACTTCAAGGCAATGTTCATTACAACAACATAAGAGTGAGAATTATTACTGTCCACAAGAAAAACAAACAAAAAACTCTTTTTCTTGAATCTATTTCATGGACTGGTATTATTTTTTACATATGCTGTGATATTGTTTTTTGCAATAAAGAGAAAAAAAACATGTTTCTAAAGTTTTTTTATTTTATTTTACTTTGCCAACAAAGGAGCTGCATTACTTAATGCAATGGTTCAGGTTTCTACAAAAAGTTTGGAAAGAAACAACTGCAAACTGCACTGACAAAAACATGTTATTGACTTAATTAAAGTAGAAGATCTCAGTAGAATAAGCTGGATCAATGTTGAAAAAAAATCTTCAATATCTTATCTTTTAAACAGGTAACTGGCATTTAAACAAACCATGTAGGTGAAAAACATCTGAACCACCTGGTTATAAGGTTGACAGCTGACCATGTTCTCATTCTTCTTTAAACTTCCATATGGCGATGTCTCCTTCATCACTGCATGTGGCCAGAAGTCCTGCCTCTTTTGGGTTCCAGGCGGCACAGTTGACATCCTGACTGTGGGCCTTGGTCGCCTGAGCAACCATGGAGAAGATGGGCTGGTCGGGGTCTGACGACTCGTCCTCTTTAAAGACTCTCACTGTGTCATCTCCACAGGCAGTTGCCAGGGCACCCGTTACTTTACACCTGAACACAGGAACAGATTACAGACTCACAACTACTGACAACATGTAGACAGCTTTTTTTGTAGTTTTCGATTTCAGTCAACTATAATATAACACTGGTTTTAAATCATGGACCCTATTAGCTAATAAATCTAACCAGATTTAGTCCACACAGAACTATAGCCTCTATGTATTTCAAATAAGGAGGTTTTGAAAGTCGGGCTGAGTCCATGAAGAGAAGTCACAGTTAAGTAATGCAAGTAAATACAAAGTCTAGTCAGACTGGAATAGCAAATAAAAAAATTAGAATGAAAAATTACTGAAGAAAAAAAGGTCGACTATATACACCTATATTATAATTTTATAGACGCTATTTTAACAAAAAACAAAAAGCAAAAATCCAAGTGTTTTGAAAAACTATTTACCAAATCATGAAAAGCCGAATGTCAGAGGACAGCTGAGAGAGTTGGTGAAAAAAAGGAAAGGAAAGTGAACTCCTTGTCATTGTGACACAGCACACCACTGCACACAACCAAATGTGACTTCTGTTTTTAATGGGGGAGCAATGTGTGGGGACAGTGCCATCAGTGGTAACTTGGCAGCTGGTGGACTCAAACCTGAAACCTTCCGGACCCAAGTCTGCTTCCTTAACCACTAAGCCACCACTGCCCTGTGACATGAAGTCTGTGTTCATTTAAAGAAGTCACTTAACTGTGAGTGGAGTTTAAATAAAAACTCAAGAAAGTCTGTGTTCAGTGAAACTAAGTCTTCTCACCAGTCAACATCATAAACTGTCCTTCCATGGAAACCAGATAAGGTACAAACACACTTCCAAGATGATTCTCCTAAAAAAGGAAGAAAGAAGAACGCATGTCCAGATAAATAAATAGTGAGATTGTTAAAAATGTCCACATATACCTTTCTCTGTCTACTTCACAGAAAGAGAAATAGATTCTTTTCATTTATCGTGGCAGTATTTTAGCCCCTCACCAGTTCCAGCCTGGTCTCGTGGAAACTCCTGCCAAATCTTGACAGTGCGGTCGTCACTGCAGGATGCCAGTCTGTGTCCTGAAGCGTCAAAAGACAGACTCCAGACGGTGGATGAATGTCCTTCTAAGGTCACCTGACACTCCCAGTCATCGTCCTCTTCTCTGTACAGACAGATGTTGTTGTCGTAGCTTGCTGATGCTAACAGCTGAAAAAAAAAACCCAAATCCAAGACATCAAAAATATGTGAGCATGTCACATAAAAATGAAGGCATCAAAACTTGGAGAGATGTTAGAGTACAATAAGGTCGCAAAAAATGTGTTCTTACTTCAAAGCATCAAAAACGTAAATAAGGACATTGTGTAGTAAAACATACAAAAGTAGGTTGTCCTCAGTCGGGGAACATTTACAAGGTACAAACACAACATAAAATACATAAAATAAACAAATCAGAATAATAGATACGTTTTATATGTGGCCAAATAAAATAAGACAAATTATTAAAACGAATAAATAAAATAAGTATACATCATAATTGATTCTTTAAATAATTTGAACAGTTCCCTAGGGGATTAATGATTGGTACTAATAATTATACTAATAATTCTCTATGTGGTCTTACTATAGTACTATACTGGGACAAAGGTAAGGTGTCAAAAATATGAATATATAAAAAAGGAAATGTAGTAGAGTAAGGAGTATAGAAGGTATAAACAATGATTATAATACAGTAGGCAGTAGAAAAAGTATGACAAATGTCATACATATTATATTAAGGAAAATACTTAAACCGCCAAAGGGTAGTAAATCATGAAAAGTGTGTAAACATTGTCAGAGTACACAGATCACAAGTTTTTATACAATTTTGATGCAGTCTCAGCAGAGTGTTGTTCACCTCCTGTGTTGGATGCCACACCACATGCTTGACGTCCTGAGTGTGAGAATTCAGCACAGTCACACACTCGTACTCATCTTCTTCATCCACTGGGAGAAACAAAAACAAAAACAAAAATCATCAATCAAGTTTTTGTTTAAAACTTGTTTAAAGTTGTCTCTCCCAACCAGCATAATATTATACATAATACTTTTACCAAGCTTGTACATAGCTACACTGTAAATAGTTTTTATTTTGTTCCACGTGCACTACAACTTTTGTCACTTTGATATTTGTAGCTCACCTTGTAAATACTGCACATACCCTGCTGTTTGGCAAAACAAATACATGTCTATCCTGCTGCTGTAATGACTGAATTTCCCCAGTGGGGGATAAATAAAGTCTTATCTATCAACATTACAAAATGTCTTTTTTCGTTTCAATATTTGTAGAAGTATACAAGAAAAATATTTCCAAGTTATTCCACCTTTTTCTTCGTGATAAATGTATTAGCATTTAAACATAACAAATGCTGGTTACTTCTTTATTTCATTAAGTTTATTTTAAACAACAGCTGTAAAAACAAACCTCTATTCTCTAATCTCTATGCATTTTGTGAGATTAATCAGATTATGATTATAATTCTTATTATTTCTAGCATTTTTTTTTAACAATTTCTGCCCGGGGCTTGATAATAGTATTTCTGATTCTGATAAAAAGTTAAATTATGTTTACTTATTTATTTTTTAATTGGGTGTAAGTAAAAAACTGCAAAATACAAATATGATTAAACTGTGACACCTTAGAGATTATTTAAACCGTTTGTTAAAGGTGATTTTTGTAAACACAAAACAAACAAAACAAAAAGATTAGGAAAAAAAATTTGGAATCAATAACAATTTGACATGCATCCTAAACATAGAAGACGTGTCATACATGTGTCAAAACAGTAGTAACAATAACAACAAACCTTCCCAGATCCACACGCTCTTGTCTCGGCTGCAGGTGGCCAGCAAGTTCCCTGACGGAGCCCAGGACACACACTTCACCTCATTTTCATGTCCTTCCAACACGGTCAGAGACTAAAGAACCGGACCAAGATCAGATCTTGAAGTCAAAAACTACTTGCAGTGCGTAAAGAAAGCATTTAATTATTTTTCTTCCAACCTCAAACCCTTCAATCTTCTTCTTCCAGATGCAGGTGGTGGCATCGAAGCTGGCCGAGGCCAAGTAGTTTGAACAGGGAGACCAGGCCACTTTCCTGACTGTCCTTTGGTGACTGTCTTCCAAAACATTCTTACACACCCAGGAGTCTCCTAGGAAACAAACAAATTAAAGATCAACTTAAATCTGAGACAGCACTGCTGATATTCATCTCACACCAAAGTCTGTGTGACCTGTGTGACTTTCCTCCAGCAACCTGTTGGTCAACAGTACAAGTGTGGATGTCATTTTTGTTATTCACATGATTGTTATGGTACAATTTTATTTCCTGACACAAACCTCACCCATATGTGCATTTTTGGGACCAGCATTGGAATGACACAGTGGCTGGGTCCATCAATTAGAGGACAATTTATCCTGACGCTTTACTATTCCTTGGCTTTCGCGTCAACCTTTAAGTTTTCTTAGGCATACGTTTTACTCTTTTCTCACCTGTTTAAAAAATGTTTTCCTGCTAGATTTTGACTAAAATAAACCTATTTCACTTGTAAAATGATCATTCATTTATTTGATATTTCTAAACCTTTGATTCTTTAAAAAAGTGTTTATCTTCTGGTTGTTAAGTACGTCTCATGTCATCTTATAACTTCTAATTCCGCTTTGTAATCTTGACGTGGTTTCAGACCTTCTCGTCCCCAGACTCTGATGACTTTGTCTCCTCCACATGAAGCTAAGAGAGTTCCAGAAGAATTCCAGCTGACGAACCAGCAGCGAGAATCCGGGTGAGCGGAGAATCTGTGGAGCAGTGACAGAGAAGCAGAACCCTTCATCTCGAACTGCCTTTACTGAACCTGTCCGGGTCTCTGCCTGTAAATGTCAGTGACCGGGCTATGACAGCAGCTCCGTGCAAACAACGACCGGAAGAAACGCAAAAACTGTCACTAACAGTCCAACTAAGAAAGCTGTTGTCTTACACCGTCTGTCAGATTTCGAAACTCAAATTAAATTATTCAAACAATTTAATTCAAACGCCGTAACAAGCAAAACAAAACTTCACCACATCGACAACATCGTTTCCGCCACCATTTTGGATGGCGAGGTATTTTGCGCAAGGCATTGTGGGTATGTTTATTATTATTATTATTATTTAAACAACTTAAAATTGTTCACGTTTAAAGCTTACAACTTATTTACTGGAGATCGCAGCGAATAATACAGTAATCAAATTATTTAGTCTGAAACTTGATGCAAGGGAGGAAAAATAATTTATTCAAAATAAAAACACAAGGGTTTTAGATCTGACTTAACTATTTTATTTCACAAATAAACATCTCCAGAACACAGCATTGGGGGTAAGAATAGAATCAATACTAAATAAAAGTTTGGAAGTTTAGATTGAAACAAAATTTAAAAACCTGATTGGAAAATAAACAGAAGTTTACATAAGTGAAGCTGGTATGTCCTTTTAGTCATTATGGATAATTATTTATGTCATATTTATGTATATTCAATTATGAGAATAAATGAATTAATGGTTGTATTACTAACAGCACTAAGTGCTTCACACCTATAAAGTTACTGAAAAAGTTATTTTTTTTAATCAGTTATATTCACCATCTTACTGTAAGTCATATTGTAGATTTATTGACCAGTTACAAAAAATCTGAAAACAATTTTTAAAATTAATTTGCAAAGATCCTATAAATTTGAGATTTCTATTCAAGTGAACAAAATTTCTGATTAAAAACAAGTAAAACATTTTTTAAAAGAAGTTATATTTTTATTGGGCAAATCAAAATGTTTCATAATTCTGTTTTGTAGCTTTCATCTTAGAAACATTAAAAAAAACATTCCTTCTAAAACATTTCCACTACACTGCTCCTGTCTATAAATAAAAAAATTGTAAAAACATATTTTTTTTCTTTACAGGTGATATAAAATTGTCCCATTCAAATCATCAGCAGGTCATGTGCAAACTCACTGTAGTCAGCTATTTTCAGCTCTGTACTAAAGAGTCTCCAAACACATTTCCATATGAAACTTTCAGGAATTGGACATAGTTTTGAAGAGTCCGGTTTGTAGAGTCTGACTGCTCCAGTCTTTCCTTCATGTTCTGTAGCTGGTTCTGGAATCGACGTTCCATCTGTAAAAATAAAACAAAAATTTAAAAAGGGTGAAAAATATGTATTTTTTTCAGCTTTAACAATCTAACATCAATCAATTGTAGTTAATTTAATAGCTGTAAGATGAGACCTAGTACCTCCTCTTTGCTTCTCTGAAGTTGACTCAATTCTGATTTGGCTCGGCTCAGTTGACTTTGTAGGTCCAGCGCCTTGGATTGAGACACTCGCTCTTTGGCCCAAACTTTTTGCACATTGTCATCCATCTACAGAACCAGTAAAGAAATAGAATTCTCTGAAAGCTTCAAAACATATACACTCATGTGTCCCATTGTCAGACTGACTTTAACAACAAGAAAGTGAAGTTTGCAAAACACTAACTCTCCAACACAGTATTTATAGAGAAAATCAGGGATTTTAGCTCGCTGTGACAGAGCAGTTGATCCAGTAGATCCACTGCTGTCTCCATAACTAAATTCAAATGTGATATACTGTATTGTAACTTCAGAGTATGAATTCCTTGTCTTTGAGACAAACATGACCATATGAGGCAGCAGTAGACCAGATGACCCTGTGTTTCTGTGAGCTAAACTAATTTATTTTTTCTATCGGCTTTGGTGTGGGAATCCATTTACAACACAGAATGGGAAAAGAAGTGACATGAAATGGATGGACTAGTCTTGGTATTAAATGTTAAAGCATTGATGTTTTGTTATAATGTTGTATTTTAATGCAGACCTGTCTCTGAGCATCATCCACAGCATGTTGCAGTTGTCTGTTCAGGACACTGCATTCACGGTTTCTCTCCTCCATCTGCTGCTGAAGACTGTGAATGCTGGATTCCTGTGACGTCATAGTCTGAGACATTTCTCTGTTTTCCTTCTTCATTTCCTCCAGCTTCCTGCAACCAAACACCACAATGCACTAGGTGTCAGTACTGTTTATGGGGAACATGTAAGATTTTGTCAGAACTGTACTAGGGACAATTCAACATTCAAGGAGAGCTTACAGTTCCAAGTCACGTGTTTTCTCTTTGAGGACTTTGTTGTCCTCCTGAAGCAACATGTTCCGCTCCTGAGACATCTCCAGCTGAGAACCCTGCTGTTCCACCTGTACAAGAAGGCATGCAATACTAAACAAGCAATCAACAATAACAGAGTCAGTTATGACAGAAAGAGTAAGAGTCATAAACCGTTTTCTCAAAGTAAACAGGAGTTGTTCGATCCTGTACTTCCTCACAACCATATAACTCATAGTTTTAATCAGTCATTATATCAGTCTGTAGAGTCAGGAAGATACTGTTGTAACTGTTTTATTCAACACCTCCTTCATACCTTGTGTCTAAGGTCTGAAAGGGTGGAGCTGTGCTCCAGGTTTCTCCTCTGGTGGGCGTCGGCCTCCTGTTGGGAGTGCCTGAGCTGTAGCTCTACCCTCCTTAGCTTGTCTGGCATGATCTCCAGCTCCTGCAGTCGATTGAACATCTCTCTTCTCACCTGCTCCCTCTCTTTGTCTAGACCAGCCTGTAACACCTCCACTTCCTGCTGCTTCTGCTGCAGCTCATTGCAGCGTTTGTCTGCATCCGAACGACTCTGCTGCAGCTAAAAGAGTAAATATACTGTATATAGTTAATATGTCTCATTATTATACAGCCAAACATGTCATTAGCTGCACATATTACTTTCTGACAAGGATTAAGATCAAAAACTCACTTCAGTTTGCAATTCAATTTTTCAATTTGCTGTCTAATGTCTTCAATATAATAAAAATAAATAAATTAAGGAGCATTTTGAATTATCTTGGTCAACAGTAAGCTTTTTTTGCTAACTTTGCTTCACTTCACACCTTATTGAATAAACGTCATTTGTCACCTTATTCTTGTATTTCTCCACCAGACTTTCATACTTTCTGATAGATGTCCTCAGCTCACGAGCTTCAGATTGAAGTCCCCGCAGCTTCTCCAGAGATGATGTCAGCTCAGCCTGAACAACAAGGAAACCAGTCTCTTCAATTTACAGACAATGTTTAGTTTAGTAATCTAAACACTATATGATCAGTGAAAAAAGATATGTGATACAACTGTGAGTTACACAAGATTTTGAGCAGGGTCTTCAAATATAACATAAAACTGAAATGATATTTTTGTGGTTTTCGTTCCCCCATCACCTTGAGTGTGTTGTTCTCTAGTGTAGTGGAGGCATTCTCGGCACTCAGGTGATGCAGCCGATCTCTGAGCTCCTCCCTCTCTGCTCTGCTCCTCTCCTCGGCGGTTTGAATCTTCGCACGCATTTCACTCACCTGGCTGAAAATGGAGCAGAGATAAGAAACTCAGAACACTGACAGCAGACTGTCCTGAGTCAAGCAAGACTTTGATGAAGAATAAAGTCTGGAACCATGCGATTAGTCGCTGTATTAAAGCAGCACTTAAATAGTTCTGGAATCAGACTCTGGTCAAGGAGCTTTTTTCTGTTCTGCCTTTTCTGACTAGTTTTATTAAACCAACTTTTTTTTTGGATGTTTTCACTTTTAGTACCTCCTGGCTAATCTTTTTTTGTTAGTTATTTTTGGGACTAATGTTAAACTAGATATAATTTTGATTGTACTTCTTTGCTAACTATTCTTGATGTATGTATACTTTAAATCATTATTATTTTATGGATGTTTTAAAATTTACATTTATAATAACATAGGTTGAAAGGGGTCTTGCAGCTATTTATATTTTATAAAGAGATTCTTATGTTACGCTTGTTTGTATGTATTTATAGGTATATATTGACTGACAGTGCAAGAGTAGAAATTTCTTCCTCCAGTTTGACTTTAGCAGCAGCTTCTCTTGAGTGACGCAGACACCAGTCACTGGAAGAACTCAGAGCTTTGGCCAGTTCACCTTCCTGTAATCACAGAATAGTTTACTTCACAGTTTGACTGTTCATGTTTTATTTAAGTGTAACATTAATTACAATAACATACTAAAGAAAAAGTAAAAACATTTAACTTATTCCTGTCTGTTTAAAAATCTATAAAAAATATCAGGGTTTTTTTCTGTCAGAAAATAATAATATATTTACAATGAAATATTTATTAAATTCCTCCCTCTGACCTTCTCGTGTAGTTTTTCTGCCAGTTCTCTGCTTGTCTCTTCAGCACGACGAATTAGCTCACTTTCTCTCTCATGCTCCTGGTCTCTGCACTTTCTGAGAGTGAGGAGCTCCTCCTGCAGAGCCTGGAGCTCCTGCTGCTGCTGCTCCTGGTCCTGATGCATCTTCTGCACACACATGTATGCACATATGCACACACAGGCACATTGTTGTGTTATATGAGCACTTTACATAGACATATTATATTCTCCAGCACCTTAGGCTAACCTTAACTCTGACAAGTATGAGTCTAATGTTAATTCTTACCTCAATTCTAATATGATCCTTATTCTAACCTTACTGAAGACTAATTCTTCCACCTTAAAATGCCCTCACTACATGTCTAGTGCTGCCTCCTGTGGTCAATCAGTGCCACTGAGCTAAAGAAGGGATTTTAAAATCTGAAGTGACAAAACACGTTTGAACTTAGTGGTTTAGGTAACAGTGGACCAAAAACTCCATGTGTTATGCGATGTTGAAAATAATTTTCTCTGTGGTCTTTGTTCTATGGTTGAGCATTGGAAACATTTAACAAATCCAGACTTTAACAGACCTTAATCTGGGCAGCCAGACATGACTTTTCAACTTCAGTTCTATGCAGTTTAGACTCCAGGTGATCCCGTGTTGACTCCAAGATTTTGGAAAGTTCTTCAGTTGTTTTAACAGTGTCCTGAGACAACAGACAAGCAGGATAATGAGGGTTTCACATCTTCAGTATAACCTGTGCCAGGTTATACTGACTAATTTGTCATGGTTGTAGGATAGAAAATGCAAAAGACAACGCCCTTGTGTCTTTGTTATTACCTTCTCAAAATCCAAGTGCTGTGCCAGTTTGTATGCCTCCTTTTCTTTGTGGTTGAGTTTGGACAGAAGACGCTGTGAGAGAAAGAAACAGCAGGTGGCATGCTTCAACTTAAGTTTCCTGTCAAGTGGTATGTAATTACTAGTTAGTCACTCACAGTGTTCTCAGCTTCACTTTCAGTCAGTTTCTTCTTAAGACTGTTTCTATGTTGTGACGACAGCAGCCAGTCTTTCTGGGGACATGAGAACAAGAATCAGAACTATTAGTTCCAGAACTGACTTAGGCCTGTTGGCAGTGACCAGAATCTGGTACAACAAATATAAATACCTGCTGTTCACTCCAGTCTCTGAGCAGTTGTCGAAGGTTTTGATTGGTTCTGTCAAACATCTCTATCTTATCTAACAGCAGTTTTTGCTGTCGACTCACTTGGGTCGTGTGACACTTGGAAAATCGTTTTTCCTAGATATAAAAAACATACATATATGAAAGTCCAGAGATAAAACAGGTCCTTCTATGTTAATTCAACCAACATATGTGTTGTTTAAGAAGTGAAGAGATTCTAACCTTGGTCAGACTGTTGACAGTTTCTTTTAATGCTGAAAGCTGATTAGTTACTGCCATGCCATCGATTTCTGCTTCCACCAGAGCCCTCAGAAGGGCATCTGGCTCTCTGTATGGATCCTGAGCTTCTGACCTAAGAAAAACAAGAAGCAGAGGGAACTAGAAATGCCACCCAGTTGTCAACCCACAGACAAAGTAAAGCTAACAAAATAGCTTACAGTTACCCATATATACGAATTTTAAAGCTAAAATAAAACACACCAAGAACAAAAAAGGCCTGATTAATAGGTCTAAACTTACCCTTAAGTTAAACATATATTAGATAACTAAGAGGTCACAAAATGAAAGTCAAGCTAAACAGTATTGCAAAAACCCTCCACCTAAATATTAAATGTTTAGCAAAAACTCTATATATACAGTCAAAACTGACCAACAGTCATCTAAGAAACAGAGCAGGGTAAACACAAATATAAAAGACAAACCATTCAGCTAAAAGTTAGCCAAATAAGGTTGTACTGGGGTTTTCTTACGTCATCAGTATCGTTTTATCTTCCTGTTCTCTGAGCAGAAGGCAGAGGTTTGTCTCTGTCATCTCTTCTTCTTTATGACCTCTGCCGGAATTGTCTGACCCACGCTGCATTCTTACTTTCTGATCCTTAAACCAACAAAGACACACACACACACACACACACACACACACACACACACACATATATATATATATATATTTAGTTATCAGTGAGTCCGTTTGTATTAGCTAAAATCAGCAAGGATTGTATGTATGTATCCATATAATTTGTATGGCATTGGTAAGTAACCTTAAAGGAAAGTGAAAGTGAACTACTTGTCATTGTGACACAACACACCACTGCACACAACCAAATGTGACCTCTGCTTTTAACCCATCACCAACATGTGACCAACAGTGGGCAGCTTTAAGGGGAGCAGTGAGGACATGCTCAGAGCACCTCAGTGGTAATTTGGCAGCTGGTGGACTTGAACCTGAAGCCTTCCAGACCTAAGTCCACTTCCTTAACCACTAAGCCACCACTGCCCAAATTTAGCCCAGATGTAGCATAATGTCAGCCTCAGAATTAAAAAAAATTTTTTTCTTTGGAGTCCTGGATAATTACCCATAATTATCTTATATGGTTTGATCATTTTAGGCACAAGCCCAGCTAGTGACAGACAAAGGCAAGTTAAACACTGGATAGTGCGCAAATCCATCCGGAGGCAACACATCAACAAGTTCGACTTTGTGAATGAGTGTCACAAAGGTTTAAATTCCTTTGTGACACTCACTCACTCACTCACACCTATTTTCTTCAGAACTTACGAGAGTGTGCCCTACAATGTCTCAAGAAATATAAATAATAAGCCTTGCAATTCAATGGGTACATTTTCTGTTTGGCAGCCACTGAATAATCTACTGTTGGACTGTTCTAGTGGATAGAAAAAAAAAGACAAATGACTGAAATCCAGTCAAACACCAGTCTTTATTTGACTACAGTCATAACTTAATTCTGGTGCAAGTGTGATCTACAATTGAATAATTTACATATATGGAATTAAGTATTTAATTAATTAAATACTTTTGGATTCCATCTACACACTGGCACTCCAGACATTTGTAAGCCTAAGCCTAAAACGATTATCTGTCTGTGAGTGACAGACAAAAGACTCATAACAACAATCAGACCTGACTCTTGTAGGAGTCCATATCTCTTCTGTAGGACAGCCTTCCTGGTGGTATCCATGGTGATCTGGCCTTCGGCTTTACTCCATTTTCCTTTACCTGAACTCCATTCGTCTTCATCTGCTGGAAAAACAACAGAAGGAAAGTCATTTTGAGTCTTTTTTCTATGTGTTTAAGAGCTATAATAAAGTTGTGTTAAGCAGTAAAACCTGTGCACTGTAGCCAGGACTCCTCCTCATATGGACATGGACAGGTGTTGTCTCTGGGACGTGGACGTGAATTGGTGGAGGGACCACCGCTTCTGACGTCAAATCTCGGCTTATCATTTTCTGTGGGAGTAAAAACCAACATTTAAACCTTGTCCGGGTCAATCTGAACCCGGAAAATGGCGATCCAAACGTAACGTGCTAATGTGCTAACAGGCTAACTTCGATGTTATTAACAGCAGCTCTGTCCTCGGAAGGAACACTGTAGCGGCTCTCGCTGATTGGTTGGTTTGTAAAAAAGAAGCCTTCCAATTGGTGAAGTTTAGCTTGGTCGATCGTCACTGTGGCAACCGATAACAAGCACTAAAAAGCTACTTTCATGAGTGCGTGTGGAAAGGATAGGAGAGAGGGAGCGCCTAAGTTTATAAAAAAACAAAACAATATTACAGTGTTTTGAAAACAATCTTTATTTAACGTTTACGTTATAATGCAAAAATAAATTGAGTAGCCTAGCTTTTCAAAATGTTCTCAAGGTGTGCTTTGTTACTTTTTTGTGCGTGGGGGGTGGGCTGGGGGTTAACTGTGGGAAAAACACAAAAGCCTTCAAAGTAAAACGGGTATGGTAAGTTTCCGGCTGAACCTAAAACAGTAAACATAGACGTCTTCCGCTTTTTCTTTGACCGCCTTCCCAGAACCGGATGTTAACGCGAGCTAATCTAGCAGCTGTTAGCCAAAGTTGTCACAAATGTTATGACTCTAAGGAGGTGTGAAATTTGACTACCTGACTAATAGTATGTGGTAAAATAAACTGTACGTACCGACTTTTTATTAGAGAGCTATAAAAATAGGGGGTTCGCTTTCTTAACACAGCATTAGCGAGTTCGTTCATGTGCTGTGACGATAATAATAATGGCGAAGCAGTGGGGGAAAGAACTGCCACTGGAGCAATCTCTGTTCTTTTTAAAGCAGCTCTTCTGGGTCCTTATTCCGCTCCTGCTGTGCTCCACTGCTCTTCAGCCTGCCGCCGGCTGCGCTGCGGAAGCCGAAGAACTAACCAGCATCGACACACTTATTCTTTGCAGGTCCTGCGGCCACGAGCTAGCGGTGGGCGCGGACATCCGCCCCATTCACAGCGGGTTGGCGCTGTCCAGGCGCAACGAGACTCTACCAGGAGGCCGGAAGGTCCATGTCCAACTATTCCAGAACCCCCATGGACACAAGTTCGAGGTGATCACGTTCAGAAAGGCGGATGTAAGCAAGCATTGGCCTGCAGATAAACACTTTTCCTGGTTCCCGGGATTCTCCTGGACTATGGCCACATGTCCTCGCTGTAAAACTCATCTTGGTGGGTACCGAGGAACCAGCGAATTATCCGAAGACCTTGAACAGTTAACAATTGAGAAAAAACAAGGATCGCATTACATTACCGTAGTAACCATAAACGTTTAGCATGTTAAAATACTTTAAATAAATAAGTGCATATAGTTTTACCTAAACAATTTACGTTCAAATATTACTTTATCTAAAAAAAATCAAATAAACAATAGACTGATCAGTTATTATAGATATACATTTATGTACGCATATACATAGTAATTATCTTTGCAGTATCTTGCCATATTGCATATAATAGCGGTGTTAACATTTCATTGTTTTGCTTTATATTTGATCATTATTTTTTAATTTTTGATATAGCTTCTGCTTCATCTCTTTAAACATTTATCATTCAACACATTCTCTTCTCAGGTTGGGCCTTCCAGCCAAGTCTCTGGCCAGACACAGTCACAAAAACCACTTTTGAAGAATCAGAGCAAACCTTCCTGGCTCTAATCACTCAACAACTGTTACAAGAAGACTTTGCATCAAGTCTACTAATAACGCCAAAATCGTTCAACAGCTGACTAAAAAATGCAAACTTAAAATCCAAGTGCCTCTATACCAAAAATAAAAGTATAGCAACTGACTTTAGTGTAAAGATTTAGTTGTACACATCAAATTTATGAAACATTATTTCACACCCATGAAGCAGATAAAAATGTACAAGCTTTTTTCCATTTTGTCCTTTATTAAAAATGTCATTTCAAATTTTTATGGATATCTGTAAAACAATACAATGAAAAGAAAATAAAAGAACGAAAATAAAAAGTCCTGTAAAACTGATGTTAAAATAACTCTCCCCGAAAACCGACGAACACCCATCCCATCCACATCTGACCCTGCCCCCCAGAACATTACAAGTCAAAGAATGAGCTGGAACTTGTTAATCAAAATGGGGAACAAAACAACATTTTCTTCTTCAAGGGTACAAAACCCCAACTAAAAAAAAAAAGGGAAAATATTGAGGTCTGCTACCACTAGGTCACTACACCATGGCTTTAGTCAACTTTACCACACAATCGAGGAATTCTGTGTGAATTATCTTTAAATTCTACTCAGGTTTCCATGTTGCTCTATGATAATACTTATTAGCTTTTCTTTTTGATGACTTTTCAGGGATGTTACTCACAATTCAGTGCCATTGGCTTTAAAATGAATCAAGAAGAACAGATTATGGCACCCATAGATAAAAAGGCTTCAGAATGTGGTTGAAGCACACACATGGTTCAAAACAAAAATATATATTTAAAAAACAAAAAACAAAAACTTTGCTCCCGAACACAAGTGTAAAACCAAACAGGATAGAAAGTTTGAGCATCTGTTGAAGTTGAAAGTAATTTTGTTAGTCATCTTCACCATCGTCATCCTGCAAGAAGAAACAAAATGTTAGGCAGAATTCTAAAGAAAAGATCAACAACAGCAACACATTTCTGAACAATTGTTGTAAAATTGTGGGTCAGAGACCACATGAATTTTAAACTGAAGTGAAATTTCTTTAATGACATGTTCTGTCCTGACAAATAGATTCTACCTCTTCAAATATACATCCTAAAAGTCAGCATATAAAATGTTATTCTAATTGGTATTGCTGATAGGAAGGAAAAGTATATTTCAGTTTTTTGTATAAAAAAATAAATGTGCTTCATAAATCTCAATTTCAAAACTACTGCTATCGGTGTCAATGTAAGTTGCCAACTTACCTCTCCATCTTCTCCATCATCATCTTCATCCTCCTCTCCATCTTCATCTCCCTCTTCATCAATATCTTCCAGGCCCTCTTCATCTTCCTCTTCATCCTCCCCTTCACCCTCCTCATCATCCATATCCGGAACCTGCAGGTGAATTGACCCTACTTTTAATTCATTGATAATTTCCAACTCTTTGGAATGAAAACCTTTTTACAGTGGCAATGCCCTGACACCTGTATGTTCAGGCACTTTCAATTAAACAGAAAAAGGACAATCAGAAAAATTCTATTGCCACAACAACTAAACACAATCATCCAATAGGGATCTGCCTTTATGAAAGGGATTGTTGGACTGTAGAGCAGTCCCTTTTTGTCACAGAACAAGATATAATTTATTCCATGTTTACAAATGTTTATATTATTGTGTTTACACTGCTATTTTAGTGTGATCTAATGCCTAGTATGTTTTCTTTCACATCCAGCCATTTCTGCAATTTTCTCTGAGATAAAACATAAAAGTAGTACATATAAACGAACATAAAAAACACACCAGGTAGTACTGCAGAGGGTTCGGCCAGATGTCATCCTTGATGACTTCACCAAGCTCGTCGGCACCAGCATCAGCATGATCAGTGAACCAGGTGAAGAAGCTCTCAGGCTCTTCATGTTGCCTCTTCCGCCCTGCTTTGTTCTGTGACTGACCTGAGCGTTTGGTCAAGTCCTACAATGAGGAAGGAATGGAAGAAAATTAGAAGGCTGTCCATTTTATTACAGGAATTTTCCAACAAATCCGACAAACAATGAGACACTGTTAGTCTTGGAGGAAGTGAGGCTACCTGTCTCAGACCATTTAGTAAATTAAACAAAAGAACAGGATAGATATGATGTTTCTCCTAACTTAAACCTGCAATGTTTTGATAAAATCAAACCCACCTTTCCTGACTTCCATTTGATTTCTGTCGACTTTGAAGATGGATCTCCACTCTCATTCAGATGAAACTCTTTGGAAAGAACTTTGTTTTCGAAGTACGGATTTTCATCAAAATACTGAAAGACAGATTAAAACCCCTGGCTAAGAACCACAGACACAAATATACAAATTAAGAATGTTCGTCAATAATGAAGCTGCAAAACCACTTACAAAATCTATTCTGTAGCCTGACTTGATGTCTTCAAACTCTGTGACTTCCACTCGGCTCAGGTAATGAAGTGCTTCTTCGTCTTCCTCCCCCAATAGAGCCGATACTGCAGAATAAGGTTTTATAAACATTAAATACCTGACAATTGTCCTGTTAACCTTTGCAGGGGATTTGAAGAATTCTACAGATTAGGAACAGAAATCTTAAGCAGAGCTCCCTACCTTGTGGATGGTTGACAAATGTGGTGACCCAGAAGTTTGGAATTTTGGCTATCAGTTCTGATCTCTTCTGAAAGAACGGCTGACGGAGTTTGTTGTACTTCTGTTCTACTTTGAGGATTTCCTCACTGGCCTGTTCATTCAACCTAGATGAAAAACATTTCAATCAAACATTACTACAAAATGAAAAAGATCTGACAATCAAACTTTGGACTAAGCCATTAAACAGTGAAACTACACAGACCAAGTATTTCAGTTCAAATTTTTTTTGTTTATGGAAAATTTACACAATTTAATCATAACGAATTAATATTAAGTTTCCTACTTTGTTTCTCTATTAGATAATCTATGGATCTCACCACAAACATACAATCTATTTTGTTGACATTTTAATTTTAATAAATGTTAACCAAGTTTTTGTTCAGAAATGTCCTAGGTTTATGAAGGACATGATTAAGCAAATCCAATTATGCTTTGATTGCTTTTTTAAATCTTTTTAAAACTCATATTGCAGTGAGTAAAATAAATTACCTGTCAATTTCATTTTGAACCTCATCAATGTGTTCAATAGCTTCTTGCTGCTCTTTCTCTGTTGGACAAAATAAAAACACAAAGCAAAATATACTCACATTTTAAAAAATTGATACACATGGTTAAGAATGAAAGTGGGTGTGGAAATGTAAACAACATTAATGTAGCTTTGTGAACTACTACTAGGCACACCTAGATCAGTGAAATGGTACAAAAAATATTTGCTTTACATTGTCAAAGTATTGCTAAAGTTTATCCATTATACAAACAAACATCAACATAAATAACCGAACATGGCCGATTATTTGGAAAATCCGCAAAAGATAATGTTCTATCAAGCAATAGTTTTTTTTTAATTGGCACTGTAAATTTACTGAAAAGTTAGTTGGTGCTTTTTCTGTAACAATAAGTTATACAAAAGTTAAAAATGGAACCCTCGTTCCTTAAGTCTATTCATACGAGGCTTAGCATTCAGTATTGTTTTTACTATTTGAAGCTCTGATCTGACAGATTACATTGCGTTTCAACGCGACGTAAATGGCCAATGGCTGCGGCTGTGCAGCTACTCAGACAGTCGCAGTTTCCTGCCGGTATGAGCCGACAAGGCCGCGTGGTTTGAATGTGGGACACACACACCTATGGAAANGCGACAGCGTGCGATACTCGTCCGACAGAGGACAGGGTTTAACCGTCCTATACGCTTCTGTTGCTGCGTCCATTTCCATCTACCAATGCAACATTTAAGTCGGATTGAATACAGCTACTGGATTTAAAAGTATATCAGCTACAAATGAAAACACAACGTCGTGATGAAGCTAAGTGGCTAGTGTTAGGTAGCAGTACAACAACAACAACACTTCATTTGCTAGTTCACAAATAAATCAACTTCTCGCATCTTGTTATATCCAACAGAGTAAACATTGAAGTTGAGTTTCAGTGTAAATGAGGGCGGAAAAGTTGTTCATTGCAACAGCGAACAGAACAATGAGGCTCAAGCACCAGCGATAAGCCAACGACATCAGTGACCACGCTGGTGCTGCTAAGAGAAGCTAACGCGCTAACATGGCCGGTGTGAATGAACAACAGCGGGACAGGCTAAGACAGCTAGCCACTAATAGCAGCAGTAATGGGGGGCGGTAGCACGGCTCTACCAAAAAACCTAATCTAGTGGTGTCTCCCTAGATTGTACCAGAAACAGTACAAGTTGAAGAACTATGGTGTTTTAAATGATGCGAGAGAAGAAAGTGAAAATGGCGGTGAACAGGAGGCCGCCATTACACACCCCCCCACCCCCGCCCCCTCTCCTCCGCTTCACTTACCGGAGGTTTCGTCCGCTCCGTCATGGTTAGAGTTGAGCTCCTTTTTACTCACTTTTGCCGCCGAGGCCGACATGTTTGCGCAGACAGGGTTCACTCACAGACCTCTGAGAGGGTGGCTTGTGGCTCTGAATGTAGTATCTCCCCGACCAAGAGAGCGTTTAATGATTGTAAAGTTGAGCGCGGAGAAGGCAACAACGTGCTGCCGCTTTCCTCCACACAATGTGAATGTGGATGGTGCTACTGCCGCGGAGCGAGGAAGTCACAGCCGCCGCCGCTCCCGCGCTCCTTTCATTACGAACGCGCTTCGGCGAATGAGGCAGCGACCAAAGAGCTCCGCCTCTCAAAATAGGTCTGAATTTGCGGCTATAATCTGATATTTTATTCTCTTTTACCGTCTCAGAATCAACACTAGCATATTAACACACAATATGTTTACATAATCTGTACCTTTAAAAAAACAATCAAACAAACAAACAAACACATACTTTAAATAACAACAAATAACTCCATAGGCGAGTGTAACAATTTATGTAATACTCAAATAAATAAATAAAAGTCCTTCGGGTCTATAGCAATATTTTAGTGTAAAAAAACCCAACAATGTTCATTGAGTCTACACCAACTACAATGAATAAATTATTTTTACTGTTGTAAACATTTCAGTGGTTAGTAGGACCAAGATATTGTATACTGTAAATGTAACACTGTAAACCCTGAGTTCAAAACAACTATCAACTAACACTATCTAACAGCGATCTTTCAGTTTTTTGCTGTGGTCTTAACGTTATTTTAATATTTTTTATTATTATGTTTATGTTGTTAACCAGATACAGCACAAAACAAGGTCTTTCAGTTTTTTGCTGTAGTCTTAACATTATTATAATTTTTTTATTATTATGTTTATGTTGTTAACCAGATACTGCACAAAACAAGGCGCCATTGTTCCTAAAAGATTCTAAAATCAAGCCTTTTTAAGGTACTGAAACTCTTTTTTTACAAAGCCAACAAATCCCATGCTATGAAAACCTGCAGGGGATTTTTGTAAACTACCTTAAATCTCTGTTTTACTGCTATATGAAATATCTGCTTATTTTAGCCATATATAATTAAGTCTACTCGCGCTTTAATCAGAAATTAATTAAATACAGTTAAAAGAAAATTCTGAAATCGAGTATGTTTTGCCGGACTGTTGACCCTCTGCAGAGAAACCCTGTAAGAGAGGGGAGGAGGAGAAGGAGGGGTTTGTTTAGATAGCAGGAGGAGAGTGATGAAGATGCAAAGGGGACGTTGCAGAGGAGGAAGCAGGCAGATGAAAACAAACAGAGGAGCACCGACTGTGTCGTCCAGGTCTCAGGATGTAGGGATGACATGCGAGGAGTGCACTCAGTCCCAATGAGTGTGCCCGTCTCAGTGAACGCCGGATGACTTGTTGGGTTTTCAAGGATAGTGAAGGAGGAGAGGAGGAACCTGAGAAGCCCAACCCCCCTCCCTACACAACCACCACCTCCACAGAGGATGACAGAGTAGTCCTTATTCAGCACGGAGCCACAGCTTAACTATAAGGTAAGTGAAGTGCAGAGTCATTGTGTTTCCTCGTCTCTCTGCACATGGGACAAGGACGTCACTGGTGATCCCCAGCACTACTCACGGTAAACATGTGGCTCTGTGTTGTTCAGTCTGTCTGTGTGTTAGTGTTGGGGCTGCCTGTACCGGCTGAGCTGTCAGGACGTAAGAGTGTGAACGTTGTATAAGTATAGCTCCTTGTCTCTTCCTGTGATGTCCGTATCCAGGATCAGATGTTGTCCACGGCTCAGCAGATGCTGCAGGATAGCCGCTCAAAGATCGAGCTGATCCGACTGCAGTTTATTAAAGTCACCCAGGCTGGCAGCAGCGGCAGCAGCGGCGGCGGCAACGGCAGAGATGATAATGGAAGCAGTGGTTGTGAAAACCACAACAGCATCAGCAACAGAGGTCAGAGTCCTGTCACAGTCCAAGTTGTCAGCCCATTATCTGTACTACTTGTGTATCACATTTAAGAGTTTTTATTGGCTTAAACTTAACAAACTAACAATAATATTTGCTACCAATGATTAAATAAACCCAAATTATTAATTCACAAGCACTTTTAACTTCTTCCTGGCTTTTAATGTTCCTACTTCCATAGCATGAACAAGCACCAGGAATATACAGTAAGTAATACAGGAATGTATACATTTTCATCACATGGAACTCGATAGAAGTATTTAAATGTATAATGCCATCAAAGTCCCAGCTTATTACAAGTTCATTGGGAAGTTCAGTTTATGATGCACAATTCCCTTACTTCACATTGAACAGAAAAGGAAAATCAATGCACCTTTTACAATTTTGACACAGTGGTTTTTCATTAACCACTTGAGGACAAGTCTCTACATTTTTAAAGGTCAGGTACTGCAGTGCAAGTATAGACTGTATGTGTGGCGTACCGTGTGTGTATGACAGCCACATTCACTGGTAATGAAACCGAAGTGCTTTTTGTACCTAATTAAGTCCCAACATTAGGGGATTAGACAGTACTTGCACATGAACAATGTCACATAGGAGGTGCTGAGGATATGTGGTTCCTCTGGGAATCACACCCAGGACTCTCTGCTCTCTGCTTGCCGGACAGGTGCTATGGAACCACTTAACAGGAGTATATCTGTATACTGTATACATTGACAAACTAATGTATTTAAAGGAGATACTAATCCAACCCCTCTTTCCTTAATGGCTTTTACAAAGAATGATAAAATAGTTTAAAAACTAAGACAAGACTGCAAACAGAGATGAATCAAGAGTTTGTAAAAAAAAAGAGACAGAAAAATAAAGCTAACACTGAGAGTGGAGTGCACCTTTAGTGCTTAATTAAGTGACTGGATTTCTGAAAGGCTGTGGAGAATATTACATTATAAGTCAAGCTCAATTCAGAAGACTTCAGCCTTGGCATCAAAAAGCCTTTAAGTACTTAAATCATACTTCCTGCCAACTGCCCTCTCTCTGGATGTTTTTTCTTTGTATAATTAAAACAGACATACAGCAAATGTAACCTTCAAAATCTAAACTGCGAATGTTTGTCATTTTGAAAACTCTTAAACCAAACATTCAGAGCAGTAATTTCCTGGCCTGAGGGTGAGAGTAGGTAACATGAGAATGAAGGTAACTGGACACCTTCTTTCCCGGGCTCATGTTTCGCATCTCTGACTCTTGACCTCCTTTTTGTCTCAATCGATCTTCAGTGATATTTTCATTTATGGCAGGCAGTGGATCCAACAATGCGTCCAAGTGTCAACTAGATGTACAAAAACAGTCAATCTTGATCAAGTACTAGCCTTAAAAATAATTCAAAACAGTTTAAAATACTTAAAAACAAATACTTCAATATTAAAATATTGTTATTGGACAGTTGTCAGTCACACATGCTGTTGTTTGTTTCTTAAATGTCATGACCTGAAACTTGCTAATAACATGAATGATAATGCATAATGAAATAATGTATTACCTTATTATAACTAGTTCCTAGTATAACTTCCTGCCATGGCAACATACTTAGTTCCTAGAAACCGGTCTGTATTCCAGGTACTGGTGGGTACTAGAGAAAAAGCACTTAGCAGAGAATAATGTGCTTTATTCCCTGCTGCCTGTACCTGCAGGGGAATCTCATACAGTCCATTGTACTTAACAAATCTATTGTACTACATTCTGTTGGGGTGAAACTATACATTACATTGGTCAATTTCTACCAATAACCTTCTGCACTTGCGGTCGTTGTTTGAGCTCTTTCCATGTTGGTTTTATAATTTAAAAACCAAACTCAGTGCTGGTCTGTATCTCTGTTGCTTGTTTTTCACCTTAGAGATACCTCCACTAACTGTCAGTGCCACGGAAGCTCATTTTGCGGAGTTACAGCAGCAGGTACAGAGAGAAACAGACGCTCTAGTTCTGGCCAAAGACGTGGTGAAGCAGCTGCAGAGCCTGTCATCACTTGACCAGAAGGCTTTGGCTGAGGTGAGACTGTCCACAACATTTATTCTACAAAGCAAGGTCTAGGAATTAGAAGTGGTCAGAGTCGAATGTTGAAGAGCTGAAAATTCACTACACGTTTTGTAAGAGGTTTTCTAATGCTCCTGTAAAATATAAGTTCTTTAAGCAAAAGTTAAATGTGCGACCAGGTCTTTCATTAAAGTCTTGTTCATGTCCTTAAAATTAGCTAAGTCATGATTAACTGTCAGCCCCAACAATATTTCAAATATTTAATTAATATTTCAATTCTTTAGGTTATAATTTGATTTGATAATGATTCTATTCGATATTGATCTAAATCTTTTGACATCGATTATAATAAAACAAAGTGGAGTTTGGACCAACTCCTTGTGGAGTCAGGACAGACTAATAAAACATTGTTTATTTCCAGCTTGACTGTCAAGCAAGTGATACTAAGTTGTATGATATCAACAGAATAATAACAAGCCTTTAATCTTCCTATCAGGCCCAGGCCAGAGTTCTCGACTCCTCTCAGAAACTCCACCTCTTACGGCTATCTCTTGAACAATGTGTGAAGGAGACCAGTCAGAAACCTCCACAGCAGCCAGCAGGGGATGCTAACATCTCAGAGAGAAAGAACTCAAGTCCTGGGTGTCCCCTGTCCACCTCCTTGTCCACCTTCTCTATGAGACCTGCATCAGTGACTGGTATTAACAGACTTATTTATTAGACTTATAATTTTGTGTGTTACCTTAGATAAAATCGTCCACAAATATACCAAGAGAAAACTAAAGGTTGTAAATCAATCAGCTGCTTTCATTATGTAGTTTACATCAGTGACACTGCCTGACCACACGAGGCAGCAGTGGACCAGCAACTCATATTTTTCACATCAGCGTGAATTTCGTTCGATGGACTTTGTGTGAGATGTTTTTTAAACAAACTCTCGTTAAAAAATAGTGCTTACTTGAGATAAAGCATTCACTCTGAAACCCTAGCTGTCGTCTTATGTGACAAAATAAATTTGGTTTTGGAAATGAATGGTTTACAATTTTTTGTAAACCACCCTCTCCGTGCATCAAGCAAAAACAGAATCTTTTTTGATGATGTAACAGGAAAAAAAGAAGATGGATCTCACAGTTGCCTTGTTGGCAGCAGATAATGAGAACGTGTCTAAGGGTGGTGAAAACACTTGAGGCGTTTTTTTTTTTTTTTGCTCAGCACACACTGCTGATTAGAGGCTGCACACACACACACACACAATCACAAGAGACCCATTCATGCTGACCAATCAAAGGTTTCAATTTGAGATGCTGCACTCAGTGTGGTCAACTGCCTGAACTGATTACCACTGTCTGGAACATCAACATGAGGGGTTGAAGAATATGACTGGAGTATCTTACAAAATCTGAACTCTGCTCACATAAACTTTATTTTTATACTCCATTCAAAATTATTTTAGTCTTAAAATTATATTCTCTATTTAAGACATACATTGTTTCTGTATTTTAAGGAAAACTTGAGGTCAGGCTTTTAGGATGTGAGGATTTACTGACCAACACACAGCAGGACAAATGTCCCAGTGACAACGCACACAGGACAGATGGACACGAAGGTAAGGGACATGGTGTGTTTTTCTTAGTTTCAGAAACATTTTGACACAGTTTCACTTAATGTTTTGCCATTTATGTTTTATATTCAATAAAAACAAGGAGTTGAACTGACGCTTTTCATAAACATTTTTCTTATACCGATACATTCCAAATCCTTAACTGTAGAACCTCTGGGTAAATCAATCTGCTTTGAATGTATGTTGTATATTGTGTACTGAGTTGATCACAGATGTTTTCAATCATTTCGCATCTGCTTCACAGCAGAGGTCGCTGCTGTGCTTAGGCTGGATGGCAGGTTGGTTGGTCGGACACGCTGGGGAACAGTCAGCAAACTGAGCTGGGATCAGACTTTCTGCACTCAGCTGGAGCGGGTGAGTTCAAGGACGTTGGTGTATGTTTACTTTAGCAGCAAAAATACGTTTTATTTCCAATTCGCATATACATGGTTGTGTCTATCCATCCATCCATTTTCATCCACTTATCCGTTATCGGGTCACGGTACCCAAATCACACTGCACCGTCCCAACCCCCCTAACCCTGCGGGTGGTGAGTCCACTGGAAGGTACCAACCGCCCTAACTTGGATTCTAACTTGCCCAGGAGGCGAATCCTGGGGTTCCACACCAACAACAGACACATTGCCTCTGGGCCAAAGCGCCACGGCTCTAATATCGTCAGTCAATTTAACTTTGTGTCTTAGTCATCCCACACCAAATACTCTGTTTTTGGACAGGCATTAAATCATTTTTATGTGTTTGTCTCTAGTTTGAACCTTTACTGTTTTAAAACATACTTACAGTGTCTGTTGGTCTACTTCTCAGTCTCGGGAGCTAGAGGTCAACATTTTCTGGCGGGACCAAAGTGCAATGTGTGCTGTCAAGTTCCTGCGACTAGAGGAAATTATGGAGGGCCAAAACCACAAGCAGGAGCTGAGTCTGGAGCCTCAGGGACTCCTTTACACCAAGGTCTGACACAAACCAGAGGTCATATGATGGTCATGGTCATGGTGGTCATGGTGATAGCCAATAGTCGCCTCCCCTGTATTGACACTCAGACCCACCACCCACTAGTGACTGCTAAAGAGGACTAATCTTAATCTCACTTCTATTATATTGTGATTTTACATTTTTTGTAAAATATGTTATTTTAAATTTTATTTACCAAAATTTATAGCAAAGAAATGCAATACAGTCTAATTGGTTTTATCTTTGTTTTTACAGCTTCAGTTCATTGATGCTGTTGTCGAGCGTCAGCCTAAACTGAGACGTCAGCGATGTATATTCACGAAAGAAAGAGGTACAACCATAAAAAATAATTAAAAAAAAATCTTTCCATCTTTCCTACTGTCCTACTTTCTGTCTGTCCATCTGTGGGTGTTTGACAGGTAAGAACTTCCTCAGAGCAGCACAGATGAACATGAACTTCTCCACCTGGGGTCACCTGATGATGAACATCCTCCCTCGTTACACCACCTTCTCCACATTCAGCTCCAGCCTCAGTGCAACCGCTGACATGACAGCCAACAACTTGTCACAAGCCACAGGACAGGAGCCACATGTCCATGATCCAGTGCCAAGGTCAGAGGTCAACTGTGCAGGGTTGGATAACACAAACGATTTAATGTTAACACTTTTGTCATTAATACAATGTGTGTATTGTGTGTGGGACTCTGCAGTGATGCTGCAGTGAATAGACTCACCGTCAATGAGGTTCAAGATATGGGTCCTGCCACAGACTTCAGCCAAAATACAGAACCACCAGTCCTCATGATGCCTGAACACACAACAGCCTCCGAACCTGAGCTGCAAAAACAACAGGTAAAAAACAAAGGCAGGGTAGATACAGTATCACAGGCATTTTATTAGTACCTGAAATTAGAATCTCTGTTTTTATCAAATTGCCAAAGGTGAAACAGAACCCAGTACTATTTAGAATATTTAATCTTCTCTTTTTATTCTAACGTTAATTTTGTTTTGAAAAAATGAAATTTTTTTATTGTTTCATTTTTAAGTGAAAAACTTCACTTAAAAATGAAAATTTTAAAATAAAAAAAAAAAGATAATAATTGTCTACACATTGCAACATAAGGAAAACAATTAGGAAAAAACTAATTCAAAGACCAACATGTGACATGAAATAATTGTAATACTTCTGTGTCCACAGTCCATGATAACTAACACACAAGAAACTGAAGAACAACCTATTTCTGGACAAAAGTAGGAGCACACACACACACACACACACACACACACATATTTAATTAGTTTTTTTTCAAAGATCATATTGATTAGCTCATTGTCTTCATTCTGTAGTTTTCTCCCTGTGTTTTAACAGGATGCAAATGGATGATTTTAGGTATATATCAGTTCTGGGCCGCGGACACTTTGGGAAGGTAAGAAACAGATAAACCATCGGAGCTGGCCCCTCGTGTCACCACTGATTTTTTTTCTGTCATGTTTGTCCTCATGCTTGTCCCCACAGGTGTTGCTGGCAGAGTTCAAGAACACAGGAAAATTGTACGCCATCAAAGCATTGAAGAAACGAGACATTGTGACCCGTGATGAAGTAGACAGGTGTGTGTTTGTGTGTGTAGTGTTATGACAAAATTATATTCTGTGTTATTCTCCACCATTTGACTTGTACTGAAACTCACACAGTCAGTGGAAAAACACCGAAACGACCAGGCTGACCTTATGCGTGTCAGCCACTGATGTAAAATCTGCTCATTATCTTTTCTCCGGTTCCTGTAAGCCTTGAAAATTGTTTTCACATACTCCCAGTGTTCCTGTTAGGCTAGATAATCTCACAGGTGGCAGTGGTACTGAGGTCAACTTGCCTCCAATCATATTCTTGTACACACACACAAATGTATCCAGCACACTATAATATATGAATGTAACATGCACTTGCCTGCAAACTGGTGCTCTCTGTAAGACCATTGCCTGTGGTGCTCTCTGTAAGACCTGCGCCCCAGAGCTTCATTAAAGCTTCGATAACAACTTTCCATAAATTCTCCAATAAACTCTTTAAAAGGAACAACGTTGTTCATTTCCTGTTTTATTCTTTATTCTAACGTGACTGTTGACAAAATTGCCATAACAGTAGTTTGGTTTATTTTTGACGAGATCAGTTATGACATCTATACAAATTTGCTGAAAACTCTCAATTTGACTCCACAGCCTGATGAGTGAGAAGAGGATCTTTGAGATGATCAACGCGTCCAGACACCCCTTCCTGGTCAACCTCCACGGCTGCTTCCAGACCAGTGACCACGTCTGCTTTGTAATGGAGTATTTACCAGGAGGAGACCTCATGATCCACATCCACAACAACGTCTTCACTGAGGCCCAGACCAGGTCTGTGTTATAGGTCTCTTTCCGTGGTCTACGACAGTCATTTAAGTTACTGCTCTGTTTGACTCACACCTCCTGCTGTTATTGCTGTCCTTATTTCGTTAAGGTTTTACTCTGCCTGTGTTGTGCTGGGGTTAGAGTTCCTGCATCTGAACAAAATTATCTATCGGTGAGTCTCACTAATCACTCGAGTCACATTTCCACCATGTAGTACCAGGAATTTTTAATCACAGCAATAACAATTTCAAGAAACTAAATGATCCTCCGAAAATAAGGTTAAAGAAAGTCGTCAACATTAGAAAAGGCACAGCAAAGGACGCACCTTCTCTAGCCTCAGTCTCCAGGTGGTTCTGGATCTTCACTGTTACTAAAACCACACAAAGGGGTTTTTGTGAGTGTTGGGGGCTGGGAGAGGGGCAATTTGACAATTTGCAATTTGACAATATTTTTTACAATTTGCACCTGTTAAAAATATAAACAGTGTATAATTGAATGCAAAATAACAAAGTACATTCACTCATGACAATAGACATGCAAGAAGAAGTCCTGGACTGAAGTTTTAAAAGTAAAGATGAAATAAAAATCTATGGTAACGTAGCTAGGTCCTGGTACTGTCCCTGGTTTTTGATACCAAAGCCAATGGTTTAAACTCAGATTTGTCCCATTATTGGACTCTTGTTTAATGGTGAACCACCTCTTTATGTCTCCTTTAGAGATCTGAAGTTGGACAACCTGCTGATGGACTCAGATGGTTTCGTGAAAATCACTGACTTTGGACTTTGTAAAGAAGGTGCTGGGCGTAATTATTAATTTTTAATGTACATAATTATTGGTCAACATTTCTGTGGTAATTGGAAAAAAGTATTTAAGACTAATGTTATATTTTATCAAATAAATAATTTGTTCAAACCATCTCTTATTCATAAATAAATGTTCTTTTTGCCCTCAGTAACCAACCAACAAAACTAAAGAATAGATAAAACAGCTAAAAATACATCTTTAACCAAACTCTCATTTTAGTCAAAGACAAATAGTTGTAATATGAGGAATCATTTTTCATTTTCCCACAGGCATAGGTTTCGGTGACCGAACCTCAACTTTTTGTGGAACTCCAGAGTTTCTTGCTCCTGAAGTTCTGACGGATGACAACTACACCCGGGCTGTGGACTGGTGGGGGATGGGTGTCCTCATCTACGAGATGCTTGTGGGAGAGGTGGGCCTGTTTTTATGACTGCTTTAATTACTTATTTATTTGGTAGTTGAATTTAACTCTGGTCCTTTAAGGTACTGACACTGCTAGTCCTGCAGGTCTGCTCTTAGTAGAAACATGGCTTCTACAGGGAAAATCTGATTCAAGCCACTCTAAAACAAGTCTCTAATAAAACCTACAGTTCTGTTTAGAGTGGTTATAATTTCTGTCTGACAGTTCAGCTATTGGTTCCAACTTTAATGTTGAAAAAAAAAAACCAGAACACATGTTTTGTAATAAAACAGAATGACCAATGTTGTTCAGTTTAAAGAGTTTATTGGAGAATTTATTGAAAGTTGTTGTCAAAGCTTTAATGAAGCTCTGGGGCGCAGGTCTTACAGAGAGCACCACAGACAATGGTCTGTATGAGAGTGTCCGTTTAAAAACAAGTGCATATTACATTTGTGTGTGTGTACAACAATATTTTGGCGACCATCGCCACCTGTGAGATTATCTGGCCTAACAGGAACTCTGTGCAAACACTTTTGAAGGCCTTATAGGAGCCTGAAAAACAATAATAAGTAGATTTCCCATCACTGGCTAACACTGGTCGTTTCACTGGTTTTCCACTGACTATGTGAGTGTCAGTACAAGTCAAATGGTGGATAATAGCACAGAATAATATTTTTGTCAAAACAGATAAAAGGGTAAAAATTCTTAACTGAAACCAGAATAAAGTTTTCTCGTCTCCTTGTTAGTCTCCGTTCCCTGGAGAGGACGAAGAGGAAGTGTTTGACAGCATCGTCAACGATGACGTTCAGTACCCAACTTCTCTACCACCTAACGCTGTCGCCATCATCCAAAAGGTATCGATCACTTTCCTTTCTTAGCTTCCCACTCCCCTGTAACCAATGATGGAAATAAAAAGACAATTAAATTTACTAATTTGCTTAAAACAGGGGGAAGTGACAGATTAGCCTATTTATAAACTTTTGAGGATGAATATGACCTGGATGGGTAAACACTTTTAGACATGTCCCTTTAATGACCTTATATTGATTGGTGATTGACCTATTGACCTCTGCAGCTCCTGAAGAGGAATCCACTGAAAAGACTTGGAGCAGGAGAAAGAGATGCCAATGAGCTTAAAGGAGAGAAGTTTTTTGAGGTGAACTTGACTTTTTTTATTTTCAAACAAACATAGTTCCATGGACACCTGTGTCTTATTTCACCTTTACTGTCTTGTAGACAATTGACTGGGATGCACTTCTGGCCAAGAAGGCGACGCCTCCGTTCCTGCCTTCAATCTCTGAGTCGGTGGATGTCAGTAACTTTGACAGTGAGTTCACTTGTATGCAGCCGGTTCTATCTCCTCCGTCTAAGCCCTTTACTCTGTCGTCTGAGCAGCAGGAGGCGTTCGCTGACTTTGATTTCTGTGCTCTGTACGGATAAAAGCAGAAGCTGCAGAATGAAAGATGGCGGAACCTGATGTTTGGTTTCTTTACTGAGAAGAAACAACTGGATAGACACTGAATCCTGATTAATCACAACACTGTTGACTCACACACGTAATCCTAGAGTATGTAACTACTGAACCTGACACAAAAGCAAACAAATTAACCACTATTACTAATTCTATTTGGATAAAACCTCTGTATTCCTGTTAAATGTTTTTACAAATCATTAACCAATTTAGCTAGTTAATCACTTTCTCTGCTTTGTGGCCTTTATTTGTAAAATAATTACTGGTATACAAAATTTGCAACAGCCACTTCATTAGGTACCCCTGCTCAACTGCATGTTAATGCAAATATCAGCCAATCACATTGCAGCAACTGTGTTGCGGTTAATAAAAATGCATTAAATTCAAAACAAAGAATTCATATAAACATGGAGGAGATGAACTGTGGACGAGAAAACTGATCATCAGAAGAAAAAAGGTTCAATTTAATGACTTGAGAACCTGAGAACCTGACAAACAGGTCCGAGTATTTCAGAAACTACTGGAATTTTGCTGCTCAACCATTTCTGTCATTCAACAAAAATTGTGAAAAATGAGATTACACTAAGTGAGCAATTGTTGGTTTGAATGCCAGAGAAAATGACCAGAATGGTTCAATCTGATGGAACAGCAGTCCAATGTTTCTCTGTCGAGGAACAGTTTTAAGATATTTGGTTTTCAGAAGTTACTAAAGACGACCACTACAGCCTAACATGTCCCAGGATGAACCAAGGAATAATCCACTTCTAAAAAAAACCTGAACTCACCACTGTGACAGGCTCCACCCACTGCCTTGACCGATTGAGACAAACCTACTTCGCTGACAGGAGGGTTTTTCTTCAACAAAATGTGAAAATGTTTAATGTGTTTGGCATTTCTTTGTGTATATGTTTGTGTGAACTGCTGGGTAACGACCCACGACCAATGAATGAGAAGCCATAGAATATTAGAAATCAGACAGTTATCATAGAAACAGTTTTAGTGAAGCTGAGCTCCGACCGTGGAAATGCAATAAGAGGAAAAGCAGTTGGAAGAGAAGTGGAGGAAAGACTCAGTGACTCCATTTATGTGCACCAAATATTTATAGACTATATACACTAAATATACAATATATAAAGGTCAAGCAATGTGTGTATATACAAGAGTAATATATTATGGGGAATTATGTGAAAAGTTTGGGAAATTTAGTTGAAGACACTTTTATCAAATTTAGGAATACTATACTATAAAGCACTGATTCCCAACTATTGTGCAGTGAGAGAGCATCAGGTGTAGTGTGAAAACTATTATTTATTTACTGAAAATAATTTGTCTTCGTTTATCTATGCAAGTGGCGACCAGAACAGTTGAATAATATTTCACTAGGTGGCAGCAGAGAACTATAAAAACTAGAAAAGAGAGCCAGAGCTGTTGATCTTCACTGAAGTCTTTCTTGAGAGTATGTAGAAATTCTAAACAGGCCCTAGTCAACTAAACAGGAAAAGATCTTAACACACAATAAGTACATCGTGAGTCAATTAAGCTTAAAGGTCATTATGTTTCATTATATGTACTTTTTTGACATTTTTGTTTAGTGTAATGTGGAATTTGTTTTAAATGTAAAATAGGTTATGTGGTTCAATGAATGTTGGGAAACTGCTACAAAGAGTAGATGACAGAAAATTATACTTTTTTAAAACGGTCAATTTATTCTGATTGTAAAAAAAACTTTAGGGTACAAATTGTTGCTTAAAATAGAACAGTAGCCACAATTGGGTTGTAAGTAGTAATTATTGAAAATGTAGAGTTCAGATAGCACATATTTTAAAATGTATACTCTAAAAAAAGTTAATTAGATAGACAACAATAGTATTTGTTACCCTTGAACCTCAGCTGTATGGGATCAATCACCAAAGCCACTAAAACCTCAGTTTATGTCTACAAAAGATGACATAATAATCCACACCTTAGATTCAGAATTCTGGGGATAAAGACAATAATTTAATAGATGGAGATGTAGATGGAAATTCCAGGAAAATCATTTCAAATGAAAGAATCAGGTGGTAGTAAATAGGTAGGAGTAGGAAATGGATGATTGAAGTGGAATAACCAGCTGTTGTTTCAGCTGTTGGTTACTCTTAAGAAAAACACAGACATAAGACCTGAAATAACGTGTTTGTTTGTGTTCTTGTCTCGTAGCGGGACATTCAACTTCTCACCTGCTCTTTAGCTGCTGTAGCACTTTATGTTGACGCTGCTAAATGTTGCATGTAAGATGTGAGTCTCTGTGTGACTGTGTGTGTGTGTGTGTGTGTGTGTGTGTGTGTATATAAACCTGCTTTGTAAATACACATAAAACAACACTGTATTATCAGTCTTTTGTTGTCCTCTTGTCAATAAATACAAAGTATAAATGCCATTAAAAACAGCCTGTTGGTAATAATAGTATTTGGGAAATTTCAATAGAAAAGTTGATTTTTTTATTGGTGTATAAATGCTGCAAAAATACTTTAGTAAGATTGAGAGTTCACTGAGCAAATAGGAAACATCAGCATTTTTGGCATGTGAAGGCCACAGTATTTTCCTGACACATTAGTAAAAAAAGTGTTGAGTGAAGAGGTAATATTAAGTTTACCCATTAAATGTCCGCTCGTTTCTCCACTCTGCAACAAGGTTGAAAGCTGAAGTCAGTGGTCCTGTTTCTGGCGGTAGATGTGCTCCCACGCCACTGTCCTACAGACGCAGAAAAAATCCCACAGGTTGCAGAGAACCCCTTGGTCAAATGGATTCTCCTCATCTCCATAGTTCTTCAGGTATGAGATCCTGTGACTGGACATGAACTCCCAGGTGGTGCAGTTGATGGAAGCCAGGTAGAGGTGGGAGCACAGCAGCACTGCTGTCACCACTGAGAACACACCGACCAGAACCAGGGTTGCCAACAGGAAAATGTTCACACGAAACCAGGATTCCCAAGAATTGCTGGGAGAAATTCCTGACCTGAAAGATTAAAATACCTGCTGTTATGAGTGTGTCAAAGGCACAGTAGAGTAACTGGAGGAGAATGTTTGTGCCCCTGTATAATCTGTATAATTAGTTGTATGTTATATGACTTGTTATTAAGAACTGTAACGACTATCAAATGGCTTAAGGTCAGCAAAATATAATCAACTAGGAAACAATAAAGTGTAGATCAAGATAAAGGTAAACGTTAGGTCAGGACAACAGAGAAAATAAGTTAACTCAATGACAAAATTGTTAGAAATATTTTACAGGCTCTTCTCATGGACTGTTCTACACTGATGGAATTAGCTACTGAGCACCACCAGAACAGTGGCGTACCTGCCTTTTTTCAAAAGCTTTTGAAAACTTAGCTATCAGAAAACACCTGCTGCCCTTGCACTTTCCTGTACTTCCCTTCTCCTTCTGCACTTGTCTCCACCTTAGTTAAGAGGTCCCACTTTACTAAATAGCAGTCTCCTTTCAAGAGTTCCTCTACGTAGCTTGATTGTTAATTCTCCTCTTAAGTCACTTTGGATAATAGCATCTGCTAGCTGCATAAATGTAAATGTAATATGAGCTTAAAAAGAAAAAAAAAACACAGATGCTTCTTGTTCTGCTGCTGCCTCTCAGTTTGTCACAAAGCTCTGCTGAAGGTAGCTCTAAATGAGATTTGTCTATTTGCTGTGATATAACATTTTTAACATCACCCACTGCCCTTAATTATTATAAAGGGCAGGGTTGCGCCCTACCACTGTTGTATTGAGTTTGCTTTGTGCATGAAATGCACTTTATAAATAAATTGATTGATTCATAGTTTTAAGGTCTTTAGGGTGGCAAAGTGGGTGTTTATTTAATTTTGTGTTTCTGACTAAAGCTGTCTGGGATAGCAGAGAACATGTTTCTACAAAGTCAGACTCAAACTGACAACTGTTCACACGTACAGAGCGAAATGAAGAGCCCAGAGCAGAGTGAGCAGCTGCACCAGCAGATAAACGATGAACCAGCGATGATTTCTCTCTCCCACACAGTTTTCTATCCAGGGACAGTGGTGGTCAAAGCGACGCACACAGTGGTTACATGTCTGACAGTGCTTTGCTCTCATTGGTTGCTGCAGAAGATTGAAAGAAAATGTCATATTAAATTAATATTAAGTTAATATTTACCTGTCAGTGGGTCTTTTTTAGTTTACCAGGGCAGATGGTAATCAGACTGAACAGGCTGAACACTGAGTTGATTTAATGATGACATTTACCTGTAGAAAGCAGTACCCACAACGTCGTAGCTGAGGAGTGGACGACTGGGGAATCATTGACTCCAGTTCTTCATTAGACTCTTCATCAACCTGAAAATGTCTCAATAATGTCTGTGATCACATTATGACAAGTGGAAGGCCAATATCGTTACTGTCAGATGACTCTACAGTGAAAGCAATTGTTGTATACTGTCCTGATGAAAAATCTTTGGATTGATTATGTTTGGTTTTACCTTCATGACATCAGTCTGAATAAATCCAGGATCCATTAATGAAACTGTAAAGTACAAGAGGACTGACAGAACCACCAGGAGGAAAAAGAGGAGTGGCAGCAGGAGATCTCCTCGTTCCTCATTCTTCCTTAAATCTGCACAAACCAGACACACACACGTTTGTTACAGTGATAATTATTTCCTATTTCATAAGAATGAACACCTATTGTGGTAGCCAAACCACTGTCGTTTTAGTTTGCTCATAGTTTTCAGGGGGAAACTAGTTGTCGCACATACACCAATACTTCATCAGGTGATAGCAACCTGTCGTATTCATTTATTCTAAAGTATAGATCCAAAACCTTTCTCTCAAACGTACCGGTGTCGTGCAGAAACAGTACAAGAGTCGTGACCCAGGTCAGCAGAGTGTGACCAACCCGAACTAAAACACCACTCCGGAACAAACTTCGAGGCATTTTAACGCCTGGGTTTTATTTATTGACACGACCGCGATGCTAACACTTTCACATTGCTAAATGCCTGCTAATCACATGGTAGCGAGAATTAAAAATACATTTAACACATTTAAAAAACGTTGTGGTTTAATTCACTTATTGAGCGGCTAGTTACAGAACCTAATCAGATGCGTGCATTTATTATACAGTATATTTTTACTCCGCCGTGATTATTTTCTTCGCTGTCCCTACACCGTGCAGTGTGCGCTTCCGTTGTTACTACGGAAGCTACAGTAGGACAAATTGAAATAAGCACAAGCAATTTTTATGTTAACTTAATTACTATAATTGAATTACATTTAAACATTTACTAAATTTTAATTTAATATTTGCTTTTTGTTTAAGTCACGTGTGTGTTTTGTGGTTAATGTGAGATCAATTATTTTCTACTTTTATCAGTTTGTGCAGCAGTTTCTAGAAACGCCCTCAGTAGTGCTGTAACATACATATGTGAGGCTGTTTTCAACTCAACTCAACCCACTAAGTCTATTATTTATGTCTATGAAGATTCACAGTCATCCAGGTCATGGTCAAGGTTGAAAAGTTCTATTAGGCAACTAGACTTTCTAAAAGAATACGTTCAGAATAAAACACAAATACCCTTCAAAACCCCCTCCTCAATAAAACCAATAAACCAGTGAGTAAAACAGCTTCTGAGAAAAGAGTACAGAGGGTCAGGGGCTAGGGTAACACTACAGTAAAGCTGTTACATCACCTGTTATCAGCATTATCTGTGTCGTCTGTGTCCGACTTACTTTTGTAACCTATCTACAGGTGTCTCCTGTATGACATACCTTATTCTGCTGTTATCCAATTACAACACAACACATTTAAATGTAAATGATTTAAATGTATTGTTTGGCAATGGTGGAATTCTTTAAAATATTCAGGGTAAAATTGTGTAAAGATTGTGTCATCTTCTGGTAATTTAGCAATTTTTATAACATATGTTGTGGTCAACTTGACTCTATCTTGGATCATTTTAGCCATATATTATTTCTTGCAGTTGTTTGAACCGTCTTGTCTTATTGTGTTTGACATTTGTGCATACAATATTTAATCAGTTAACAAATTTCCATATTGTATTCAAGTGTTACTAGCCAACTTCCTTTGGTTTATGTACAGATAATTTTGACTAATGTTAGCAAATGTGCCATTTAATATATTTATTAATGGCTAAGATTATTTTTAAGAGGTTGTATTGCATATGTCCTTGTCTTCGATGAGGTCACTTCCTCCTGGGAAAGTTTCTAAGAACCACCACCGCCATCTCAATGTCCTTCCCGCGTCCACCCTTCGAAAGCTCAGGATTTGGACACGTCTCCGTCTCGCTCTGTGGACATGTCTACATCAGACAAACCTACCTCTACATCCATTATGATGGAGGTGTCTCACGGCTGAGAGGCTGGTGCTCACCTGAGGAGAGGAGGAGGAGGAGAGGCACTGTGAGCTCCGAGGCAACGGCTACAACAGCTACAAGGTTTTAAGGTTATATACATATATATAAATATATATTTATACACAAACATATATATAATTAAATTTAACACTGTTAGAATTACAGAACTGATTTTAACTGATGTGAATTACAACCACAAATCAGTGTAATTTCTCCGCTGTGAAAAAATAAAGTATTGATTGTACAGTTAAATTCATTTGTCTTTCTGTGTCCCCCCTCTCAACAGATCAGCGCCCTCTGTGCAGTGCCTGCCTCACCCTGTTGGTGGTGCCTTTTTTGGCAGGTTGCTAAGCTTTTTGGATTTTGCCGCGTTCCTTCTATACGAATTGCAATTGCAATAAAAATTGCATTGTTTTGTGCAGTCGTGCTGCAGAAACACACATTAGTCACAGAGTGCTGTGTAACATGTCCACTCACTGCTGGCAATGATACGGCTGACTCCGGCCTGTAGTGCTGTGTTGGCGTCAGCTGAGAGCTGCTCCAGAGCCGCAGCCCTGGCTGCAGGATCCAGAACCACCAGGCTCTCGTTCACTGTAATCTCACTCGCCCCGCTGATGGGGTTGGTGGGTGGGCCTGCCATGGACGTCTCATGTCTCAGGTCAAAATTTGACCAAACTATTCATCTGTTTTGACATTCAGTAAACCAGCTACTAGGATACACAAGCCAGTGCTACTATAGTGATACTACAGTGCTGGTCCCAAGCCCGGATAAATGGTGAGGGTTGCGTCAGGAGGGGCATCCGGCATAAAACTTTTAGCCAAATCAAATATGAGAATCACTAAAATGATTTCCATACCGGATCGGCCGGGTTAACAACGACCGCCAACAGTGCTGTTGACCAACAGGGTACTGGTGGAAATTGGACTACTGTTGGTCAGAGTCAGAGACAGAGAAGAAGAGGAGGACAATTGATTCGGACAAAAAGAGAAAAGAGGAAAAATAGAAGTGTTGTTCTGAAGTTTGGAACTCTGAATATAGGTACAATTACAGGGAAAAGTAGAGAACTGGCTGATATGATGGAGAGAAGAAGAATAGACATTTAGTAGCAGGAGACCAGGTGGAAGGGCAGCAAGGCTAGAAACATTGAAGGAGGCTACAAACTGTTTCATCATGGTTCAGATTGGAAGAGAAATGGAGTAGGGGTGATCCTAAAGGAAGAATATGCAAGAAATGTGTGTGAAGGTAGAAATAGAAGGAGTGATGACACTCTCCTGGACCTTAGGGAGACAGGTAGGAAGGTGTTAGGTATGTTCTCTAGGCAGAGAAAGGAGGACAAAGAGACCTGATAGTGGAATGATGAGGTCCAGGAGAGTGTGCAGAGAAAGATAGAAC
>NC_024328.1:5089441-5100529 GCF_000523025.1 Cynoglossus semilaevis | reverse complement strand
CTGTTGGAAGGACAGAAGACTTCAAGGTGGAGGTGGGACTACATCAAGGTTCGGTCCTGAGCCCCTTCTTGTCAGACAGGAGTCACTATGGACTATGATGTTTGCAGATTACATGATGTGATCTGTAGTGAGAGTAGGCAGCAGCTAGAAGAGAACCTAGAGAGATGGAGGTTTGCACTAGAAAGAAGAATGAAGGTCAGTCGTAGCAAGACAGAGTACATGTGTGTAAACAAAAGGCAGAACAGTGAAATAGTGAGGTTACAAGGAGCAGAGGTGGTGAAGGTGCAGGAGTTTAGGTACTTAGGATCAACTGTTCAACTGAAGAGAGGTGAAGAATAGAGTACAGGCAGGATGGAACAGCTGGAGAAAAGTGTCAGGAGTGATCTGTGACAGAAGAGTGTCAGCTAAGGTGAAGGGAAAGGTTTACAGAACGGTGGTGAGACCAGCCATGATGTATGGTTTAGAGACAGTAGCAATAGGCAGAAGAAGGACGGAGGTGGAGCTGGAGGTGGCAGAGTTAGATATTCTCTTTAGGAGTGACAAGAATGGACAGGATCAGGAATGAGGTCATTAGAGAGACAACACAGACAGGAAGGTTTGGAGAAAAAGCTAGAGAAGCCAGATTGAGATGGTTTGGACATGTACAGAGGAGGGACAGTGGATACATTGGTAGAAGAATGTTAGAGATGGAGCTACCAGGTAGGAGACAAAGAGGAAGGCCAAAGAGGAGATATATGGATGCAGTGAAGGAGAACATGCAGATAGTTGGAGTCAGAGTAGAAGATGCAGAGAACAGAGAGAGATGGAAATCAGTGATTTGCTGTGACAACCCCTGAAAAAGGGACAAAGCCGAAAGAAAGAAAAGACTTCATTCTGTAAAAATGAACACAATACAGGGATATGTAAAAAGAATTTTGCATTTATTTGCAATAAAATGGTCTTTTAAAATATAAAAACATACAATCAAAATATGAACACCTGCACTGAAACATTTGTTTACAGAGAGGCTGTTCTGGCTTTAATTAAAGTGCGTATTGATATTCAGTAGTATTTACCCCCATTTCGCCTTAAAGTATAAACAATGTAATACAAAACTAAAAAAATATTGTACGTCCCTGAACCGTAACTTTGACATTTGTTATAATTTACTGTTAAGCAAACATGAACAGATGGCCATAATGAATAGCTGTCAAACAGACGAGTACCATATCCAAACCCACCGTGTTCTTCTTTTCAATCTATAAATGACATTTGTCTTTAATGCTGCCATCTTATGATCAATTCCCACACAGCAGTTTTAAAAGGACATTTCAGTTGTACAAATGGCTCTCTAGACAAGCAGCAGCATACTTTAAAAAATAAATCAGATTTTTTAAGAAAATAAAATAATAAATAGAAGGATGGAAATAAATACTCAGACATTTCCGTAATCAGTCCATATGTGTCAGACATCGACAGGAGTCAACCTCGTATGTGCAGTGTCATTTCTTATGAACTATTAGTTCATATATTAATATTAGATTAATATATGATATATATATATATATATATATATATATATTAATTCATATATATATATATATATAAAACTATTAGTTCACAATCAGACAACACTTTTTTGGTCCACGATTCATAATTACATCAAATGAATCCTTTCAAAAGCACAAATAGCAGCAGCATGGGCAGTGAGGGAGAATCCCACTCCAGATAAACCTGAGCTCACAGAGTCAAGATCCTCCAGTTCTACCTTTAACAATGTCCCGCTAACATTCACAGAATGAGACGGTCACACAAACCCAGAGAGGAGCTGAAAATAAGAGCAGGACCCTGTGATTCCTGTGTATCAGATGAAGGGTGAGTAATGGGGTGTCAGAAGAGGGGTTACCCTCCCACACGCAAGGGTCACAACAAACATTTGAAGGTTTTGAGGTCAGTGGGGTTGGGCATCTTTCTTCAGTGTGAGGTAACTCCTAGCTGTGTCTTCAGCTGCTCATAGACCACATAACTGATGCTGACAGCAGGGATTACCTTCAGGAAGTTTGGGGCAAGGCCTCTGTAGAGGCCTGTTGGACCCTCGGTCTGCAGGATTTGCCTGAAGAGACTGGACATGGTCATCTGCTGGCTCCCTTCTATTGCAGCTAAAAAAAAAAATAAATAAAAATGACATTTAAAAAAAAAAAAAAATCTCCTGCAAATTGTAAACTCTGCTTTTAAGAAATTAACTTAGAAATGGTAGTAAATAAACAACCAAGCTTAAAAAAAAAAAAAAAAAAAAAAAAATTCTTGATCAACTGGTCTGAGCAGGTCTCAACAGCAATCTCACCTTGTGCTTGCATGCGGGTTCGGATGAGAGCCAGAGGGTAACTGGCCAGTTGACCACATGTGCTGGAGATTGTGCCACAGGCCAAGAAGACAAGGACCCCTGGGTCAGTAGTGTTGGCTCTGTAGTGTTGCAGGTATCTGTTCTTCAAAGTCTGATGGAGGAAAGTACAGCATGAGGAAATGATTTTGCAATTTTTGGTTTTTGTCACTTGATCAGGCTGTATGTTGTAAGCGAGTGTGAAATCTCTGATTCAACTTCCTTGTGTTACATTTTTAGAAAGAACACCTACAACTTTTGTTTTTTGTAAAATGTGTCCTTTATAGTAATAGAAGAAAAATCACAATTTTGGCATTTCATGGAATTCTTGTACTAATTTATTTTCTGAGTTTTCAGTGTCAAACGGTCACACAGTCTATTTAAATTCTAACCTCATATACAGCCAGATCAATGCCTGCATATGGAATGATGCCAAGCATGTTTGGAACACAGCCCTTGTAAAAGGCTCCCAGTCCTTCTTGTCGGAAGATCTGTTTGGCACAGTCAGATATTCCAGAGTACTGTCCAGTTTTTCTTAAAGCTAGGCGAGTTTTTAGCACCTGGAGAGAAAGACAGAATAAAACATTTGGGTTTTCCATTAACTGGCATTTAAGTTGTTTCAAACTCTCATTTTAAGGTTGTGACAATCACCTCCATAGGGTAGATGGTGCTTTGGGCGATCACTCCTGCCAAAGAGCCTGCAACAAATCGCTCCAAAATGCTGAGTGTTTCTTTCTTACTGCTAATTAAGCATTTGATCTGGAGAAACCAAAAGACAGTTCATTTTACTACAATCAGAAGTTAGAGTCTTTTGAAATCCTTTATGATAAATGTGACACATTCTTTTACCTTTTCATATGTCATGAACTTCAGGGCAGACTCAGGAGCAATTTTGATGATGTTTACTCCATTTCCTCTCCACAGAGACCTCAACCCTCCTTCCGTGATCATCTGCATTAGTCCACTCATGATACACATGTTGTTAGTTCTGGATCCATAAACCTATGACACATGAATCATACATTAATGTTCAACATCTGTTTAACACTTATTAATCAAACACCACCAGTAACTCAACCTTTTCATCACAACTTTCTTCTAGACTAACTGACATATTTTCTATTTCATGGGCAACTGTCACATATAAATGCTGGCTTTGCATACATTGCGCATAGGATCTGCCTTAGCAGATCTTACACAATTCAACTTTGTGCCAAGACTAGTACATGTTTGACCCAAACAGAAGAACTGGGTTAAGTTACTCAAGCAGCAAGTAATAGAACAGGACGTATGAGATTACAAATCAGTGTGGGTCAAAGTCACCACACCGATTCCAAAGTCGAATTTCAACACAGCCAGTGACGTAGACCAGAGTAGATGACATAGATCCAGGTGACATTTAGTCAATGGAAATTGTAAAGATAACACAACCAGGGAGTGGTGGGAAGTTAAGGGATTTCACTGGCTGCTGCTGTGGGCCTGGACTCTGACCTCTCTGTCATACGCATGTGTTCTATTACTCATTACCAAGCAATCTAGTGTAACAGCTGCAAAATGTGTTTTTTTTTTAAATAATAATAAAAAAAAAAAACACATTGTATATCCAAATTTTTCCAGGTCTAAAACAATGTACAAGGACTTTGTGTGCAGTCAATATTTTGTGGTTATGCTACAGTTTTTATGAACAGGATCAATTCCTTAATCTTATTGTCTCTACAAATATCTTTTACCACAATCTATCCATGTCATTTCATTTCTGTTTTGGGAATATCCCTGAATTACTTTATTAACACAAGAATCCAAGTCTTACCTGCATCATAACTTTGAGTCTGTCCAGAGGAGCTGTGCAAGTTCTGGAAACAGCTCCAGCTCCACCTCCTGCCACCAGGTGCCTCCACCACATCCCTGTCTGCTTTTCCTCAGTAGTGAAATCATCAGGAATCATCAGGTTCTCGCCTACATCAAATATCTAACAGCAAGAGACACAGGAGTGTAATGTACATTTTGTGTGAATTCATAAATGAAAGAGCAAAAAATATAATGGGAAAAATGTCCAAGTCAAAAATTATAAAAAAAAATTTAATATTTCTTTTTGGTAGTGCTTTGTAGTACAGAGTCATAGCTTTTATCTTTTTCGTCAGAAGAGTCTATATTCAGGACAGCAACAGTTATAATACAAAGCACTAGTGTTATACATGGGGCAAAGAGTCTCTGGGTTTAAAATTAAACACCATCACAACGGTCCAACATCTTGAGTGTCAATGGCTTGGTTGCATATCTTGTGACCTACAGGAGAACCCAAGCTCTGCTCTGGACTCTCTGGACTGCAGAGACTTTTGTGCTGGTTTGAGCGCAAGCTCATTAGAGGATATGGCAGTTAAATTAATTTAGTACGATCTCCTAAGGGAGCCACGCTAAATAACTTACTCTGCCTGCTGTAGTCATTTACATAACAGCTGGACAAAGCAGAAAAACCTTCAGTCAATCTCTGAAGACTAGATACAGCCAACAACTTTCAGTGACTGCTGCACAGCTATGAGATACAATCTTTCTTAGGCAACCTGTTTTCTAACCTCTAGTGGCTGTGAGAAAAGGCCCAGTGCACTTTGAATAGTCCCAGTTACAGCAGAACTCTATCACATTTTGTGATAACATATCAAATCTAAGAAAACAACTTTCAAGACCCCATTAGTTATAGCTGGACTGGATTTGTCCACCTAGATTTTATTGTAAACTCACCGTGGAGCGTTTCCAGTACAGTATGATCTCAGGAATGCTCTCGGTCTTCTCTACCACAGCATAGCTGCTCCAGTCTTTGCTGTCGATTGTTATCAAACCATTTTTATCCATGCTGTGAAGAAAACAAGAGAATCATTGTGACACTTTAAAAACAAATTAAAAGTTATCCACTCGACTAGAATGACTAGTATTACCTTTTAAGAGCTTTAGTTGCATGCTGCAGGGAAATGTGGACACCCAGATCATGGAGAGACTGCATAAATTCTTTTGGGTCTATGTGGCCTTAAAAAGGAAACAAAGGAAGACGTTACTCACATGCTGAATTACATTTATTGAGTCCGAGACAAAGCAGAAACTAAAACTGCTGCCACATACTTGCATTCCTGTCAACACTATTCACTACAAGTTTCAGGTCCTTCTCGTGGTCCTGCAGATAGTGAACAAACTCTTCAAAGTCCAGCTGTCCTTCTGGATCGTTTTCTAGTATTGAAGAGCCTTTCTGCAAAAAAGAAAAAAGAAAAAGAAAAATAGTGCATTACAATCCAGGACCATCATGCACATCCTAAAGCATGTGTACAAAACTACATATTTAAGCACATGTGCCATCTCCCTTTAATAAAATTGGTATACTTTGTGCCGACCAGGGATGAACTTGAACATGATCTTCAAGATTCAAAACGGTCCCCCTGGCTTGAATTTCATGACACCAATGGACAGTCCTGTGACCCATTTTTCTTTGTGTAGTGTTTCCACGTTGTAACCCGATGAAGTAATACCCCATCTTTGAAAATACCCCCAGGGCAATCTTCCAGCTTACTGAAACCTCATAAAAATGAACCTTAATGGCTGATACTTGACCCACTGGACACATGGCAGTCATGCAGTACAAAGTGTGGATCTGCACTGACTACAACTCTGTATTTCTGCAATTCCTGAACCAAGCAGCTAATTTTCGATATATCGAGCAGCTGCTTGAAATAATTAACACAGGTGTGATCAGTGTCTAATCTACAGCTCGATCAGAAGTCCTGCGCTTTTTCAGCAAAAAAAAGATCCAAAACGCCAAAGTCCTTACTACAGCGGGGTTATCTAAATTACACACAGTCTGGCTGAATGGGCGGGCTGGAGGGGGGCACATAGTTTGACCTTCGGCTGTTGAAGACTGCGACCAGTTGATTAAACCTGTCAACTCTGGTGTGCTACTGCTGGGTTGGAACAAAAACCTGCAGCCACAGCGGCCCTTGGTGCAATAGTTTGGGCACACCGGCTTGTGGCCTACCACACAGCTACGTGTGGTACGCTCTAGCTGTTGCTAATGCTACCTTTTCCGGTGACCAAACAATGAATTACATATGAACTTGAATGGTTACAATTCAATTCATTTAGGAACTATTTTAAATAATAATATTCCACCAACCTTTCTCCATCTCTGGTAGGTAGAAAACTCCTGAGACGGCAGCAGGACACTCAGTGTCTGAAAGACTGATTTGAGCTCGGTCGGGAGACCGTTCGACTCGAAACATTCCACCTCCACTGGGTCTGAGTTGGATACAGGCACATAAAGGACAAGGCCAAGCATGGTGGACGACTTCGTTTTAAAAAAATATACTAAATAAATAAATAATAAATATAGCACAAATTAAAAGCTTCGCTACGCCTCCGAAAGCACTGCTGTGAAATGCCGGTAAATGGATACCGGCTTTTAAAGTACTCCATGCTCCGCCCTCTTACTGGAATAGCTGAACATAACTGGATGTTCCTGCTGCCCTGCTGACGTCATTTACTACTGACTAATCACAGGGGACTTTAAGTGGTGGGCTCGACTCAACCGAGCCCTTTATTGACGTAACGGTAAAAAAGCCGTATAAAACGATCATATTCCCAGACAAAGTATGCACTTTCTTAATATGCAGCAAATGAAGGACAGATAATTAAAACGTTTTAAAGAAAATAAATGCTTATTAAGATTGGAACATAGTCAAAGTAAGACTGAAAAGGTCATGCAAGTTATTATGGTGTCTCAAAAAGCAGGCTACACAGATTTGGATAGTCTTGGGAAAAAAAGCTATTAGCCAGAGGAACATTTGAAATAGTCACTAATTCACTTTTGTAGTTTATTTTTTATTTTTTTGTAATGTTCAATCATAATATTTCACATTTTTATATAAAAATTCAAAATCTGAATAACTCAATGTTTGATAAACATGTTGTCAACAAATCAACATGTAGATTTTTGTTTCACTTGAGTGTCTGTTTTGCCTTGGAGATTGCAGCCTTCAGCTATCGACACAGTCCCAAATCAATGAGTTGAAGTTACACGTGCGGCGGAGCTGCAGGTTGAATATACTGTGCTTTTCTAAATTGGGATACAGTGTACGAGTCAAGAATCCAAAAAAGGTTAGAGAGCAAAAGCAAGGGAGCAGAAATGCCTAAAACAGTCAGCTGATCTGAACACACGTGGACACTAACACAGACAGAAAAACAAACAGACAAAAACAAGGATTTACCTCAAAGGCAGTAATTACTGGGATCAACAGTCCATCCGAAAATCACAGATATCTTTGAAAGTTTGAGTGTGAGATAGTAACATATTAGATTTGTATTACTTTCCTCATACACCCAGTGTAACATTGTAAGAATAGTTAAAATTACATTAAGTGACAATTAGGCAGCAATATGTAAAAAATTAAACAAACGAAAGAAAACCCAGCTGTAACAATATTTGAACGTGTGGAAAAACAGCATGTTAGAAAACCTTCTCACTCTCCTAATGCACTTCGGGTTTACAGATGTGTACATGTAGGTGTGTTTTTGCGTGTCTGTGTGTGCGTATGTGTTTTTGTGGCCGTCATAACGCCAGTCTAAAGTTCATTTTGTGTGAACACAAACATGTTGTTTTTTGGTTCTGATGTCAGAGAGGAGAATTAAAGAAGATAACAATGACATCAAACAGCAGTAGAAACAGGTGAGAGGTAAAGAGACACAAAGGTAAAACTGTAACAGGATGATACTGATGGTTGTCTTTATCAAAATAAGCATCAGATTCACTGGAGGAGCTTGGTTATAGTATGTGAAGTGTTGTAAATAAGAAAAAAGCTGTGTCTTTTGTATAATTGAAACAATATTTTCTTCAACAATCATCTGCTGCTGACACATGTTTTAATACTGTTTGTACAAACCTATGGTTTGTTTCCTGAGGTGTCGCAGTTAATTATTTTGGACTACTTCTTAAGGCTCTCGGGGCTTTGACCGTCCTATCAAATTGCACCTGATCTTCAGTTTACTGCAGAGTTTTAAATGGGACGAAAGTCTGTAATCTTCAATTTGGTCTGGAGTTTTTCAGCAGTTTCCCAGTCTACTCCATGTTGATGTTGGAAAATAAATGAAGGACTGAGACCTAATTTGTTAATCGATCCACCTTCAACCCCATAATTCTCTTCAGAATAAAAGGAGCTGCAGCCAATTCCATATGTATTAAACAGGGGCGGAGTAAACCCAGTCACAGGGACATATAACAACAAACAACCTCTCAAAATTATATTCGTAGCTACGGTCAATTTCACTGAACCCAATCACTCATGTTTTGATGGTGGGATGAAAACGAAGCACAAACAAGGGAAGCATGCAAACTCAGATATACCCCTCTTTTTAAGGGAAGAAAACTTAACACCCTTCTACTGGCACACAATAAATATATACATAGTCACCGTCTTGTGGCGCTTTGGCCCAGATGCCTCTATCATTGGTGTGGAACCTCAGGGTTCAACTCCTGGGCAAGATCGAATCCCAGTTAGGGCAGTTGGTACTTTCCAGTGGACTCACCATCCACAGGAAGGTTTAGGGGGGTTGATACGGTGCAGTGTGATTTGGGTGGCTGTGGTAGCGACTGCCGGCCCCGCGACTCGGTAACAAATGTATTTTTTATCTTGTTCCATGTACACCACTACTAACTGTAGTCACCTTATTTTCCCTGCAGGCCACTTTAAATTTTGATATTTGTATCACCTTGTACATACTGTCTACCCTGCTATTACTTTTTTTTATCACCTTGTAAATACCATGTCTACCCTGCTGTTACTTTACTTTTAGTACTACATGTCTATCCTACTGCTGTAACAACTGAATTTCCCCCGTGCGGGATGAATCAAGTCTTATCGTATCTTATCTTATCTTATCTTAGTCTTCTTAATACACAATTCAACTCGAGTTCAACTATAGCCGCTAGAGGGCAACAGCGGACAATTAATTGTGCGTCTTCAACTGCACTTCAAAATGTTCAAAAAGTCATATGATAGTACAAGTACAAGTTACAGGGGAGACAGAGTTCAAAAGAATACAGAGGTCAAAGAAAGAGGAAATTGTTGATTTTCCAAAATGCAAGACAGAAACAAAAACATTGTGCAAAGACAACAAGAGCAACATATGTGAGAAGGTTGAGAAAAATTGTGAGAAATTGCGCTAGCCGCAAAATATGTACCGTCTGTGGGGTGGTTGTGAGTGGGGGGCGGGGAGATTTTGGATGGGGGTGTTGGGAGGTGTGTGTGTGTGTGTGTGTGTGTGTGGGGTTACAGGGTTATGATACTACCATCAGTTCCTGCTCTTGTCATGATGGCAGTCGTGACTGTTGTTCCCTGTGTTTCCCTGTTTCCCCTTGTTTTCCCCATCCTTGTGTTGTGTACTTGTCTCTGTCTGTGTTGTGGGTGTGGCACATTTCCCTGACTGTGCCTGGATAATCACTGAAGCACACCTGCCGTTCCTCAGCTCACCTGCCTGCCATCAACTCATCACTCTGACTGCATATAAACGCTGGCTTTTCTCCCACTCCTTGTCAGATCGTTTGTTCAGCCACCGTGGTAGTTAACGGCCTGATCGACTTCAACTATTGTTCTTTGTGCTTTCCATTGATTTATGGAATGATCTCTAACCACCGATCCTCTTGTGCTCAGGTCCACCTCCTGCTACCTGCTTGCCCGCTCTCCACCAGCCATCTCTGGACAGCCCGCACTCTGTGCCTCCTTCATCCGCTTCAACCACTGCTTCACCTCAGCCATTTCCTCCATCTCGTTATCGGACCCTCTCCTTCCCCTTTTTCTCCCATGGCAAAATAAATCCTCTTTTCTTACCAACTGTCGTCTTAGCCTGCATTTTGGGTCATTACCTGTGTAACCATGACAACTCTACCCAAGCTATTTTATTTTGTCTACAACCTGAAGACATGACATTACAACAGCCAAGACATTAAGGTCAGGAATAAATAATGCAGAAAATGGAACTAAAAGATTAAAAGCCAAAGTAGAGAAAACTATTACCAAATGAGAAATTGTTTGCAAGCAACAAAAGGCTGAAAACAAAAACTCAAGTGTGGAGAAACACTATGGGAAATTGCTTGAAAAATTAGAAAGGTGGATAACTCGGCTCCTACAGTGGAAAAGGGCTTTATATATGCAGCTCTGCTGAGACACAGCAGGTTACATCAGGCCACAGACACAACATCTTCAATCATTTCATCTAGGCCCCCTCCTTTCATTCTTCTGAAGATCATTCCTCCTTGTCCAAGTGTTTTGTATTGGAATTACAGGCTGTTCAAAAGTAGCAGGGTGCGTTATATCACAATTATTCTAATGAACCACAGGACAAAAGATCAAGATAAAACTCTTGAGAGACAGCAGAGATAACCCACAATCAGCAGCAGCATCAGTAGTGTCATCGTCATCATAATCTGCAGCAGCAGCATACTGAAGGTATGCTCAGAGGTTGAGGTTTCACCTGGACTTGGATAATTGTATGCTTATTTGCAGGGTTTGCATAATAACAGCTTTTGCGAGCATTCAGAGACATGTCAGCAAGGTTTCCACTGGATTAACCATCAAACAGAAAGCAACAAAACACTTCAGGTTTTCACGTCTCTGGGGTGCAGTTGTCTTCTGTTTTACTGACAATCTCTATCTCTTTGTTAGGGACAATATAATAAGGGGTGTATATATATATAT
>NC_024328.1:5089104-5089419 GCF_000523025.1 Cynoglossus semilaevis | reverse complement strand
ATATATATATATATATATTATATATATATATAAAAATATATATATACAGTAAATATATATACAGTGACTGTAGACACTGTATATATATATACAGTCCCCTCCAAAAGTATTGGAACGGAAAGGGCAATTCCTTTGTTTTTGTTGTATACTGAAGACATTTGGGTTTCAGATCAAAAGATGAATATGAGACAAAAGTTCAGAATTCCAGCTTTTATTTCATGGTATTGACATCCAGGTGTGTTAAACAACTCAGGACTGAGCCCCTTTTCTTTGAACCCACCCACATTTCAAGTGAGCAAAAGTATTGGAACAGAC
>NC_024328.1:5088190-5089007 GCF_000523025.1 Cynoglossus semilaevis | reverse complement strand
CATTGACTTCACCAGGCTGTTGCATTCTTCATTTGAAATGCTGTTTACTGCGGTCTCTTTCAGTTCTTGTTTGTTTCTGGGGGCTTCTCCGTTCAGTCTCCTCTTTGGGAGGGAAAACGCATGCTCCATTGGGTTAAGGTCTGGTGACTGACTGACCTGATGAAGTCCTTTGTTGTGTTGGTGGTGTGTTTTGGGTCATTGTCGTGTTGCATGATGAAGCTTCTCCCGATTAGTTTGGATGCATTTTTCTGTAAATTGCCAGACAGAATGGTTTTGTAGACTTCATTCTGCTGCTACCATCATGAGTTACATCATCAATAAAGACAAGTGAGCCCGTTCCAGAAGCAGCCATGCAAGCCCAAGCCATGACATTACCTCCACCATGTTTCACCGATGAGCTTGTATGTTTTGGATCATAAGCAGATCCTTTCTTTCTCCATACTTTGGCCTTTCCATCACTTTGGTAGAGGTTAATCTTGGTTTCATCAGTCCATAAAACTTTATTCCAAAATGTTTGTGGCTGATCTGTGTAGTTCTTTGCAAAATCCAATCTGGCCTTCTGATTCTTTTTGCTGATGAGTGGTTTGCACCTTGTAGTATGGCCTCTATAAAAACCAGCAACTAGGGTACACGAATCAGTGTTTTATATTGCCGGTCCCAAGCCCGGATAAATGGTGAGGAATCCGTCAGGAAGGGCATCCGGCGTTTGGTTTGGAGAAAAAGAGAAAAGATGAAGAATAGAAGTGTTAGTCTGAAGTTTGGAACTTTGAATGTAGGTACAATGACAGGGAAAATTAGAGAAATAGCTGATGTGATG
>NC_024328.1:5057699-5085228 GCF_000523025.1 Cynoglossus semilaevis | reverse complement strand
TTCTCTTTAGGAGTGACAAGGATGGACAGGATCAGGAATGAGGTCATTAGAGGGACAACACAGACAGGAAGGTTAGGAGAAAAGGCTAGAGAAGCCAGATTGAGATGGTTTGGACATGTGCAGAGGAGGGACAGTGGATACATTGGTAGAAGAATGTTAGAGATGGAGCTACCAGGTAGGAGACAAAGAGGAAGGCCAAAGAGGAGATATATGGATGCAGTGAGGGAGGACATGGAGATAGTTGGAGTCAGAGTAGAAGATGCAGAGAACAGGGAGAGATGGAAATCAGTGATTCGCTGTGACAATCCCTGTACAAAGGGACAAAGTTGAAAGAAAAGAAGAGGTATGGCCTCTATAATTCTTCTCTCTAAGTCTTCTTCGAACAGTGGATTATGATACCTTCAGCCCTGCCCTGTGGAGGTTGGCAGTGATGACAGTGACAACAGTCTTTGGTTGTTTCTTCACAACTTGCACAATGTTTCTGTCAACAACTGCTGTTGTTACCCGTGGCTGACCTGTTTGATGTCTTTTGCTCAGTACACCAGTAGTTTCTTTCTTTTTCAGGACATTCCAAATTGTTGTACTGGCTATGCCCAATGTTTGTGCAATAGCTCTGATTTTCCGATTTTTTGTGTTGTGTTTTTTCATTTTTAACATTTTATTTTTGTAAAGCAGCAATTACTGCAATGAAACAAAATGACATGACAGACTGGAACATAAGGCTGCAATGAACCAATCTGCAGCTGATGAGGAGCTGTGGTTAGATGTATTTCTAAGCAATCCACATTTTTTTAAGTCAGTTATGCATGATGATTCCCCAAACTAATGCAACTAGATCCTGACCTGACCCTAGTGTCCCTGTCTCCGGTATTGGTATAGGACATGATAATGATGGGACATGAAAATGTTGTATTAAACCATCTCTACCACTAACCTGCCTGTATCCAAAAATAGTTGCATCTTGGGCAACTGGACGAAGCAGGTTTTCGTTTTTGAAGACAAATTGACTATGTTGGAAGAAGGAAGCCATCTACGTCAATCTGGAGAAATCATCTCTCAATACATCAACATTCACACCAGTCATGGATTTACTTGCAAAGCAGATGAACCAACCACACTGTTTCCATTTAATTTAAATATGTCTTCTTTGAAATTTAGGTTTGGCCTTGTACATTTAATTCAATTTACTTTACATTCTCCATCCATCTGATATGGGTTAGCATCAGAGCCCACCAGTCAAACCTTTGACCTCATTGTTATGCCAAAATGTTTGCACAAGCCCTGGTCTGACATAACAGGGTTGTTTTTCCTCCAGTCTCTGTCAGACCTTTTATATAAAAAAATGATTGGAGATTAACACTCAGCCTCATTCTGCTTTTCTCAAAGAAAACACAGTGCTGTCTATCACCCTGACCTAAATATTAGACCATACTGAGGCTGACAGACCACACACAGAAAAGAGTGATATGTATGATCTCATCATAAGGAGAGTTAGGACTTGTTTATGATGCCTGCTTTATAAAGAATGAGAAGATCAACACATCCATGTTGATGGCTGTACAAATAATATATGTTGTTTCTAGTTACAGGAGACCAGGTTCAATTCCCAGATGGGGAGATTGTATTTAATTGGTAATTTCACCAAAAATTACGCAGTTGCATAGGGTCTCACAGCCTATACAACAGCTCTATTCCTAAGTCAAAGCTGTAGTGAGTACTGTATAAACCAGTCACAGCTCATATTCAGCCTGAGGCTGGAAAAGAGAGAGTAAGAGAGAGAGAGAGAGATGAAGAGAGAGAGAGAAAGAGAGAGAGAGAGAGGTAGAGAGAGAGAGAGAGAGAGAGAGAGAGAGACACCTGGGTTTGATTGGATAGTTGACATTGACAATCTACTGATTTTGGACCTTTTCCAGAAGCCAACACAGAACTTCATTAGCAGCTCGTCATGTTGCATCTGTCCATCTCTCAGTGCACGTGCCGTTCATCCCACGTTTGCACCACTTCTCTCCTCCCATCTCCCCATTCCTTCGCTGTCCAATCCCAAAGCTGGCCTTGACTTCAAGAAGGATACGAGGTATGGCCGTATTGTTGGACGTATCAGGAAAATGTCAACACACAGGGGTGCAATCCATCAACAGGAAATTTTGGCTGGACTTAAATAAATGGAAGGGGTGGGCCGGTGGAGGGGAGGGGTGTTTCGCAATAGTGGGTATAGATGTATTTAAATGGGTCCACTAATGTTGCTCTCAAGGCAGCTTTAGAGATGAGATTGGACCATGTACCCTTGAGCAAGGTCAGAATAGCAATGAGTCTGAACATAAAGCATCTCTAATGTACACAAGGGTGGATTGGTGGTGGGAGTGGAGGACAAGGTATTGCAGATGAGGGAGAAAGTGGAAGAGGAGAGAGGGCAACATGCATTAAATTTGTGTGTTTACTAAAACACCTAGCTTGCAAAAAGCCCATTTCAAAATCTAAAAATTAAAAACAATTAAAAAACATTTAAAGGCAATTGTTTTGAATAGATTATTTAAAAAATAACCAAAAAGGTAGCTGATTTATCAAAAAACTAGTTTTATTTTTCTAATAATATTAAAAACACGTTTTTAAAAAAGAAAAAAAAATAGTTATCACACCAGTAGTGAGTCCTGCTGAGTGACTTGGAACATGAATCCGTCTGTGCAGTAAGAAACAACTGTTGTGAAGCTGTGAATCATGAAGCCTCACCAAACTCCCTTCTTCTCAAACCAGATTTTACTGCAGTCTCTAGATTAAATGAATGTCTCCAGACAGTCATCATTCATCGTTAGTTCCTTTAGCATCACTGTCATCAATCATCTGCAGAGTTATGACCATGAACAGTTTATACAGAGTAAGGTGTTAGATGTTAAACTGAACAACTCTGGTGTCATTTCATCATCCTGTCCGTTTTTACAGTTTATGTGATCTACAACTTTCTGTTCTCTGGTATAAAAAAAGATGAACTATAAACTATAAAGTCAGAATGCATATTTAGTGAGTAAACTAAACCTACCTTCTGTAGCAGAAGGTAGTGACAGGGACTAAAAGCTGTGCTAGGGAACAACAACGATGTGCATTTCCACCAAAGGAACCATAACCAGGAACATGGGACTTTATTTTTTTATACAGCTGTTAAAATAAACAAACAAAAAACATAGACATGTACTACTCAGTATGTTCAGGTCAACTCTCCATGGTAGTTGAGAGACCTGCAAACTGGATATATCCATATGACTTTTACTGCAACTGAAGAAGATACACAGCAGTACTTGGTACCAACATGTACTACTCACATTTAATCAATCTGAAATTCTGAAATCTATCTGAAACATGTATTTTTCTCTTCTTTGCTGCAAAAAATATAAACGACGATTAGCATCAGCATCATAATTTGTCTTTCAGTGCCTACAGCAACAAACTTAATCACGGGAGAGAGTTTTAGACCGATGTCACTGTGGCCAATTGTCCACCATAATTTTAATTTTAAACTTTATTAAAATAAAATTTATGATGACTTGCTAAACAAGAAGAAAATGTTCTTTTCGTATATGTTTTTCTTCATAGTTTTTTATTGAATAGTATTTTCTGAATACTTAATACCAGGCTCAAGACTTTGGTTAAAGTTTAACCGTCTTCACAACCTAGTTTACGGAGGGCTGGAGTTTGGATTTGAACCGCTTTTTATTTGTCCTTCAATTGAGACCTTTTTTGGAAAGTCAGAACAAGGGAGGGGAGAATGTATGTTTTGTTCAGGGAAACTGTGATGTTCCAACAATACCTTCACTGTTCTACTGATAAGTTCTGCAGCAGACTAAAGTTTGTGTGTGTGTGTGTGTGTGTGTGTGTGCGTGTGATGATGCTTGAATGAAATGATGTAAAGGATTTTCACTGTGGGAGGCAAACAATAGCAGTAAGAAAACACAGCTGGCTGCTTGAACTGATCTCCCAGGAGCTGCAGGAGAGAGGAGAGAACTAAGATGACAGGATGACGGGTAAAAGCAGTTTAGTAACAAGTAGGTAAGAAGTACACACACACACATTTATGAAGGTGTGTGTGTGTTAACTATGTCAGTGCAGTCAACAGACACAGCCACGGAGAAGTTAATTTCTGCCATAAAAGTCTAAATAACTGCAGTGAACACAACAGTTTATATATACATCGGTTCCCACTCCATGACCTACAGTCCACTATCTCAGGTGAGAGCTACAGTCCTGTTCTTTGTTCACTCTTTTCTGCTCTCACTCATGTTTTTATCTCCATGGTTTGACTGTATTGTTGCCATGGAAGCAGGACAGTTTTTTCCTGGAATTGAATATTGATGCTGTATTGATTTTAGTTTCCTCTAAAGAGAATAATACATTGTGGTGATTCTTGGGTCATAGTATCCTGGATCAATGGGACATTGAGTTTGTTTACAGTAGACAGAATTTGCTGTTATTTTTTCCCTCTGATCTGAATAACATAAAAAAAAAAGATTTCCAGAGAGAGAATTTTCCAAAGTGAAGACATTTTTGGCTTTTTCTTATATAAAAGAATGGTCTTTTATATATAAAAGTCCAAACAGCTAAAAGTTTGTGATTTTCATGATCTATTATCTATCTATCCATCTATCTGTCTATCTATCTGTCTGTGTATCTGTCTGTCTATCTATCTGTCTATCTATCTGTCTGTGTATCTGTCTGTCTATCTATCTATCTGTCTGTCTGTCTGTCTATCTATCTGTCTGTGTATCTGTCTGTCTATCTGTCTTTCTATCTATCTATCTACCTATCTGTCTATCTATGTGTCTGTCTATCTGTCTTTCTATCTATCTATCTACCTATCTGTCTATCTATCTATCTGTCTATCTATCTGTCTATCTATCTATCTATCTACCTATCTGTCTATCTATGTGTCTGTCTATCTGTCTTTCTATCTATCTATCTACCTATCTGTCTATCTATGTGTCTGTCTATCTGTCTGTCTGTCTATCTGTCTGTCACATTGATGGTAGAGAAGTAGGACGGACAGCAGGTGGACATAAGGTCATAATGACGGTATAGGAAATAGAACAGTGTTTTGGTTCCAGGAACAGGTGTGTGTGACGTCATCTAGTACCTGAGGTAAGGATAGTATTTTTGGAGAAGTTGGGAAATAGACCACATGGACTTTAAGAGAACAAAAGGCTTAAAATATCCACGATGAAGCAAAGTTACCATGTTACCAAAAAACTCACCTTTGCCTAGGTCCTTCAGGAAGAATGGCCAAGAACTACTGGAATTATTTAACCTAGAGAAGAACAAAAAATTAAAACAAAATATAGCACTGGCAGTTATACACGTTCTAAATTAGTGGAACACAGTCAATATTGGAGTTATTTCCTTAAATTAAAAAATAAATATTTTAGGTTAAGAACAAACACTGGACTGGAACATGACGCGGATTCTTGGTATTTGCTGTGAAAACATGTGCGTCTCTGTGTCACATGGTCATGTGTTCGAACATCAGACGGTATGACATCCACCACCCCAGCACATCATCTGGGTTTTGTCGATGCTCCCTTCACTGGCTACAGCAGTGACCCGACCCGCCTCCACCTGTCCACTGCTGCCTTAAATGGACTCTGTTTCCTTCCTGGGAGCTTCAGTTGGTAGAGGAGGGAAGTCGAGGAGGAGTAAAGAAGAGTCAGAGGAGGAGAAGAGCATCTCTCCACCAACCTCAATCCACATCCTCAGCAGAGCGTGTGTTCTTTACGCGCAGTCTTTTGCCGTAAATATTAAGTCTATTCCCGATCTTCGAACCGTCCGAATCGTGACTTGCTGCTGGATGATTGTTTTTGTGGTTGATTTCATTTTTCATTTTTCATTTTATTTTATAAATGTTTTTCCTGGTTATGAATCTTGGGTATGATCTGCGGCTCCGTCTCTCCTGTGTCGTTTCCACTTCATTATGGGAACTGCAGGATCCAAAACGAAGAACCTGAGGAGTGACGCGATTTCTTCTGTGGCCGCAAAAGTTCGGTGAGTGTGACCCAGCTAAGGGCGATGAAGTCCGGGGAGAAGAGGGGGGAGAGACTGAGGACAGTGGGTCTGCTGGAGGAGGCGAGGCTTTAACTTCTTTACACGCTTCTTCCAGGTGATGCAGTATTTATAGTAGAAAGTACCAAGAACTGAGGTCATAAAAAGTACATTTATGTTTCATTTCTGAAAAACAAAACTGAAATTTGAAGAACTCAAATCACTGAACTGTAGAACCTGCTGAAACATTAGCACTGACATCAGAGCCTTAGATCAGAATCCAGTTATATTCACAATAATTTTTTAGAACAACATTAAATAATTTAAATATCAAAAATAAAAGCAGATGTGTATTGCTTGTGCTTACAGAAAGTTTTTTTTTTTTTTTTTAGATTTTGTTTTTCATTTGCCTAAAAAAAAACAAACATCCATTCATTTTCATCCACTTAACCGTTACCAGGTTGCAGAGGCAGCAGTCTCCATGACCACCACCCAAATCTCACTGCACCGTACCAACCTTCCTGCAGGTGGTGAGTCCACTGGAAAGTTCCAATTGCCCTAACTGGGATTCGAACTTGCCCAGGAGGTGAATCCTGGGGTTCTACACCAATGACAGAGACATAGACTCTGGGCCAATGCGCCACGAAAAAACAAGCAATTTATCTCAATTTCAATCAAACTAAGGATGAAATATAAAATAATATTAAAAAATACAGATGAAAACGTGTAACACAGTTAAAACAGTCAACTGAACAGAAAGTGAGCCCAGCTTTTACACCATTGGCACTTTTCTATTGGAAACATTTCTCCTACGTTGCACTGTGTAGCACTTAAAAAAACAACTTAAGTATAGTCTTTTTTTCCATTGGAACATGGGGATACAACCAAATGCGACCTCTGATTTTAACCCATCACCAAAGTGAACAGAGGGCAGCTTTAAGGGGAGCAGTGAGTGGGGACAGTGCCATGCTCAGAGCACCTCAGTGGTAACTTGGCAGCTGGTGGACTCGAACCTGAAGCCTTCTAGACCCAAATCCGCTTCCTTAACCACCACTGCCCCTGCTAACACTTACTGAGGCATTTTCATGACTCAATAACAAGAGCACACACGCAATGTTGGTTAAATATCCTCAACTAGTGACTTGTGAGGTTTGAATACCTCCTCTGTCCATGGGCTCTTAAAAATGTGGAGAGGCATTCAGAGGTAATTTGCGTCTTCAAGTGTTTTATTAACTTGTTTGTATCTTACCATAAGTCTGCTAAAATGGCTGACCTTTAGAAATGAACTACCAATGAGGACACATTCCGTAACAACGGCTGACAGTTGTGGGGTAAAGTGGTTGCATATCGGGTTGCTGGATTGGTTCACGTGTTTTAGAGCCAGTATGAGTATCTGGCCCAATACTGATACTGGGATGGATGTTGATGCATTCCTAGAAACTGAATTTTTAAGTGAATTGTTTTTTTTTACTAATAGGTTGTGTTTAAGAGAACATCTTCAATGTCAATACACGAGGGTCTCTCCACAGTGAACAAACACATATGTCACACACAGCCCATGACTTCTTCTGTCCCTCCAGCCTCACGCTCGTTTTCCAGCTCAGTCTCCTCACCTTAATGTTGATGTGTTTATCGCCTCACACTCAGCCTCGCCTGCATTTTTACACCTAATGCTTTACGCCTCATAAATCATTGCAGTTGCAGCCAGACGCCCAGACTGGTGCATGTGAGACTGGTGCATCAGAGCCGAGGCCTGAACGTATGCAGATTGTGCCCTCATCAGTGATCATGAGCTGTTCTCCAGTGAAAAAAGACTTTAATGGATCTCAGTGATCCGCAGTTCTTTCTCTGAACTTCAGCTGCTCTGTCTGAGCCGAGATGGGATTAGCTTTGATTCCTAACCTCTCTGGTGATCTAGGCTCATCTGTTGGATGATGACTGAGCAGGAGCTGAGGTGCTTCACTTCTCTCTGACAAATTCAATCACACATTTATGTCTGTGGCAGTGAGTGTATGTTTGACAGCGGCATTATACAATTCTGCTGTTTTTTTAAGGGCAGGCTCCGCATGTTTATTAATTCCATTTTTTAATTCCATTTTTTAATTCCATGATTATTGCTGGTAATAGCAATTCAAGTTTACAGCCAGGTGAAGCAGTAGAGACAGATAAAATCCGTGATTTACATGTGTGTTCATTTCACAGAAAATACTAAGGAAAGAAATAAACCTCAGCTGAAATATTTTCTTTTTTTTTTTCAATTTAGCCTCAGTGGCCCTTGGTTTGAAAAGTCTTATAAACTCTGAGATTGAGCTCATTATACTTTATACACAGTTTTAGAGAATCTGAATACTCGAGGTAACCTTCTCCAGTGTGCCTCAAATTGACTCATTATATTTATTCTAATCAGAGTCAGAAATATATCTGCATTAAAAAGGTGGCTGATATAAAATAGGCCATTCTTATTCTGCTCCATTCTAATGCTAATCTGTGACCAGTCTTCACACTGGTGAGTCATTTGAAGGCACCATGATGATGAAGGAGATGATAACAATGACAGAGTTTGGTAATATACTTTCTTGCATCATACTTCACCCAGCTTTCATCTGGTTTCCTGATTGTTTGGTACTCCTCGTAGTTTCAATTCTTTCATTTTTTGTGGTTCTGGTGACTGCTGCCCCCGCGACTCGGTAATGGATAAGCGGATGAAAATGGATGGATGGGTGCAATGTCCCAATGACAAGTAGTTCACTTTCCTTCCTTTCCTTCCTGGTTCCTGTGTCTCAAACACAGTGAAGACATGTGTAAAAGAGCAAAAAAATGGAACCTAAAAATAAACAAAATAGTTCTGCAGTTAAGATTCTTACAACTACTGTATTTTCCGGATCAGCCAAAAAATGCTTAATGAAGAAGAAAAAAATCTCATATAAGTCGCTCGGGAGTTTAAGTCGGACCAGTTCCTTTTAGCGGCTGTCAGTGTAAAAATAAAAAACATGTAAAATTATATATAAAAATATATAAGTCGCACATGAGAATAAATCACAAACCCAGCCAAAGGATGAAAAAAGTGCGACTTATAGTCCAGAAAATACAGTATATAGAAAGATGGTCTCCACTCCTTCAGCGTCAGTATCAATATCTCAGCAGGGCTGAAGTCACCTTTGAGAGGAAGGGCTCCGCTTCAACACTTTTCTGGCCTTAATAGATTCCACTTTGGTGAAAATGGAATTTCATGGCCTGTTTCCCAGAGGACAGAGTGACCAGAACCAACCCCTCTCCACTCAGCAGCACAAATTAACTGCAGTCATGGTCCACTCCAGTCATGAGCCATAAAACATCTGCCCCCCAAAACACACGCACTCACTCACTCACACACTCTCACACACACCTGCCTTTTCCTCTTAAATGAGCATAAACCATGTCAAATTCACTTGGGGTAAATAAAACCTCAAGCCAAATTTTTAAGTAGTAGTATTTTATATGATGTTAATGGACATTGAAACATCATATTGCATTACAATTCTTACTGCACCCCCCCACTGCAGCTTTCAGCTACTCAGCTCCACAACTATGCTACAACTTACCACCCAACCTCTGTAATATTTACTTTTACTCTCTTTTTATGTCTCACATCAAAACTCACCTGTTAACAGTAGCGTACAGCTAATAGCCACCTACCATAGTACCATTGTATTTTTATTTAATTTCATTGTTTTTAATGTGTGTCACTGTGTCCTTCAGTATTTTTAAAAATAAAATGTATTGTTTCATTTTACTTAATGTTCCAACTATAGAACATGTAAGTATACTTGGCTGAGACAGGTAGTCAGTGTAAGAGCACTAAGCCCAGCCTGGGCAGCAGCAGCAACAGCAGCAACAGCAGCAACAGCTGCCTCCTCCTCATTGATCTGAATCATGATGTTTCTCTAAGTGTACAGTAATCACTTCCCAGTAGGCTATTGAAACACGGAGGCCACAGCGGGGTCAGGACATTAACAAAGTTCCTCCAGAGTTCTTCTTCCTCATTATTCTCTGTCACCTTAAGATCAGTGCAGGTCAGAAGGAACAGTCTGAACAGGAAGAGAACCGTTCTGGTCTGGTCCTTTAACTGCTCTGATATAACCTTTGGGTGACAGTAGTCTTTTTAAGCTCTCAGCATGTTGTTGTAGGGGTGATATTTCCTATCACAGTTTAAACATCTTTCTTTACCCAGTGTGTAGTTGGATTTTGGATCATGTTCAGGCTTTGGGTTGACTTTTCTCGTGGTTTTGTGGTTTTCTTGTGGTTTCTAGTGGTTAAGGAAGCAGACTTGGGTCCTGAAGGCTGAAGGCTCCTGGGTTAAAAGCAGAGGTTGGCTGTGTGCAGTGGTGTGCTGTAATTCACTTTCCTACCTTCCTTTCTTTCTTGGATTGTTTGGTTTAGATAGTTCTTTTCGATATGCTGCTGACTTTTAATGGATGGCTCTCTGTGTTACTGTTATATACAAGTAGAAAAAGCAAAAACAGAATGTATTTCTGTTTTCTGCACCTGATCCTAAAGAAGGTCTTGGTTTGCTGAGCAAAGTTGAGGAAAGAACACTGAGCAGAACCAGGTAGATGTGTAGGTGGAACTGAGCCATCGTCTGACTGGCCTAGAGAACACAGTGAGTGACTGACCCTAAAAGTTCACTAGAGAGTCAGCATCATTGCTGGATATATATATATATATATGTATATATATACATATATATACATGTATATATACATATATATACATGTATATATGTATATATCTATACATATATATATATACATATATATACATACATACATATATATATACTGTATATAATGTGTTACTGTGAGGCTTAGCGTGAGGGTAATGAATGTCCTGACAAGTGAACTCATCAGTCTCACCGTCCGGTGAGTGTTTTTTTCTTTTTTTTCCCAAAACATAACCTACAGTAAAAAGTGCCATCCACCAGGGATCACTCTGTGGCTTCACAGATGCACCATCAGTGGTGAACTTGACCGTAGGCAGATTTTACACTTTGCTGATTTTACTGTATGTGTGTCCTGTACCATAGACTCAATCCACGGGTCCACACACACAGAAGAAAAGACAAGTACGAGGAGTCTAGTGAATAACTGAGCCCTAAGAGCATCATAATAACAACATCTATTTTGAATGGCTCATCTGTTCATCTCTGTCCTCCTCCTTCTCCTCCTCCACTTTCTTTCCGTCATAATCCACTTTATCTGTCTATATCATGAAAACACATTTATATTTCTAATGTAATGTGTCTGCAGCCACAGCAACAGTAGAGGCACTGCACAGCTGGACATTGATTAGCAGGGTCTTAAAATGATCCATTACCCCAGACACTCCCTGCCTATCTCTCATAACCACAACATCCCTTGGCTGCGTTCAGCCCGGTTCATTAAAATGTAATAAAAGACAGATTTCCTCACACTCTTAAGGTCTCCTTTTACTACAGGATTGTTACCAGTAAACATTCTGTAAATTAACCAGTGAAATGTGCAGCTGCGGCTCAGTAGCCAACTCACCCAGCACTTTCCACGTAGGACTTGGCTTTTTCTATTGGACATAAAATATTAGCTATAATTAATCAAAAATATTAATACATTTAAAAAATGATAATATTTAAATTATCCAGAAATAAAAGCAACATTTGAAGAGAAACTGATAAAAAAGATTAAGTATAAATAAATAAGCTCAAAAACAAGTAAGAAATGAAACAGGTAAAACATAGAAAGTTAGCCAAAAATGTAGGACAAAAAACAATAATCAACAACAACCACCTAAGTATAATAAAGTGGTTTGAAAAAACTACTCATATTGTTAACCTGTAAAGTGGAACATTAGCTCGAGGAATCAGAGTGGTGAAAAAAACATTTCCATTCTCCAGTCTGAAGTACATTCAAATGAGGAGAATTATTTCACAGCAGTGCTGGTGCAAATGATGGTAAGCAAAACATCAAAACAAGTGACGCAAACACAAAATACACACGTGTTTCTTAAAGTTCCTATCCAGAGCGGGTTAGTGTTGGAAAAACGTGCAGCCATTTGTCTGCTGTGAGCAGAGACACATTTAGACGTTCCTTGATCTTCCTCTGCAGAGTATATGGAATTTTTATTGGACTGAGTTCACAGAGTCAAGCACATACTGTACATCAGAGACGATTGCATTTCCTCCCTCCTTCTCTCTGTCCTCGTCATCACGTGAAGGATAGAAGGGGGGAGTTTTTTTTCTGCACGTGCCTTTTTATATTTAATTAGTTTGTCATTGCAAGTGAGGCATCCAGGCTACAGCAACGACACAACAACTCAATTTTCCTGCTGCAGGCCCCTGGAGATTTCTCCGTGAGTGTTCGTAGACATAGTACATATGGCTTTGCTCCGGCGTGTTGTATGCGTGCCGTGCATGTGTGTGGCCTACTTTCTACATGTCGTTCCACATCTAAGCTGTAGGAGTGTGCCTGCGAATGTAAGCGTGTGTGTGCAGCTATTGTGTGACACCAAGTTACACAGAGTTGGAGGAAAATTATTATAGTGCCTCCTGTTTCCCTATAAGTGTGTGCATGTGTATATGTGCACACGTGGGCTCTAGTTTTCAACATACAGTGTGTCAGGAGGACAGACATGTTGTGACTGTTCACAGATTATATATTTATAAATGATAAGTTCATTCAACACTGCATGTTCTCTCTCAGTAGACGAGTCATGCATCTCATTATAAAGGAGGTCATCAGTTTTTAAACTTCAAACAAATACAATTTAAATCTGATTAGGCACAGGGTGTGGTGGATTAATTACAATTAATCATGAATAATTGAGATGGATGAACTCTTTGCACTTTGCTAAAAGCCCTCAATAATACTAGTTGGTCTACAGTCCATTAAAAACCATTGGAAACCTATTGTACTTACTGCCCTTGGTTTGTTGAATGCATAAATGCTGGGCATCAGACTTATACCTGAAGCCTCCACAAAAGCATGCCGGACTTATGGGAGGTGTTTTAATCTTGATGTGCTTCAGTGAAACAAAAACTGTTTCCCGCCGTGTGTGTAAGTAAAACCATGTATTGATTGTGTATAAAAGCAACAATGAGTGGATGGATGGTGGAATTATTGGTACAGTGTACTTTCATTCTACCCCTGTGTAAAATATTTTAATCTATATTAAGTCGATACACTGACAGACTGACAGATGGACAGCACTGCACTGACTAACACTGTGAAGGACAACGGCTTCACTGATGTTTTCAAAACAACTATAAATGTCGCTGCCGTGTTTCTATCTTGTTGGCTCGGTTTTACGGTGTGTTAGCAGTAGAGTGTTAACATACCTTTTGTTTTTGTTTATATTAGCAGTCCACATGACTTTTACACATTTTTAATACAATCAAGGTTATTGTGCTGAATATTTAATTATTTTAAACACAATACTCCCAGTCTGAATAAGATCAGTGAAATGTGCTGGTAACAGATGAGAGATTTAATTGTAATGTCTATAATTCATCCAGCTCTCTGTTTAAAACACGTGGAAAATATGCCAGAAGCCTTTATTTGTTTAGCGTTGTCTTCCATCATTGACAGAGTTAAGTATGTATTGTTGACAGTGACGGTTCAAAATATCTTTAAGACGTTCCTGTTGAAAAAGGCAGGTCTAGTCTGTCACATACATTTTGCTGATGTAGTGCCAGGTCCCTGCTGTTCCTGCAAACTGTCCTTATATATTTCTCTCTTCAGTCGCACTTTTATATCCCTGGCTTCTTATGTCCAGAAACACAGTGTCTCTCAGTCTCTCTTGCAGCCTGTTTTCAGTTTCTGTGCCTGTCAGTAAGTGGAGAATTGGACCATGTTGACAGTCCTCTATCACACAGTCACACTGTGATCTTTAAGAACTGTAGAATGACGTGGGATTCCTGCAACAATCATGTGTCTCACATTAAAAAGGCCTGATAATAATGTGACTTTTTTTTTTGCTTTTGTGTCTGAGGTTTGATGTGTTCTCTTCGTCTTTCTGTAGGGCAGCCAGAGCCTTCGGAGATTACCTGTCCAGTACAAACACAGACAACAACAACGGAGCAGGTAAGACAAAGACAATAAAAGAGTTCATGCTTGTGACCTTAATTTAGACACTGTTGTTGGTCAGCAACGGAATTATGAGTTTTTCATGTGTTAAACAATCCTATAAAGATACCCCCAAATGTAGAGCTGTGTTATATCTCATCCTTATTTTTCTTGAGCAACTATCACTCTGCAACAAGCCTGTCCTACCCTGAGAACAAGTGAAAGATCATAACATTTTATTTGTTTGCTGACCGAGGTTTAGTTACCAGTGAAACATGTCATATCCTGTTTTATAGTTCTGTCTGTGAGAAAATGTTTTTTAAGCTTCATTTTGTTTAAATCCCTTTATCCCTGAAGCAACTCTGCTTTATTGACTGTGATCGTCCAAAGATCGTTACTGATCACAACAACAATTTTTTGGGATGTAAAAAGGTCAAGTGCAGACCTATGTCCTTCTTCTGCTCAAAAGTATGTTGTCTCTGGATAAATAGGTCAAGCAGACAGTCTTTTAAATCAATGTTCTCAGTACACTTGTTAGTGCAGGTGTGTTAAAACTCCACGGCTGATGTGGGATTGATTTTCATGGTATATGTTTCCCCTGTGACAGCCATGCCTTCACTGGGAAAACTGTAAAAACATGTTATGTCAGTGGTTGGATGTTTTAATACTGTACTTTAAATTAAAAAAAAAGAGTTCACCCTGGATGTGGTGCCAGTCTTTGACTTTGACTTTATCACTCCATGATTATTTTTCCATTTTAACAGTTTTCGGTGTCAAGCTCTTGATTCTGTCCTTGTGAAAAAATTGTTTCTTGGCCATAATCCTTAAGAGGGTCAACACTCGGGTGCTCAGGCGTGTCCTTAGGGAACCTCTTCTGTTACGAAGAAAATAGTTCTCTTTCTGTTATGCCAGAGTTGTACAGTCAATTTTATGAAACTATTTTAGTTAGAAAACTGTCAGAAGAGTCAAAATGTTATTTAATTGAATTTAAAGAACAATATCTTTTTACATAAAACAAAAAATATTGTTTATTTAGAGATTTAAAAAAAAGTTGTAAAGTTTGTTAGTACCTCTGTTGAATATGCATTCTATCTTTTTCATTTTCTCTTTCTTTCAATTCTTCAGATCAATTGTTATCTGACACATTTTCTGGTCAGGACATTGAATCTCCAGACGTTAGCCGTTTGCACAACAACAATCTGCCGCCTCAGAACCGACCTCTACCTGCAGAAAAGCCCACCGAGTCTTCTTGCCTCTGTGCTTCAGCTCAAGCTCAGGTTCTGGGCATCGGCCTGCAGGTCTCAGCTGCTGTTGGTCCCGCCAAACATCACCTCTCAGTGGAGCATAGCCTCTCTGCAGAAAACCCACCTCTTACCAAGGGCCTGGAGGGAAGTGTTGCACTGAAGCCCCCCAGGGTTTACACAATCTCCAGAGAAGGAGCGATGACCCTGGGTGGACGTGGCAGTGAGGAGAGCCTGGAGCTGGAGGTGATGAGGAGCTCAACCAGGGAGCAGACTCTCTCTCAGTCCAACACCAACGACCATGTACAACCTTCTTGTACCAGCCAACCGTCCTCCTCAGCTGCTCGGGTCAGCCATCATCGTAGCAGCCACCACCGCAGCAGCAGCAGCAGTCACCACCACAGCCACCAGCACAGTGCAGGAACGATGTCCACATCGCAGCCGCTGCAGAGTTCAGGCAGCACCAACAGTGTACGAGAATGGGGGGTGAGGAGGGGTGGGTCCAGGGAGGATTACATCCCAGACTGTGTAGCCTGCATAAGGGTCCCCTGTCAAAGTCAACGCTCGCTGGACCTGGAACTGTCAGCGAGAAGTGGAGAAAAGCCAAAGAAAAAACTGGAGAGAATGAGCAGTGAGGAGAGAGCACTGACGGACCATGGTGTGACATTCATCTTTTATAAGAAGAGAGTTGTTATTTTTTACCACTAAAATAAGATACAGAGTTTTTTTTTAATACATAAAAATAATCCTGAATACATTTAAGCAAGTCTTTGGCTAATATTTAGCTACTTCTGAAACCTCTAGTTATTTACATTTATTTTTGCTGTTTTATATATATTTTCTGTGTTTACATTTAGTTTAACATTGAGTTTATTTAAGATTTCACCTCCTACAGAGTGGCTTCTTAAAAAAAACTTTAGGGCATCTTTCTTTTTAACTTTCATTTTTAATTTAAATCAACATCAAGTTTTCCTCTAATCATTCATTGGCCTCTTCCTCCTCTGCATATAAAAACCACTGCCTCCCTCGTTTTGTTTCTGGTTGCAGATGAGACACCTAATAACTGGTTTCCTAAAGAGAACATGTTCAGCTTTCAGACAGCCACCACCACCATGCAGGCGTAAGTATGGCCTGGAAAACCCACCTTCACTCCCACGACTGGATCAGGAAGGAAAAGCCTCAGCCTTGTTAGTGTGTCATTCTGCTTCACAATCACCACATTCACATTTTGTTTGAATGTTGATTTCACTAGTGGAGAAGGCTAGCAGTCAAGGCTAGCAGTCAAGGCTAGCAGTCAAGGCTAGCAGTCAAGGCTCGCAGTCAAAAACATGTAGATTAGTACCAAGTTTAGAGGCACACTCTGAATTGACCATATTATTTAATCATTGTAATCAGAGGATGATTGGATAATGAGAGGGTTGAGAAGTTCACAGTTTAATATTGACCAGTAGGGGTCATGCAACCTTTATGTTTATCCCCACACTGTTACAGGTTCCAATGATTAGACTGTGTACAAATATCTTTGTCCCCACAGTGTGATATAAACCAGAAAAGCACACACACACACACACACACACACACACACACACAGGGACTTGTTAATTATCACATTTCACACAGATCTCTTAATTATTACCCACAGGCAGTCAGAGTTCTCCCTCCCTTCTCCTATCCTTGTTCTCTATCCCTCCTCCTTCATCCTTTCTTATGTACTTTTTCATATATTAGCAACTCATATTTCCCATCCATTTCTAGCTGTCGGCCTATCACCATCAGAGTCAGACCGATGGATAGTCCTGACACCTGCATTCCATTATAAATGCTGGCCAATCAGTGTCCTCCGCCTCAGACGTTATTTCTCTTTTCTTATCTGAGGTTAATCAAACAATTCTCTGCTCTCTTGCTTGTTTGTAATAACTGCATCACTGACACTTCTATTGCTATGGACCAGTGGTTCTTCACCTTGTTGGAGGTTCTGAACCCCACTAGTTTTATGTGCGCATTCACCGAACCCTTCAGTGATGGCTAAGAGGCGGGCATGTCATAACGAATCATATGACTCAGGTGTGTGTCTGGTCCTCCAAACCCCTGAGTCTGACTCACTGAACCCCTGGGGTTTAATCGAACCCAGGTTAAGAACTACTGCTATTGATATTTACCTACATGTAAAATTATAAATATGCAAGTCTTTAATGATAATGTGTTTTCATTAAATGTGATTTATTTATCAGTATAATTTCCATTCTGCTGCTAACATTTCTTCTTCTTTTTTTCTCCTCTTGTGGACATCTTTCAAATCTGACACTGAAGAATATCGTAAGTACATTTTAATTATTTTCCTTTTCTCCAGTGATTTCCATCGTTGCACTTCTTTCAAATCTTCTCTGTCAGTCAGTTATGCAGAACTGTGTTCAGTTCTTCTCTCACACTCCTACTCATGTCCTACTCTGTCCTGTATGACCGTACAACGTGTAAACTGCCATAATTGTCAGATTCTCAAGTTTCCAATGGAACCTTACGTGATTGATGCGACAAATATAATAATTAATGAATAGTGAATAAAAGTAAGAAACATATTCTAAAAGTTGATGTTTCTTTACATATTTTGTAGCATTGTCTGTGGTTCCCTGGCTACATAATACAAACCCATTATTATGGTCTGGAGTTAAGCCACCTTTACAATGAAAAACCACAAAGTCCAGCTAAAAGCAGAAACCATCATCTTTGTGTGTGATTCACATTTTCTTCACAAACTGGAAACAACCTCCCTGAACGAAGGTGTTAGTGCAAAAAAACTGTGGTTCTGTTCCTCATCTGTCTGTGTCCCGGTCAGTCCAAGTCTCCCTGTGTGACAAACACTGTCAGTCGTGATTCTCATTATGTCTGACGCCCTGTCCAAAACATTACTGTCCCCCCTGGGAGAAGAATATCATCACTGATGATCATGCATGCTGACAGGGAGGCAAACAATCAACATCAGAACTGTCACATGGTTTGGCAGCTGTCCTTCTTAATGATCAGTTGCGCAATAATGGACATTCCAAGGGTGCAGCCGGCTTTTTGATAGAGCACAGTGAAAGACATCGGAGATGAACAGCATTATATTACCCATATTCTGACACTGTATTGTTTTGATCCAGGACAGACAGCCTGGACAATGCACTGGACATTGAAGCTAAAGAGCGCTCTTAGAGGTTAGGGATAAGTGTCTGTCACGGCCACACTTGCTGCAAGAGCTGCCACTTTTACCAAAGTGATGGCAATGAATGTGTGTCATTGTTGACTATTCTGGACTAAATGTGGGCACAGACCTGCAGAGACCTGCAGAAAGACTATCCTGTTTAGGAAGTGTACTTTCTGTTCTGAATGTGGAGAACTTTGTATGTGCTAATAATCGTAGTAATCGTAGTTAGTAGTAGTTAGGGACGGCTCTGTGGTTTTTGTCGGTCTTTTCTTGCAGTGTGGTCGAGGTTTGTGTGTGTGTTACTGTGTGGTGAGTGTGTAACACTGTGACGTATCGTGACTTTGCTTCCAAACTAACCTTGCACTGACCACCTCAATAGGCACCACTGTACTGTTGTACGTGTGACCAGGACTTGACATCTATTTCCCATCCTGATGACACTCAAAGAACCAAAGATGGGTCAGTATTTTATTTAGCCAAGTAAACAGTAACCATTACATGTTGGAAAAAACCAAGGACTTCACTTAAAACCGAGGTTCTCCAACCATAGGGGGCTCCAAATGTGGGCAGTGGGTTATCAGGAACCAAGATGCAAATACAGAAACCCATTTTTTTAATCACATTTTATAGTGTCAGTACAAAAGATTCATTCATTTGAAAAGGCCTATCTCTTTAACAATTACCAACACCTCCTAACAAAGTCCTGTCCCGATGCTTATCAAAATAAAAGTCATAAAGAGTGAGAACACCCACAGAACTGATTTACTGAGACAGTTTACACCCCACCCCCCACCCCTGCCCCACAAACCCACTAAATACTGTGACATCCTGGCAGGGCTTTCCGAGGAATTGCTGAGAGAAAGAGACGGAAAAGAGAGCAGGAAGCAGCCACCACGATGGAGAGGTATGCTGTCCTGGCCGTGCTGTGCTGTCCTGTGTTCTCCAATCCTGTCCTGCTAATACCTTCCCCTGTCACACTGTTAAATAAAACAAAAGATCCTGCTTTTCCTTTCTCGGTTGCACCAAACAGACACTGCAGCTAAAACAGTAATAAACTGATGGGATGAGCAAGACAACTGCTAGGACTGTCGTCAGGGACAACAAAGACAGGGTGAGAGATGGATGTGGAGGATGAGCACCACTCAGGTGGTGAAGCTGATCTGAAGAAGGTGTGAAGAGCAGAGGGTTGTATTCCGTGGAGAGCAAGCACAAAGGGTGAGATGATGGAGAGCAGGTGCCGTGATGAGAAAGTGAGAAGGTTCTAGATCTCCAGAGAAGTTACTCATATATACTGAAATATTCTTGCTCTAAGTCTGACAGAAGAAAAGTTCTGTCCATGGAATCCACCTGATTCTGAGTCTGTGTTGTTTTGCTCAGTATTTAATTCAAACATATGTGACGGACCTGTTACTGTTATTACAACAGCAGCACCTTTGTTTAGCCAATGTGTCCATTTTCCCATTTAACATCCTGTTGTGAACTCCACAAAGCCGATTAAAATAATGAAAGATGGATTGTTTTATTTTTTTTTAAAGCAGAGCCAAGTAATAATTTACCTGTGCTCTACAGTATGTAGAGACTACAAGCACACACACAGACTCACTGGGGTGTGTGAGTGTAACAACAGAGGTCAAGTCTGATTTGATGGTGGAAGCTTGGCCTGATGCCAGTTATTGATTCTTCCACATTTGAGCTACAGCTTTTTATTGATGAACTTTTCTACAGCGTGTCAGGATTGAGTGAGAAACACTGATTAAAGCTGCCAAACCACAGCCTTCAGGATTCACCACACATGCGCGCGCACACACACACACACACACACATGCACGCACGTGAGCAACTGTTGTAGAACTTATTTGGCTGCAGTGTCTTTGTTTCACCAATAATGCAATCGTGTTGATCTTAGAGGTGGAGGAAAATCCAAATGAGTCAGCAGAACATACGTGTCGACTCTTCTCACCTCAGTTTCAGTCAATGTCAGAAAAGCTCTAGGTTTGTCAAGGTTTGGTATTTTCCAGCAACTTCTCTCATTTTTCCAAAGTCCAATAAACAGGATCGTGTTATTTGACCAGATGTGTCTGTGAATCTGTGAGCTTTTACGATTGCCCTTCTTTTTTGCTGTCACACAAGCTGCTGTCACACATTGAGTGTTAGATTGAGGGATGACTCCCCCTCCTCTGAGGCTCTCCTCTATTTCAGGCTCGGCCTCACAGCTCTCACGATCACTGCTGTGACACATTGATTTTTTTCCTGGAATGCCTTGAGAAGTGCGTCATAGTATGAAGGCATCTCCAAATGAAGAAGCACTTTTTCTTTATATTTTTTATTTTATTTTAGTACAAAACTGTGGGCATTTTTAACATGTAATATTGAGGGCCACATAATATTTTCCCTCACTGTTTGACTATTTGCAATTTTAGAATACAGTTGTGAGCTGGATTGCATGGTTCCATGGGTGAGATTTGGCCACCAGTTGGTGATCACTGCATTCCTTAAAGGCCCGCAGAGTAGTCATCGTCAACGATTTTTGCTTCTCTGTCAACCTTAACTGTGCATTTTCCAGTATTAGGACAATGTTATTATAGTACCATATTTTCTGGACTATAAGTCACACTTTTTTCATCCTTTTGCTGGGTTTGTGACTTATACTCAGGTGCGACTTATATATTAAAATATATTATTTCACAAGTTTGTTATTTTCACACTGGCAGACACTAGAGGGCACTCTAGCTGGCTGGTGTGATTCAGCTAGAACTTTGTAACGTTTGGAGCTGTACCTGAGTAGATGTTGCGTGATAGTGACGCAATAATCAAGGAGGTTGCCTGCATTCCTCATATTCACCTGGAAATGAAGGGGAAATGTAAGACAATGCTGTCCTTTAAACTCCACTCTGACTGCTCATACGAGACACAGCGAGATAAACCCCATACCAGTGGGTTTATGTTCTTAGCTGTGAAAAAGCTGTTGTTGAAACACTGTGGTTATTACAAAAGTGTTTCCATAGGCGATTATTGACCCCCACTGTTACTAAACCTGTGCTGCAGTGCGTGCTGTGTAAAGTCCACCCAGAGTAGTTTTAATCAGCTCTAAGAACAGCACCGTGTTAAGTGAAGTGTCAACAGGGCTGCTGTGGCTTCAAGTGTTGATCATCAACTAGTACCTCGAATGGGTTTTGTAATGGTTCGGGTGTTTTGATTTTCCTTTAGCACCCTACATCAGTGTTTTTTTACCTCGGGGTCGTGGCTACATGCTGGGTCATCTGAAATTGACGTAGCCTGAAATGTTTAGTAATTGATAAAAAAAAAAAACAAAACAAAAAAAAAAACCCCAATCATTATTCTTTTTTGAATTGTGATTAAAAACACCACAGACAATCTTAAAGAACTCTATTCTGATGCGTCTTGATTGACTGTTGTAACCACCTCACTGTCCAAGAGACAGCTGCTAAAATGTTGCCATAAATTTGTCAAAATGAGGTCACGAGCCAACAAATGTTGGGAACCTTTGACTTCTATGGTTATCCCTTCTGTTATCCCTAACACAGTGCCCTGGTTTGCATTAGTGCATTGAATGAAGAGTGTCTGTCTCTCTCTGTCTCTCGCTGTCTATGTCTGTGATTTGTCTTTTTCATTAACACTACATGTTGTTCTCTCTTCTTTATTGCCTCTTTCCATTGAAATGAAAGAAATTTCCGTAAACAACTGAGGATGGTTGGCAGCCGTCGGATGAAGGTCCAGAGTAAGTCTGTCTCTGCCAAAAAAATGTGCACCTCAAACATTAACATATGACCTATTTATGTGACTTCCTTTGTTCCACCGTATCCCAACACCAGCCTTTGCTGAACGTCGAGCCAAGAGCTTCAGCCGCTCCTGGAGCGACCCCACCCCTGTCAAACCTGACTCCCTGCACGACTCCAGAGACAGTGAGTCTCTGTTTACACGACTACATGCACATCTTTTTCATGCATTTATCATGAACATGTCGCACGCCTAGTGGTTACAGAATCAGACTTGTAGTTTAGTGCTTTTCAATATTTCATTTTTCTTTTCATTATTACTGATCAAATAACTATTTTCTAGCCTAAGAAGAAAAAACCCCAATAAAAAACATTATAAAATAAATAAGTTAAAAGACAATTGTATGACACATACATACAGAGGGTGGAGCTTTGGCCCAGAGGCAATGTCTCTGTCATTGGTGTGAAACCCCAGGGTTCACCTCCTGGGCAAGTTCGAATCCCGGTTAGGGCGGTTAATACCTTCCAGTGGATTCACCACCTGCAACCCTCAGGGGTTGGTACGGTGCAGTGTGATTTGGGTGGAGACTGCTGCCCCCGCGACCTGGTAACGGATAAGCAGATGAAAATGGATGGATGGATACATACAGGGTGTTCCAAAAAATAACCCGTATGTACGGGTAAATGAGATTTCTAAAAGTTTCGTTTTTCTATATTTTACGTTCTACGATGCCTCCTAAAGAGTTCAGAAAGAGTTAATATATTTGTAATAAATGTAATAACTATCAAGTCGCTACTTCGCGGTTTGTCGCCTAACATGGGCAGTCTTGGAACCCAACCCCCGTAATAGATGAGGCACCATGTATATTAAAAAATACCTTTTAATACAACATCATGTTTTCTGCAGTTTCCTGCTCCTTGACTATCTTCCTGATCAGACATCAACCCATGTTCAACACCTGCTGCCTTTTTACCAGCTGTTTTTGTTTTTGAATGTATTGTGGAATTGTTTGTGTCACCAAACATCTAACCCTAATATACGTGTTCATCGTACACTGTGCTGTATAAACAAAAAAACAAACGAACCAACAGGTGCAGCTCTTTTAATCCCAACAGCCCCTTGCGTAATCGTTTTTGTGTGTTGGTCTTTCATCTCAGCCCTTTGTTGTTGATTTTATGTGTGTGTGTGTATGTGTTCCAGGTGGTGATCTTCAGAGCTCCTCTGGTACCCTGGATGAAGGCCTGGATGAGGTTGATGATGATGCTGAGTGGGAGGAGGAGAGAGAGCAGGAGAGGACAGCTTGTGAGGGAGAAGACTTTGTTCCACCCAAAATCATGGCAAGTATCAGAGACCCCAGTGTGTAAAAACCTTATGTATGAACCAGTACGAAAACAGATACTGAGCCACCACCGTTGTTTTGTATTCCGCAGTTAATTTCCTCCAAAGTCCCTAAGGCGGAATATGTTCCTAACATCATCCGCAGGAATGACCCCTCCATTATTCCCATTCTTTATGTGAGTATTGACAATGATGAAAAAACAACAACAAAGGTCTGGAGCTGCAGATAAGACACAAATGAAACTGAAATTTACTGGAACATTTACCTCTCTTTTGGATTTGTATTTTTTTAAACTAAGAGAGTAAAAATAAAAAATAAAAAGACATATTTGCAAAATAAATTATTCTTCTACGGTTTAACATAACCTAGGGCTTACACTTTTTTTTACATTTTATTTATTTATTTATTTCATGATTTACTGTTTTTAAAAATATATATTTTTCTTATGCTGTTCATGTCTTTTGGAATTTATAAAAAGAAGATTCCCATTTTATTTTTAGGATCACGAACACGCCACCTTCGATGACATCCTTGGTGAGTGTGACAATAGATTTTCCTTTTTCGGAGGTGAAAATGACTCACACGGTGTAAATGTGGAAAAGAGGAGGTTGGAATATGTTTGAACATGTCAGTGAGAGGAGATGACTCATGTTTGTGTGTGTGTGTGTGTGTGTGCCCCAGAGGACATGCAGCATATGTTATGTATCTCACTCTAATGACTGAGTGAGAAGGAAAAGTGACACCTCTCTTTTTTTGTCACTCTCCATTCTCAGACGAGATCGAGAAAAAACTGAATGCCTATAGGAAAGGCTGCAGAATCTGGAACATGCTCATTTTCTGCCAGGTGAGTGATGTCTTTGAGTCTTTTTCTTCAAAAGAACTTTATACTAACTGGCTGTATTCCACAAATTTGAGTACCATTTCTGTATGCTGCTTTAGGAGAGAATACAAAACTCGATGACATATAGAAAAAAAATTAAATATCCTTCATTTAAGTAAAATTACATCTGAATTTTTCAACTTCCTGTAGCCGTGGTTCTGTCAGTAATGTTGAATGAATCTCAGCGCAGAGCTTCGTCTACGATCCTTAATCATCCTGATTAAAGTTTGGTGTCGACTTGAGAGCCAACAAAGTTGGATGTTGAATCACAGCTCTGAGAATGTTCAGTCAGTAACTGTGTAACTGTCAGTGTGAACAACAACAGAGATTTTCTTGGTTTAATTTGGTCCATTTACAGCCAGTCTGACTTTAATATAAGCAGTGGACACATTGGACCTCCTTTACTTAGAGAAAAGTAGAAATTACATGTTTACTCATTACAACATTTGAATCGTTGATATTCAAACAAACTTCAGTTCTGATTAGTGTATTACTACATTTCCTCAGGGAGGACCAGGACATCTGTACCTGCTGAAGAATAAAGTGGCAACTTTTGCCAAAGTAGAGAAGGAAGAAGATATGATCCAGTAAGACATTCAATTCAATTTTCTAAATGTGATTATTTCTTTGTCAATGTTTCATCTTGAGACTCTAAAAATGTCAGTTCCATCTGTTTGTTTTGATTTAAAAATGTTTTTAAATGTTATGTTGAACCTCTGTCTTTACCTGATTGTGCAGATTCTGGCGTCGTCTAAGCAGACTGATGAGTAAAGTGAACCCAGAACCAAATCTGATCCACATCATGGGCTGTTATGTGCTGGGCAGTGCAAATGGAGAAAAGGTAAAAACAATATTCATAGAAGTGAAGTGAACTATCAGCTACAATTGTGTGAAAGAAAAACTTACAATGAAAAGAAAATTCATAAAATGTATTAAAGCAGCAGCAGAGGGCCAGTATAGGGGGAAATTAAAAATAGTTGGAACTGGTGGGATAGATAAATGGAATAGATAGAACTGATTTAAGAAGCAGACAGCTGGCTGCGTTTATTATTCTCACCATTTGTAAAAGTGTGACATGGAAACAAAAGGACTATTTTATTGGCTGTAAAAATATTCCAAAAATAAATCTCACCTCTAACTTTGGACAAATGGACAATGAATTAGTCTATTTGTATATTCATTAATGAGGAGTTTCAGGGAGATCTGGTAGGGAGTAATGGTCGTTTTTGTTTCGATACGATACAGGTTACATCTTTAGACATATTTGTTTTATTGTTTAATTTTTTGTTTTACGAATATTTTTCTGTTACTGATAACGATATTGATACTTTGTGTGGTTTTGTTTTTAGTGGACTCACCACCCACAGGAAGGTTCAGGGGGGTTGGTAGGGTGCAGTGTGATTAGGGTGGCGATCATACAGACTGCTGCCCCCGCGACCCGGTAACGGATAAGCCGATGAAAATGGATGGATGGATGGATGGATAGGTTTTTTTTTTTTCCCCAATAAAACACGTGACAAATACTATAATATTTAATTAGTGTAAGCCTAAATTGTTTAATAGCTATCATTAAGGGACAAAGCTGTCTAGTGGACAGGTCAGTGGTCACATGACCTGAATGGATGAGTTCAATTGTACATTATTGGGGGGTGTCACAGAACAAAAGCCTGTACGTAGTTAGTGACCCTAAAAGATGTGGAAGTGACACATGTACTTTTCTCATGTATTACATAGTATTGCTACTTTATAAGAACAAGTACTTTTGTGAGTATTGATATATTGATACCATGGAATGGATACTCCATCACTGTTGGGAAGACTAACTTGTAAACGTCAAAGCAGCTAAATTAAATACTCTTGATTGGACTTTCACCATAAAGAAGCTCCTGCACTACCTCCATTATTTTATGCTTTGATAATGAATCTACAAGTCCATCTCCCAATCTCTCTCTCTCCCTCTCACACCCACCCACACATACAGTCGTTTCGTCTGAATATCCATGTGCATGGACCTGAGAACACACTAAAATATTCATACATTCACGTGCTGCTCCAGTAGAGCCATCATAGTGACATCACTGCTGTCCTACTGTCTAGGTAAATGACAGCAGTCGTTGTTGTTGTGTGAAACTCTGGAAGCTAACTTTAGGGCTAGAATGTTAGCCTAAAAGCTGAGTTGGCACATTTGCTAAATTTGTTAAACTACATTAAATTCCGGTCAGAGCCAGTCTGGCCAGAAACCATCACCTGATTCCAATCACTGGCTGGTCGATCACCACATCTCTGACATTTCAACACATATATATATAAAAGTAAGTCCTGCAGAGTTATTTCACAAGATTACTTATCAAAATCCATTTAAAAAAATCACACTTACTGCATCAACTGAAATTAGAGACACCTACAATAAAGTACACAGTTGATTCTTATCTGATGAAAGTAATACTTCATTAACCAACCCAACTGAGTGGTACTAATTAACCAAGGATGTGGAGACGAATATCCCTCCACAATTAATTGCCCTAGAATTTTTTTCAGTTCCCCGAAACACTGGGTGTTTAAACTTAAAAAAAAAACATCCTCCCATGTTACTCTGAAGCTTCTGTGAAATTTGACGTCATCTCCACAGCCAGTCAGTGGGGAGGGAAATGGAGCAGGAGGTTGGAACTGCATTTAATAATCTCCCCTGCTGCTGCTGCTGCTGATGCTGCTGCTGCTGCTGCTGCTGATGCTGCTGATGCTGTGAGCTTTTGCAGACTCAGCTGGAAATCCACTATTAATAGACCTAAGTGATCCAACCTCAGTTGATGAACATTCATGACATTACACACTGAATAACCGGATTCTCCTCACCTTTTCTATACGAACACGTATGTCTGCTCTATCTGTTCTCTACACACTGACAACCCATCTGATGGAATTCTTTATTAAAACATTAGTCTTTTACTTAACATTAGCAGTGACAGCATTAACCTCTGTCTGAGAGAAGCCAGGTTCTATTAACGTTCTAAAAGCTCGGGGAGACCCTGAGGTTGCACTCAGACTCTGACAGCATAT
>NC_024328.1:5049352-5057662 GCF_000523025.1 Cynoglossus semilaevis | reverse complement strand
GTATATACTGTGCATCTATATAGATACAGTATATAGTTATATATATATACAAAGTTTCGATCCCCACTGTACATATGTATATAGCTCTAACCTTCATCCTGCTCCAGTTATAATGATCTATGATCAAGTGTTGACACATGACCAGAATTTTCTGTTCACAATTAGGTGAAAATAAACTTTTTTTTAAACTAATTTGATTAATGAAAGTAGTTGAAGACCAGGAGTAGTTCAAAATTAAAAAACAAGAAATGAAGAAACTAAATTCTAAAAAACCCCAAACCACATTAACTAAAGCCTAACCCAGTGAGTGACATATTATACACTATTCCAAGTCATGGTGAGTTTAAAAGGCATTTTAAATGCAGCAAAGAGCAGCTCAGCATCTGTTTGGTTCTCTGAAGTTATTTTTATATGGAGGCTGTGATGTTGGCGCTGCTGTTATGAAACCTCTCAAGTCTGCTTTAAATGTTGTGGATGTTGAGAATCAGGACACTGACACATCTTTGTAGAACACATTCTTCAAAGGCTGAAGGAGCTGGAAAACAATTACACTTTCAAAACACTACAGAGAGTTGTATAATTTATTTGGTAAGAAATGTATTTGTACTACTGTAGACATTGATCCGATAGAATAAGGCCGATGTCTTAAAAACAACTGATACAAAAAAGAAGTAACAACTGGGATCAGCAAGTACACAAATACAAATACTGATATTGGTTTGTAGAGGATTGCACGGAGACGACCCTAAGAAACATCCAGAGAATTTATGAAGAAATCAAATGTTTGTTGAGGATTTTTATCCACTAAGCCAGCGGTGTCAAAGTCAAATTCACAGAGGGCCAAAATTAAAAACTGGGACGAAGTCGTGGGCCAAACTTAATATTTATTCATATGTTATATCATATATTATATCTTTAGTTTTGTGTAAACATTGAATCTGGAACAACCAGAACTTAATATTATAAGCACATTAAAATTGAACAAAAAAAAAAAACACACACATCAGTGGTATTTGTTTCTTATTATGTCTCTTTATCTGTAGCCTTTTCAGTTCCTTTTTAATGTAAATCTTATTTTACAGGCCAACAATAAAAAAAACCAAACTGAAAGTATGTGATATAACATACACTGCTAATACTACAAATCCTGCCAGTATTTAGGGGCTATATACTTTGGTATATGTTGTTGATCTTGCGGGCCAAATATAATTACACTGCAGACCAGATTTGAGCCCCGGGCCTGAGTTTGACATGTGTGTACTAAGCTTTAGTTTATATAAGAAAGTCAAACCTGCAGACCCAGTTCCTTAGAAGAACCAGGATTATGAGCAGAACCGTAGTCTAATTGGAGAACCTGCTGGTGAAGGAGACCAGAACCGCAGTGATCTCATCACATTCAGTTGTCAGAGACGTCAGCACTGCAGTTGCATCGTTCAATTAAAATAGTCTTAGGATAGAACCATGCTTTCCTGCATTATATCTCAGTGCCGCAGGCAAAATTAAATCATCAGCAAATTTTTTAAAATTTTTTTTTTCTTCCTCACAATAACTTTTCTTTTTCCCTTTCTCTTTGTGCAGCTGATAGAGACTCTGAAGAGGCTGATGAGACCTTCGTCAGTGGAATTCAAGTCTCCGCTGGAACTCTCTGCACAAGGTGAGGAGCCACACACACACACACACACACCTATACAACATACAGTCTATGCATTGACCTGGCAGTGTTTGGGCCTCACCGGTGCAGCAGCTGAATGTTAATTCTGCTCATTAATCACCAACGACAGTGAAAAACTAAAGTGTGTTAGAGACAGTGAGGTAATTCTCAGGTGTGAAATGACGTTCAGGTCTCATCACTCATTTTCCTGACATGTCCATGTATTATTTTTCAATTAAAACTTCATTATAATCACAGTTTTTATTGACAGACGGAACCTTGTTTGGCATTTGTACAGAGGTAGATACAAATATACAGCTAATGCTTACACTGACAGTTCTGGGTAATTTTGCTGTTGCCTTGCATGTACTCACCAAGACAACACTTAAAACTACAAGGTCAAACCTTACACAGAAGAGATATCAACCTTTTTTTATATATATCCGATATGCCAATATTGTCCAAACACTTAATTTACGATTTTGATGCCAATATAGGCCCGGTAATATTTATTTATTTATATGTGCAGACCACTGCATGAACTGCTGGCACCAACATACAAACCCCTGATTATTACAACAGATATCGCCGATATCGGTTGGCCGATATTATTGGACATCCCCAGCACAAGTTAGAAAAAGAGATAATCTCTCCAGTCAGGCTCTAGTTCTATTCTGAATCTTGGTTCTCCTACACCAAGGCACGTCTGCCATAAATAATTCCTCACTGAAAAAGCTACGGTGGGGCTGCTGGACTGATTCTAAGCTACTTCCTGACTGGTTGAAGCCTTCCTTGTATTTTATTTTTGCTTGCACTGTAAAAGAGCACTGAAGATCATAAAATGATCTTTGTCTATGAGGTCATTCTCACCAGTGAAGAACTCCCTGCTCAGACAATCTCATCTTCATACCACTGAAGCAGATGTGATAACGCAGCACGTGTTTTACAACTGCCCTGGGACACTGTGGTCTCAGAGCAGTTTAAAATATCATCTGGAGGAGTTTGTCTTAGTGGAAAGATTATTTCTCTCTCTTTCTCTCTCTCTCTCTCTCTCTCTCTCTCTCTCTCTCTCACACACATACACACACATACACACAAACTAATTCACTACAGGGTCACAAGTTTAAATAAAAGCTAATGTTTTGACAACGACGTCTGTGACCCAGATCCTGCTCCTGGCCTTCAGTGGGCAAAGCGCCACTTATTCATTATTAATTACGTTAAAAAACAAGAAGTCTAAGCAAATATTTAACATATTGAAAATGTACTAAAAAACTGAAGTCATATCCCCCCAATATAGCATTTGGACTCATGTGACTAAAAAGATCACTGCCCAGTGTGCAGGGCAGGACCAACTTGTTACCATTTGCGTGTAACAGCCATTTTTTTCTTTCTTCTGCAGGCAAAGAGATGATCGAGACATACTTTGATTTCCGCCTGTTCCGCCTCTGGAAAAGTCGTCAGCACTCCAAGCTGCTGGACTATGAGGACCTGCTGTGACCTCCTCTGTTGTCTTACCATTGGCCTGTTGGTCGGTCATCTCCTGCCTAAACCAACTGTTGTTTTTTTAAACGACGTGGTGTTTTTGGCTCTAGGCTAAACTCATTAGCTGTGAAGCAGTAATGGTGAGTTTGGAGCAGCAGCAGCAGCCGCAGCTGCATCTGCAGCTGCAGCATCATGCTGATTTTCCTCCTGCAGACTGAGCCAGTGGTGAACTCTTTTGGCTTTGTCTCTTTCCACTCTGTCCATCTTCTGAGAAAAGATGAAGAATAAGGACATGAAGACCGGAGGAGCAGCAGAGAACTCATCATATTTGTCCTAGATGTGTCTGAGATCTAGCCTTAGAATCAGGTTCAGACGAGTTCTCGGCTGAATACGAGACTTTCACGGCTCTAGCTGGAGTCTGGCTGAGAAGAGATGTTTATTAATGTGAGATTTGAGTCACTTCTCTGTCTGCCATTTCTGGAGGGCAATTCAAACAGGATGGGAGCGTTTTTCCTGTCACCCGTGGAGGCTTTTAGAGATTATGTGTAAATAAAGTTTACTTAGTTAAACATTAGAGAAAATCTTTCCAGAATTCTCTATCTTACTCTTGATATTGAATTAATCTAATTAACAGAAATAGATCTATTTAAAGCTCTTTTAAGACCATGTTTATTCTTCTAGTCTTATTTCATACAGACTGTTGTATGAACTCAGGTGATTCTTTCTCCTCTAATTCTCTGAATTTTAACTGGATTAGGATTATTACAGATTTGTCAGGGATGTCACACCACTTCAACATTTCCATTGGTTTTAAATTACGCCCGTACATCCTGATGATGAGCAGGTTCTTCGTGTTAACTGCCTGACCACTTTTGGGTCCATCCCAGTTATTCTTGTAGCATTTATTTCTGCCTTTCTCTTAGATGGAGGCAAAATGAGAAATTTGAGATTTAAATAAATTGTCAGTGACATGCAGGAACAATAATGTAGTTAAACCTTTATTGATTTGTACTTTTTGGTACTGGGCGTTTAGGAATTTGAATGTAAAAAGAACAACTAGAACATGTCTGTTTTAGGTCAAACTACATTAGAACATTGTGGTGTTATTCCTATCAAGTCACAGTACAGCCAGAGAGTTGACACCTCTGCCTATTATCACGTTGTGATAATATTATCATATTGTGTTCTTAACCGACATCAGTGAACTCTTTGAAACACAGTACTTGATGTGACAACACAGAGATAGTCTGCGTGTCTTTTCAATAACAACATTTATTTAGGGCTTTTTAGGTCATAGTAGTGAATTGATGTGAGTCGTCAAAGAGTCACGCAGCAAAATGGAATCCTCTGTAGGAGCAAAGTCATACAGTGTGTTTTACTCTGTCTAAGCCATAGAATCAGGATTTATTTGTGCTGTAACAAATAGAAAACAGAGTAAATTCTTAACCTGTATTTAATGTAAGCCATTCAGTTTTTAATACCTTTGTATCAGAGTTAATTTTGACATAGCTTTGTTATATTGATATTGACTGATACAGTTAATCATGATGTACTAGCTACACACTGTATCTGTCTGATTTAAACTAACCATAAAGCTAGTGGAGCTTTGTGTATAGTGTATTTTATTTAGAGTCACTACACTGTAGCTGGTTTAAGCCAAACTGCCTTTTTGTACAGTGTCTGAACTGACAGGTAGAATAGAATGAGTTAGAGAAAAAGACTAGAAAACATCAGCTTAAAGTTTCATTGTCTCCTAGTGGTTGAAGAGTAGACTGCAGATTAATGAATGTAATCAATAGGTATGAAAGCCATGACAAAAATGTAGCAAAGAACTAAGAGCTGTCCTCCAGATTCTACTGTTTATAAAGTGACATCATTAATAGTGTGAATAATGTTTAGAGGAAAATTACTTGTACGTATCAAACACTGGATGGACAGATAAAATGTATTTATCATGAAGCATTTCTTCTTCATTTATCCACATATGTCTGACTAGTGGTTACACAGGATCTCTCCACTATTAAATCTCATTATTTATGCTTCGTACTTACTGGACCATGTGACTCTGGACGATAGAAAAGATCCAAACTTTTTTTTTAAACTGTATGTCAACTGATTATTATAAATAAAATAAAGTAGATAATGAACTGAAGTAGACAAAGGAAAATGAATTAACATTAGCTTGGCTTAGCTTAGCAACATTTATCCTGTTTATTCTCCATATAAAACCTGTGTGTATCATTGAAAGTGAATTGTTATCTGTCTTGATGTTCAATGATGTTCATTCTCTAACCATGTTATACTGATCATTATTTGTGAAATATCAGAGTTTGTCAAATTAATTTGGATAACGTGTGTTCTATCCTTGTGAACAGCTGCAAAGACCTGGCTTCCTGTCACTCAAAATGTAGATTATTTTATTTAAAATAATCATTTAATTTAGTAAGATTCTGAAGCTACAAGTATATTTTAACTATTGGAACAAATACAAATAAGTACAGACAGTAGAAGGAAAAAGTAAACTTACAACACATGGAGTTATAGACATTGTTTGTATTTATTGTAATTAGAACTAATACCAGGTTATGTGGTTTGTTTCTTCCATAAGAACTAAGTAGATTTTTAAATTGTACCAGGAACTACACATAGTTACAGTGAAAGGTTTATTTTAACTGTACAACCTAGTAGAACAAAAAAGCCAAAAGAAAAAGAAGAAGAACATAGAGTTTTGGTCAGAGCGGAGAATAGCGCCCCGAAAAGTTGTCAGAAATGGCCATGGCTTCTTACCACAACCATTCATCAAAAATACTTAACACTTAACCCCTGAACTGAGCATGAAAATAGCATGAATACTTTCATGCTCAGTTTTACTCAGTGATTCCATCTTTTACAGTAGTGGCTCTGTGGATGATTCACAGAGTGAACAGGGTTTGTGGTACAGAAGAGTGCAGCAGTGGCTTTGCTGCTTTATATTCTGAATGGGTCCAGTTTTACAACACTAACAACTGATGCAGCTCCGTCACAGCTCAGTCAATCCCTGACTAAAGCTAATCATCCCACGCCAATTCAGAAGTTGTAAATGGACGTGGAGTCGATATATTTAATCCTGCTGCTGCTTTGTGGAATTCAGCAGCAGCCTGTGTTACACTGGGTCGTGTCATAAGAACACACAGATCCATACTTTCTCCTTTAGCCTGTTCAGCTGACACTCACTGCCACGACTAAAAAAATGCTAACACACACATACAAATTTATCATCATAGTTATAATGGTGTATTACATAATACTAAAGCCAAATTGATTGATTGCACAGCCTGACTACAGAGGTATGGACAAAGTTGGAGTGGCAGAAAAGTATGTGAGGTTTGTGCAGGACATGAATAAGGCCAGTGAGACAGCAGTTGGTAGGTAGGGGTGGGGGATACAAAGATCAACTCGGAGCCTAATTTTAGGGGGTGACAGGTTGACAGGTCAAATACTTTAAGAAAATACGATAATAACATACTGCTTCAGCCTAGTTTATATTATTTGTAATTTTTGTCAAATCTGACTGTCTGTATTTATTGTGATTGTTTTACGTCTATTTCACCTGTAACTAAGTAATGGTGTTTAAGGGCTTAGTATTTAGTAAAGCTCTATATAAAGTGTTCCTCCTATTACTAGCCTCTAATGAAAGCGTTACACAGTCAAGCTTTTTGTCATGAAGTTCAAAGCAAACAGGCAGCACAGTTTGACCTGACTAGAAAACTTAATAAATGTTCTATTTGTTGAGAACCATTAAACAAGTCCTCATGCTGTCTTCTGTGTCTTCTGTGGTTCCTGAAGTCATGCTGTGAAGATGTGGCCCAGTGATTGTGTTTGATGAGGACGATGATAGGTTGATTGATGCTGCCTTGATGAGCCAGACGTCGCTTGATTAGATACAAAAAAAAATCTTTGTTTTTCCAAATCGAATTCCAGTAAGATTCAGAATAAGGTCTTGTACCTGTTATTTAGGAAATGTTGAAAAAAGGAAGGACATGAATGCAGTATTCAGGGAGATTCTGTTAAAGGTGAAAGAAGTTTACGTATGTCCAAAACAACCAAAACTCACTGGGAACATAAAACAAGGTACACAGAAAACAGGAACAAAGGCTCGCACATAGAACAATCACACTGAACATCAAAATGAACACTGATCCCACAAAGAGCCCTGAGATACTGCACACATACAGTGGGTACGGAAAGTATTCAGACCCCTTTAAATTTGTCACTCTTTGTTTCATTGCAGCCATTTGCTAAAATCAAAAAAGTTCATTTTATTTCTCATTAATGTACACTCAGCACCCCATCTTGACAGAAAAAAACAAACGTAGACATTTTTGCAAATTTATTTAAAAAAGAAAAACTGAAATATCACATGGTCATAAGAATTCAGACCCTTTGCTGTGACACTCATATTTAACTCACATGCTGTCCATTTCTTCTGATCCTCCTTGAGATGGTTCTACGCCTTCATTGGAATCCAGCTGTGTTTAATTAAACTGATTGGACTTTTAGAAAAGGCACACACCTGTCTATATACAGTAAACCTTACAGCTCACAGTGTATGTCAGAGCAAATGAGAATCATGAGGTCGAAGGAACTGCCCAAGGAGCTCAGAGACAGAATTGTGGAAAGGCACAGATCTGGCCAAGGTTACACAAGAATTTCTGCAGCACTCAAGGATCCTAAGAGCACAGTGGCCTCCATAATCCTTAAATGGAAGAAGTTTGGGACGACCAGAACTCTTCCTAGAGCTGGCCGTCCAGCCAATCCTGGGAGAAGAGCCTTGGTGAGAGAGGTAAAGAAGAACCCAAAGATCACTGTGGCTGAGCTCCAGAGATGCAGTGGGGAGATGGGAGAAAGTTCCACAAAGTCAACTATCACTGCAGCCCTCCACCAGTCGGGGCTTTATGACAGAGTGGCGCGACGGAAGCCTCTCCTCGGTGTATGACACATGAAAGCCCGCATAGAGTTTGCCAAAAAACACATGAAGGACTCCCAGACTATGAGAAATAGGATTCTCTGGTCTGATGAGACGAAGATTGAACTTTTTGGCCTTAATTCTAAGCTGTATTTGTGGAGAAAACCAGGCACTGCTCATCATCTGCCCAATACAATCCCAACAGTGAAACATGGTGGTGGCAGCATCA
>NC_024328.1:5016855-5049297 GCF_000523025.1 Cynoglossus semilaevis | reverse complement strand
TGGGCCGAAGGTTCACCTTCCAACAAGACAATGACCCTAAGCACACAGCTAAAATAACCAAGGAGTGGCTTTGGAACAACTCTGTGACCATTCTTGACTGGCCCAGCCAGAGACCTGACCTAAACCCAATTGAGCATCTCTGGAGAGACCTGAAAATGGCTGTCCACCAACATTCACCATCCAACCTGACGGAACTGGAGAGGATCTGCAAGGAAGAATGGCAGAGGATCCCCAAATCCAGGTGTGAAAAACTTGTTGCATCATTCCCAAGAAGACTCATGGCTGTACTAGCTCAAAAGGGTGCTTCTACTCAATACTGAGCAAAGGGTCTGAATACTTATGACCATGTGATATTTCAGTTTTTCTTTTTTATTAAAATTTGCAAAAAATTCTACATTTCTGTTTTTTCTGTCAAGATGGGGTGCTGAGTGTACATTAATGAGAAATAAAATGAACTTTTTTGATTTTAGCAAATGGCTGCAATTAAACAAAGAGTGACAAATTATTTTCTGTACCCACTGTATATATACCCAGGACACCAGGTGGCACCTAGTGAATGGCGTTGCTCCAAAGATACATAAGTTCTTTATCTGCTACAAACAAACACTAAAACTGTGTCCTGCACAGTTGACATGAGGTGTGGACATATGTTATTCATGACCTCACAGATGGAGGTGGAGTCTCCTGTGTGTGGAGAAGTTCATTGGGAAACCTATAGGAAGTGTGTGTGTTTGAATGGGCTCAGCTGAACAAACAGTAAAATGTTAAAACCATTCCTGAATGTGTGAGCTGACTCCAAATCAGATACATCTCGACACTGTTAGACCTCACACCACACACTGAAGCAGGAACACTGTGACCTGCAGACAGCAGCCTCACACCAGACGCTGATGAATAATTGAAGTCAAAGAGGGTGGGCCAAACCACTGTGAATTGTTAGTTAAATTGGATGAAAAATGAAATGTCCCAGCTGTTCTAATTCTGCAACCCTTAGTGATTGAGCTCAGTGAATTAAATCAGTTTCTTAGTAAGACATTTTAGATTGTTGTTGTGTTTTACTGATGTTTTACTGTCACAAACAAGAAAGAACGCACTACTACTCAGTGTCCATGACAGAAATTATTTTATAACATAAGTTTATGAAGTCCATGAAGTCATACTTGGGGAGGGAAAGGTACTTCTTAGAATTCTACACAGCATGCTGAACCATTGGGTTGCTGGTAGTCCTGGTACTGCACCTAGCTGTGTTACTTCCTCCCATTAATTCTTGTCTTTTCTTTGGAAAATAAAAACACAATTTCTTTGTAGGATCTCTACTTCCTAGTACTACCAACTGTAGTGAAAACATACCTTGTTCTGGTAGTTTTATATTTATATGTAATACTGGTACTACCCTGGTTCAACATAATAATACATTTTATTTCATAGGCGCCTTTCTGTCACCCAATGACACCTTACAGTGAATACAAAGATAACAACACAGCAATAAAAAACAATCATTTATTTAAAAATAATAAAACACTAAGAACACGTTAAAATACAACAGTGAAATATCAGATGGAGAAGACAATTTTAAACAGATGCGTTTTAAGTGCAGACTTGAATTGTGGGAGTGAATTGATGTTCCTCAAGACGGGGGATAGAGAGTTCCAGAGCTGGGGAGCAGAGCAACTGAAAGCTCTGTACCCCATGGTGGTGAGACGTGCGGAGGGGACAGTCAGATGAATGGAGAAGGACGATCTGAGGAAGCGGGAGGGAACAGCGACATGAAGAAGATCTGAGATGTATGGTGGAGCAGAGTTGTGGATGGCCTTGAGTGTGAGCAGAAGGGTCTTATAGTTAATATGGAACTTGATCGGGAGCCAGTGAAGCTGTTGCAGGACGGGAGTGATGTTGTGCATGAAAGGGGTTCTGGACCAGTTGGAGCTTATGAAGAGACTTATGGGTGAGACCAAAGAGGAGGGAGTTGCAGTAGTCAAGGCGGGAGGTGACAAGGCTGTGAACCAGGATGGAAGTGGTATGGGGAGTGAGGGACGGGCACAGGTGATTGATATTGCGTAAGTGGAAATAGGTGGATCGGGTGACGTTGTTGATATAAGATTGAAAAGATAGTGTACTGTCGAGGATGACACCCAGACTCTTAACCTGTTGGCAGGGTGAAATGGAGCAATTGTCAATATCAAAAGAGAAACTGTTGGTAGTAACATAGTAACACAGTTAGTAACACCACTGTAGATCCTACGTTAAAACAAACTACTGTTATGTGGAGGTGAAGCAACAGAAACAGCGAAGGTGGAAGAGACGATAGAGCACAGATTCAAGAGACGAGGCTGACAGACAGGCAGAGGAGAGGGAGGAGAACGGAGGTGTTGTCAAAGAGGTGGCCACGGAGGGAGAGATTCAGACAAGGTGAATTAAACATCCACAGCCTACAGTGCTGAGGACTACGGAGATCTGATATGGTTTTATACACACAAACAAGGACACACTACATACATTTACACCCGTGAACCTTACAATTAGTTCCTACTGTACTGTTTTTTAGTTTCTACTGTAGTGTTTTTTAGTTCCTACCGTAGTGTTTTTATTTCCTATTGTAGTGCTTTTAGTTCCTACTGTAGTTTTTTATTTCCTATTGTAGTGCTTTTAGTTCCTACTGTAGTTTTTTAGTTCCTACGGTAGTGGTTTTTAATTCCTACTGTAGTGTTTTTACTTCCTACTGTAGTGTTTTTAGTTCCTACTTTAGGGTTTTTAGTTCCTACTGTAGTGGTTTTTAGTTCCTACTGTACTGTTTTTTAGTTTCTACTGTAGTTTTTTTAGTTCCTAGTGTAGTGTTGTTAGTTTCTACTGTAGTGTTTTTATTTCCTATTGTAGTGCTTTTAGTTCCTACTGTACTGTTTTTTAGTTTCTACTCTAGTTTTTTTTTGCATATTGTAGTGTTTTTAGTTCCTACTGTAGTGTTTTTAGTTCCTACTGTACTGTTTTTTAGTTTCTACTCTAGTTTTTTTTTGTATATTGTAGTGTTTTTAGTTCCTACTGTACTGTTTTTTAGTTTCTACTCTAGTTTTTTATTGCATATTGTAGTGTTTTTAGTTGCTACTGTAGTGGTTTTTAGTTCCTACTGTAGTGTTTTTAGTTCCTACTGCAGTGGTTTTTAGTTCCTACTGTAGTGTTTTTTATTTCATAGTATAGTGTTTTTATTTCCTACAGTAGGAAATAAAAACACTATACTATGAAATAAAAAACACTACAGTAGGAACTAAAAGCACTACAATAGGAAATAAAAACACTACAGTAGTGTTTTTATTTCCTGCTTTAGTTTTTTTTAGTTCCTACTGTAGTTTTTTAGTTCCTATTGCAGTGGTTTTAGTTCCTACTGTAGTGTTTTTATTTCATATTGTAGTGTTTTTAGTTCCTACTGTAGTTTCTATTTCATATTGTCGTGTTTTTGGTTCCTACTGTAGTTTTCTTAGTTCCTACTGTAGTGGTTTTTAGTTCATACTGTAGTGGTTTTTAGTTCATACTGTAGTGGTTTTAGTTCCTACTGTAGTGTTTTTATTTCATATTGTAGTGTTTTTTTTTCCTTTTGTAGTGTTTTTAGTTCCTACTGCAGTGGTTTTTAGTTCCTACTGTAGTTTCTATTTCATATTGTCGTGTTTTTAGTTCCTACTGTAGTGTTTTTTATTTCATAGTATAGTGTTTTTATTTCCTACTGTAGGAAATAAAAACACTATACTATGAAATAAAAAACACTACAGTAGGAACTAAAAAAACTACAGTAGGAACTAAAACCACTGCAATAGGAACTAAAAAACTACAGTTGGAACTAAAAAACTACAGTAGGAACTAAAACCACTACAGTAGGAACTAAGAAAACTACAGTAGGAACCAAAAACACGACAATATGAAATAGAAACTACAGTAGAAACTAAAAACCACTACAGTAGGAACTAAAAACACGACAATATGAAATAGAAACTACAGTAGGAACTAAAAACCACTGCAGTAGGAACTAAAAACACTACAAAAGGAAAAAAAAACACTACAATATGAAATAAAAAACACTACAGTAGGAACTAAAAACCCTACAGTAGGAACTAAAAACACTACAGTAGAAACTAAAAACACTACAGTAGGAATTAAAAACCACTACAGTAGGAACTAAAGAAACTACAGTAGGAACTAAAAACCACTGCAGTAGGAACTAAAAACACTACAAAAGGAAAAAAAAACACTACAATATGAAATAAAAACCACTATAGTAGGAACTAAAACCACTACAGTAGGAACTAAGAAAACTACAGTAGGAACCAAAAACACGACAATATGAAATAGAAACTACAGTAGAAACTAAAAACACTACAGTAGGAATTAAAAACCACTACAGTAGGAACTAAAAAAAACTAAAGCAGGAAATAAAAACACTACAGTAGTGTTTTTATTTCCTGCTTTAGTTTTTTTTAGTTCCTACTGTAGTTTCTATTTCATATTGTCGTGTTTTTGGTTCCTACTGTAGTTTTCTTAGTTCCTACTGTAGTGGTTTTTAGTTTCTACTGTAGTTTTTTTAGTTCCTACTGTAGTGTTTTTTATTTCATAGTATAGTGTTTTTATTTCCTACTGTAGTTTTTTAGTTCCTAGTGTAGTGTTGTTAGTTTCTACTGTAGTGTTTTTAGTTCCTACTGTAGGGTTTTTAGTTCCTACTGTAGTGTTTTTTATTTCATATTGTAGTGTTTTTAGTTCATACTGTAGTGGTTTTTAGTTCATACTGTTGTGCTTTTAGTTCCTACTGTAGTGTTTTTTATTTCATAGTATAGTGTTTTTATTTCCTACTGTAGGAAATAAAAACACTATACTATGAAATAAAAAACACTACAGTAGGAACTAAAAGCACAACAGTATGAACTAAAAACCACTACAGTATGAACTAAAAACACTACAATATGAAATAAAAACACTACAGTAGGAACTAAAAAAACTACAGTAGAAACTAAAAACCACTACAGTAGGAACTAAGAAAACTACAGTAGGAACCAAAAACACGACAATATGAAATAGAAACTACAATAGGAACTAAAAAACTACAATAGGAAATAAAAAACTACAGTAGAAACTAAAAACCACTACAGTAGGAACTAAAAACCCTACAGTAGGAACTAAAAACACTACAATAGGAACTAAAAACCCTACAATAGGAAATAAAAACACTACAATATGAAATTAAAAACACTACAGTAGGAACTAAAAACCACTGCAGTAGGAACTAAAAACACTACAATATGAAATAAAAACCACTATAGTAGGAACTAAAACCACTACAGTAGGAACTAAGAAAACTACAGTAGGAACTAAAAACACTACAAAAGGAAATAAAAACACTACAATATGAAATAAAAACCACTATAGTAGGAACTAAAACCACTACAGTAGGAACTAAAAAACTACAGTAGTTTTTTAGTTCCTATTGCAGTTTTTTAGTTCCTATTGTAGTTTTTTTAATTCCTACTGTAGTGTTTTTATTTCCTGCTTTAGTTTTTTTTAGTTCCTACTGTAGTTTCTATTTCATATTGTCGTGTTTTTGGTTCCTACTGTAGTTTTCTTAGTTCCTACTGTAGTGGTTTTTAGTTCATACTGTTGTGCTTTTAGTTCCTACTGTAGTGTTTTTATTTCCTATTGTAGTGCTTTTAGTTCCTACTGTAGTGTTTTTTATTTCATAGTATAGTGTTTTTATTTCCTACTGTAGTTTTTTAGTTCCAACTGTAGTTTTTTATTTCCTATTGTAGTTTTTTAGTTCCTATTGTAGTTTTTTTAATTCCTACTGTAGTGTTTTTATTTCCTGCTTTAGTTTTTTTTAGTTCCTACTGTAGTGGTTTTTAGTTCATACTGTAGTGGTTTTTAGTTCCTACTATAGTGTTTTTATTTCATGTTGTATTGTTTTTAGTTCCTACTGTAGTTTTTTAATTTCATATTTAATTTTACATTACAGTATGCTTTTATTTCATACTGTAATGTTTTTTAGTTCCTACTGTAGTGTTTTAAGTTCCTATTGTAGTTTTTTAGTTCCTACTGTAGTTTTTTAGTTCCTACTCTAGTCATTTTAGTTGCTACCGTAGTAGCGTCGTCTCACGAGTTCTTTACCACAGAGTCCATAGATCCCAGAGCTCCATTGAGTGTCTTTTCCATTAACATTCCATTCACGTGTGCTGGGCCTGAACCATAAAGTGATTTTTAGACCAGAAGTTTAAAATCTCAAAAAAAGCTTTTTTTGGTTTCATCACAGTTTAAACCTCAATAAATAATCAATAAAGGTAATTGTGTGTTTTTATTTTTTTACTTCTAGTCACTAATTTGGAGACACAGGAGGCAACAGTAGACCAGGGGCTTCCGTTCCTTTGTACAAATGTACAAAAGTAAATAATTTTGAGGAAAAAAAAGGATGTGTAAACTTTGTACATTTCCTTTACAGTGGCAGTGGTAAACCCCTTATTCACTAATGCCTACTAAATTCTGATTTATCTTCATTTTCAAATCAAATCAAATCAAATTTTATTTATATAGCCCACATTTACAAAATACAGTTTGTCACATGGGGCTTCACAGGGTTGGGAACATCCTCTGTCCTTAGACCGTCAGCCAGGGTAAGGAAAAACTACCGAAAGAGAAACCCTTTCAACAGGGAGAAAAGAGAAAGGTAGAAACCTTAGGGAGAACCACAGGTGACGGATCCACTCCCTGGACGGACAGACGTGCAATAGATGTTATCAGAACATACATTGTACAAATACATAAAAACCAATGAAGAAAAAAAAGTCGTGGTAGTGGCAGTAGTCCTGTGCTCCTCCTGTTCACCGGTGGCAGCAGAACTGTAAAAGAGTGGGACCAGTTTCCTAAGTGTATACATGGTGGTCGGTATGAATATAGGACAGGACAGAAGAATAAAGTAAGACCGTAGAGTCTGTGTCCTCATTATAAGTGCAAGATGAAGTGAAATGAAATGAAATGCAATGCCCCCCAGCAGTCTAGGCCTCTAGCAGCATCTTTTTAGACTGTTCTAGTCGGGGCATGTTTAATCTAATTTAGGCTATAGGCTATACTATACAAATGGGTTTTGAGTCTCACTTTAAAGGATGAGACAGAATCTGACTCTCTTACTGAGAGTGGGAGCTGGTTCCACAGGAGAGGAGCCTGGTAACTAAAAGTTCTACCACCCGTTCTATTTTTATTTATTTTAGGGATGACCAATAGATTCGAATTTTGGGAGCGCAGTGATCTATTTGGTTTGTATGGGGTAATTAAATCACAAATGTATAATGGGGCTTGATTATTTAGGGCCTTGTATGTGATTAAAAGTATTTTAAAGTCTATTCTACTTTTTACTGGGAGCCAGTGTATTGAAGCCAAGACGGGGGTTATATGTTCTCGTCTTCTAGTTCCGGTCAGTATGTGTGCTGCCGCATTCTGGACCAGTTGAAGGCTTCTTAAGGACTTATTGGGACATCCTGATAGTAGCGAATTGCAATAATCCAGCCTGGAGGTTATAAAGGCATGGATTAGTTTTTCAGAATCTGGTCGTGATAACATTTTTCTAATGGATTTAATGTTACGTAGGTGGTAGAAGGCTGTTCTACAGGTTTGGTTAATATGTTTTTGTAGTGATAAATCCTGATCAAACAGGACACCCAGGTTCCTTGCTTTACCACAGGGGACTGGGGTAGAACTACCTATGGTTATAGTTAGATTTGACAATGGTGCTCTTATATGTTTAGGCCCTAAAACTATGACCTCGGTTTTTTCTGTGTTAAGCATTAGAAAATTCTGGGTCATCCATGTCAGAATGTCTCTAAGACAATCTTGGATTTTAATTAAGGGGTTTGGGTCATCTGGCCGTACCGATACATACAATTGGGTGTCATCTGCATAGCAATGAAAGTTTATGTTGTGCTTCCTGATGATGTTGCCTAGTGGCAGCATGTACAAAGTGAAAAGAATTGGGCCAAGCACGGAACCCTGAGGAACTCCATAGTTCACTTTAGTGAGTATGGAGGATTCCTCATTTACGTTAACAAATTGAAACCTGTTCGACAAATAGGATTTAATGTTTATATAGCTTTGATATAATTTTGGAGATAAGCAGATGTATATTTTATTTGCAGAGACTTTATGAAGCTCATATATTTTCCCTTAAACTCAGTAACAGGGTTTGTGTTCTAAAATCAGAATCTGGAGCACGTGCTCTCTGGGGCACTGGAAAAAAGACAACAAGCGGTGATGTTGACACTTAGAGTAATTCATTTAAAGGTGAGAAAATAAAAATGTCTGGAAAAAAAAACAACCAAAAAACATTGAACTTGAATGAATAACCTACTTTTAGACTTTTATCCCTTTGGAAAAATTGTGATGTGTTATAAAGGCTTTGGGGATAAATGGTGATGGTTAAAAGCCGAGTGACCAGCAGGAGTCCAGGGACACAGCCTCCTCAGTCTGACACAAAAGACTTTCCCTGAAACCCCATCCTTCAAACCTCATTTGTGATTCAGTGTGTGATGTGCAGACCAAAGCAGAGAGTCTCCACCTGTCCTACTTTAGTCCTAACAACACACACGTGTTCGCTACGACGAGGACAAAAACTCTTGACTTTGACCTAAAAACTGTTGTTTTTTTGTCTCCTTTTTCTTCACTCTTTGACCACAATACTATAATTACACCAACAGGTATATCAGAGTGTTTAAGTGACCTCTTTACTGTTGGTGATTAATATATCGCAAAAATGGAAATATGTTTTCAAAATTAGCCAAATATATCATATAATATATAATAGTTAGTTCTGTAATTGCTTATAAGTAAGAAAAATAATAAAAAAGACAGAGACAGACAAAACAAGATAATGTAGGTGAAGCCAGAAAAAGAGTCATAAAGGCGTTAATTAGTTGTCACTGATGAGACACACATGTAATTAAATAGCTGCAGATTAGCTACAAAAGCAGCTTAGAAGATAAATCTGAAAAAGGCAAATATAAAATGAATTTTGAATTAAATTAAGCCAAAATCAGCAGCATAAGGTAGAATACTCTTACGTATGTCAGTAAAGTAGTACTTAATTGAATCACAGTCCTTTTAAATGAGAGTGTCAAAGATAATTGCAAGTTTCATGGACATGTTGTCCCTCTGTCCTGACCTCACTGCTTGTTATTCACCCAGATAAGACCCAGACTCAGATTTCACCTCGACCTAGAAAATAGATAATAATAAGTTTCTGTGTCTAATCTGTCGTGACAGCTTCCCCATCATTAAATCTTACATGATTCCTGTGGCTCATGAAGAGCTCAGAAAGATTTGACCGCGGACACGATAAAATCAGGTCACAGGCAAGTGACGTCAAAACAGTTCCCTGCAAATTACGTGTGACCTGAGTGATGATCCGTACACGTGATGAGTGAGTGTCCAGCAGAGCATGGAAGTGTGATGTAGGACCAGTGTGTGGTATTGATTGGTATGAGGAAAGAAGGTTATTTCAGTGACTCAGTTCAGAATGTAGATCAGGGCTGTTTGGAAGAATCCATGCTGTTTTTGGGTTCATGAAAAGGGGCTGTAGGATAAAACTAGTTTGATTTTTAATGGGTTTTTTTATGTATGAGAGATTTTTTTTTTTTACCGTTACTCATACCAAAAATCACACCTTTTTCTGGTCGTAAAACCAAACTGTTTAACCTCTTGACCTAATTATCTTTTATCTCTTTCTGTCACGCTGATCATCACCATTAATTACTTTTTCCTGAGGTATGTGAATATACTCACATCTATATAGAGCAGTGGTGCCAAGTTAGTTACCACTGAGGTGCTCTGAGCATGACAACGTCCCCACTCACTGCTCCCCTTAAAGCTGCCCACTGTTCACTTTGGTGATGGGTTAAAAGCAAAGGTCACATTTGGTTGTGTTCAGTGGTGTGACAGGTAGTTCACTTTCCTTCCTTCCTGTCCACCACTGTACAGGTATAGACATATAAACTGTAGTCTGAATAAACTTTTTCTACAACTTCACCACATTGAGCAGATCAGTCCTACCTCTGTCTTTACCCTTGTGTAATGTTCATATTGTTGTTACTCAGCCAGTGTTTGTGGGTCTGATGGACCCGTTGCATTTTGTGGCTTTTGATGCCTCACAATCAACACTTTTATGTTAAAATACTGAACAGATGTTTACCTTATCCCAATTACAAGCAGTATAAACAATATATATGGTTAATATTTGCCCTTTACCTTTGTTAGGTCACATTTATATGTTATAGGTATGTGCTGTGTACCTACACTCTGTCCTCCTCCTGTCTAGGCCTGCTGTTTGTGTGTGTGTGTGTATGTGTGTGTAGATGTGTAAGTGTGTGTGTATGTGTGTGAGTGTGTGAGTGTGTGTTTCCACACTTCTATTAGCCCCGGGTCCAGTGGACCCGAACATCTTATATGTAATAGAAATGTGTGGGGGGGGTGTATGGTGTGTGGTCATTAAATATGTATTCTGATATATGTTCTTCACAGAAAATGAGCCAAAGCCAGTGAGTCTCAGTTTGAAATATTAAATAATTATATCATTTTTCTTTTATTAAAAAGTGAAAACGGGTCCCACAGACCCGAACACCACACAAGGGTTAAAGACGGTCACAGCGTTGTCACAGTTTACCTCAAATACATACAGTTTTGATTTAGTTGTCGTCCGTGTTGACAGCTTTTACACCTGCCCACATTGATTTCAGTTGTGAGAGCGAAGGCAGAACTGAACTTGCTAAGCAAACACTACCACCTTCTGGACAGTCTGAGTATTTTACATTCAACCACGACTTTTGATTCTCAACTTATTTTAAATCATTTAAGACTCCATGTATAGCTGTATTCGGGTTAAAAATCTAAACAGTCAGAATTAACATTGACTTTTTATTCTTCAACTTTAGGACCAGTCCCAGTCCAGTACGGATTTAATATTATCCTGTTACAAGATATTCAATTCCATCACTGCCTTGTTTCCATGCCTAAAAAGTCCAACCCATCAAAACTCTGTGTTTTCTGTGGTGGTGAAACTTTAGAACAATACCAGGCATGAACAACAACAGAGCAGACATGAATCAGAATTAGCAACAAAGACACAAGTATCAGCATAAGACCCAAAAACACGACCCAAAAACACAACCCCACCAAGACAAAGTGAGGGAGAGAGGTTTATATACCCAGGACACCAGATGACACCAGTGAGACTGATGACAGAGACACAAGTGAGTGTGATGACACTGATTACACAGCAGGACTGTGTCTGGGATGAATCCCCTGCTGCTAAATGTTGACCAGAACAAAGAGATGGTCTCTGATAATATTGTTTTACAGATTAAAATAAACATTGAACTGAAACCTAAAATATCCTCCTAACAACCCATTAAACTGGGCATATTGTGTATAAAATAATGAATTTAAAATTAACAAGCTGTTAAAGAGTAAGACAAAGGTTACACACTGAGCCTATTTTTTCTCTGTTATTTAACATTGTTTTACTTTTGATTTATTTTAAAACATATATTGTCTTGATGAAGTTTTTCCCTTGTGATTTTACACTTTTTGGGATCAATGAAGTACATCCATCCATCAATCCATCCCTGTGTCTTATTAATATATAATTACCATATGTGGAGTAACAGATACATTGAAGTTATATTAACAGGTACAAATTAGCTACAGCTAAACGTTTACAAAAACAAAGTATAAATGGGTTAGTTAATCGTGTAGAAAAAAGCGGACAGAAAAATAGCCAAACACATACACAAATAAATACAGTTTTTTTATTTAATTCTCTTTAAATAAGACTGAACAAAAAAACCCAAACAAACAGAAGAGCGATGAATGAATGAAGAGTTCCAGAACTTGTTTGGTGCTTTAATGTCACACAGTAAGTCAGTGTGTGTGTGTGTGTGTGTTTGGTCCTTGAATTAGAGATTTTTCCAGCTGATTATGCTGAAAAGCGTTGCTTCAAAGAGAAAATTAACATCAGCAGCCTCTCAGAGGAGACAGTGATGAGGAGCCCAGACATGAAAAACAGCTTTTTGTCCACTGTCACTGTGTCTCATGTTGGACGCAGATAAAACACCTTTGAACAGATGAAAACACGACATAACTCAATTTACAGTTAAGAAGTAAATAAAACATGTTTATCGTGTAGAACTATTACATTTAAAAATACATTATATAGTATATATATATATATATATATATATATGATCTTTTTGAGATTCTGATGATTTTGAAGACAAATAATTAAGGAGTCATTAAAAGAAAACAATGTAACCCAGTTATGAACTATGACATTTTTTTTTTAAATTTATGAATTTTGCTGGATATTTTCAAAACAATGAAATTAGTTCAAATGATAATATTCAAAGCAACATAAACAGTTTGTGTATATTTATTTCAGTAAAATTAGCAATATTTTTATATTTAAAGTTGTTTCATTTAACGTATCAGCATTTTTATTTAAGAAAAGCTTTGTCATATGTTTTGTTTATTTTATTAGTAAAACGATTCTCTAGTTATTTTTCATCTGTAAATCACAAATACCATTTTTGACTCAATGTATTCTGTTTCAGAATCAAGAATTTTACAATGAATTTGTTTCAATAAAACAATCACAGAGACCAAACAGTTGTTCGTAGCACAGTGAAAACCCAGACCAATCAGAGAATCATCCATACTCTGAACTTCAGTTCAAACAAGACAGATGAAATTACGGCATAAATATAACATTAACAAAATGAGACCATAAAAACTGACTATTTACATTTACTGTGAATGTAACGGCAATGTAATAAAGAAAGGAAAGATGAAAAGGTTACAACTTCAGATACAGAAAAAAAAAACACTAAGAAATATTAAGCAAAAGAAGATGAAACTGTTTTTTGGAAAATAAGACTTCTTGAAGAAAGCAACAGAGCGTAAAGAAAATAAGGAAGTACAAGAAAAAAATATCCTTGTTATTTTAATTAGTGTGAACCTCCATGTGAACTCCAGTGTGTTCTGGATGCATGAACTACAAGAGTGGAGCTAAGATGAGAGACAGGGGGAAATAAGGTAAATAAAGAGGAGGTTCTGTCTGAAACTGTTATATATTTGTACACCTGCTCAGTGATGACACACAGAGAGAAGCAGCCAAGGAGGAGAGCGATCCAGAGAGGGGGGCTTTACCTCATCGGCTACCCTGTGCTGTGAATAAGTCAGTTTCCTGTCCAGAAGTGTGACCTAAACATCTCAACCCTGGGGTCTGGGGGAAGCTGAAGAGGAGGAGGTAAACTCCTGACTTGGGTGAGCTCAAGTGGTGGTCAGATCAGGTTTGGGTGGAGGTGGTGGAAGTGAAGAAGGAGGAGGAGGAGGAGGAAAAGGCAGCTCAAGGCTCTCAGCCACTTCTCCCAGTTCATCCAGCAGCTCAGTGAAGGCTGGTCTCCTGAAAGACTCCAGCTGAAGTGAGAGAACACAGAAAATGTGATTCATAATCATCTGTGTTTAAAGTGGAAGACGTTTTTACTATTGTGTTGTACAATTGTACTGTGTCATACTGTGTATGTGACAAATTAAACTCTTGTATTTTGAACAATCAGGTCACACAACATGTAGACCACATTCATTTATAATTGCTAACAAATTCCCAAATTGAACGTGATCAGATTACTCTGGATCCAGCTGACAATACTGATCCACCTACCATACAGCAGTTGGCTGCCAGGTCCAGGAGACGCTGAGGACAATCACTGACCAGCTCTCTGAACATCTTCACGTCCAGACAATAGTCCTGGAACACAGTTCAACTTTGGTCACTTTGGTTTCAAATGTCTAAAGAGTTCTTACATAATGTTGTTCAAACTCAGTTTGAACGAGTGTGTTCCGTAACTTGGTTTCTGTACCTTTGTTCTGGGAAGAATCTCTGGATCTGCAGGAATTCTAGCCAGGATTTCACAGAGCACAATACCGAAGGAGAAGACGTCCACCTGAGACGGGTGAGAGAGGAGGAGTTTGTTTACAATCACATCACACAGATCTACTAATTAATAGTTTACGCAAAAAGAAATATTTAGAAAGAAATATTAATTAATAAGTTTGGCCTTAAGTTTGAGGATGCTTTTTTGTCTTTTTACAGCTGCAGTTTAGTCAGTGTTGTTCAGACCAGAGCACAGATAATTCATCACATTTTCACTGTGTTTCTGTAAGGTGATAACAACTTACATTTGTTTTAATATTAACTGAAGAAATCGATGGTAAAATATTATAAACAGTTAGATAAACAAATAATATTACTACAGTGTATCATTATTATGTAACAGAAACACAGTAATATTTAAAATATTTCTTGTAAATCTCAACTTTTCAGTATCTTGACATTAGTGAAGGCTAGTGATTTTTTTAATAGTCGTGATAATAACACCTTAACAGACACCTGCAGACAAGTTAATGTGTGTGTCCACAAAATCATATTTAAGTACTGCAGTGGCCACAAACTGACTTTGGCTAAATTTACTTCACTCTTTTTTTCCTGTTGAATAATAGCAGCATACGCTAATACTTAGCCATGATATGCTGTCAGTGGTTGGACAAGATGACGCTCATACAAGACTGTCCTCAAAGACAGGTAGCAACCAACTTCCAAAATAAGGATAAAGGTGTAAACTCACGATATAACCATACTCGTCGTCAATTAATTAAAAAGCTAATACGATCTGACACCTTTATTTTTCAAGCCCAGATCAATAGGCAATACTGTTAAACACATTTCATAACATACACAATGGTAACGCTAGAGAACACGTCAAGATTGTGTACGACTGTATCTGACGTTCTGAGTTTATCTTCGCCACCTTGCGGTCGTAGGGTTCTCCTCGCAGCATCTCTGGTGCCATCCAAAACGCCGAGCCCACCAACGACAGTTTCCTGCCCGTGTCTTTGACCGGCAGCTCCACCACCTCTCTGGCCAGACCAAAGTCCGTCACCAGGGCCTCATGTGCCCGAGACGTCACCCTGATCAGACAGTTCTGACAGGAGAGAGAGGGAGAGAGAGACAGAGAGAGAAAGAGAGAGAGAGACAACCAGAAAGGCAGATAAAATAACAATGATATAATATCTGACTGTGTGGAGCAGATGGCAGTGTTGGACAACATTACGGTAACAGTCACTTCTTGAGAAGAAAAAAAACCATATAAAAATATCTTCTTTGTCAGAGGATCATATAATGTCAGGACTGGAAGTTCCTTCACTCTGGGATTTAAACTTCAACTGCAGCATTAACTATTATTGTTGCACACTATAAAAAATGTATAATTTTAGTGTAAATATAAAATATTGTACTGATCTACTGATATGTTTCTGCTCTGCTCCTAACGAGTTCATCTTTTTCTTTGTGTGCATCAGACAGATTCTCTTTCTCTCTTCAGTCTGTCCTTCCAGTTATCAGTAAACTGAATACAGTCTGCTGTCAGCACCTTTCAGTCCACTGAATAATTCACTGCCAAGGTGAGTCTACAACTCTTTCTCTGTCTCTCTGTCTGTGTTTGTCAGCCTGTGAGGGGTGAGGAGGACGATGGTTGTGATGAAAATGAGGGGGTGAAGTGAAAGACAAAAAAAACACAAACTGTTAGAGCAGCAGCTCTCTGATGTGAATGCCATTTTTTTTTCAGGTTGACTAAGCATTTAATAGAAGATAATGATGTCTAGACATGAACAATGTTGTTTAAGGAATTTTTTAAAAAGAAAAACAGCAGAAAATTATTTTTATAATGATGTTTTTTGATGCAAAAACAATCACCAATAAAACAAATGTATTATATATATATATAACGACAATGATAACCACAATAAATAGGAATCATTGACTTTGCCAAATGTATGTCCTAGAAAATAAAATAGATTTGTCTCTGTGATGACTCATTACTTGAAAAAAAAAAAAAAGAGAGAGCGAGAGAAAAAACCAAGCCAGAAGTGACTGTTCTCCCTGAAATAAGCCTTTGGTCCACGATTCCAGCTCTGCTGCCTGTTAGTGTTCACAGTTACTGAACCAGAACCACAACGGCAGGAGTCATTCAGAACGCCTAAAGGGACCAGGCTGTAAGTTTAACTTAATTTCATCTTTATTTAAAATTTAAATTAAAAAAGGCAAACAAGACAAATGTGGCTTATGAACCTGGACCATACAAAGATATTGACTCGACTTGATCTTGTGTGTGTTTGTTTATTGAAACCTGTATATAGGTTACAGGTTACATATAAGGAGACATTGTTTTCAATTTAAATGTGTAGTAGTATAAAAGCATTATTTCTTAATATTATTTAAATTTTTTATTATTCAAATTTATTCATAGTTTCAGTGGTATGCTGCCAAACAAGGAAAGGAAAGTGAACTCCTTGTCATTGTGACACAGCTCATCACTGCACACAACCAAATGTGACCTCTGCTTTTAACCCATCACCAACGTGTGACCAACAGTGGGCAGCTTTAAGGGGAGCAGTGAGTGGGGACGGTGCCATGCTGTGGTAACTTGGCAGCTGGTGGACTCGAACCTGAAACCTTCCAGACGCAAGTCCGCTTCCTTAACCAGTAAGCCACCACTGCCCCAGTTTGTTCTAAAACAACGTCTGTGATCGGAGCTGCCTATATAACACTGCCTTCATGTTCATTACGTAGTCACTGAAAGCAAACCCTCAAGTACTGGTGATCATACTTGGTCACGACTAGTATACAGATGAAAGAATTCGTACTTGGTGTTTCGTGTTGGTATCAATAATTGTTTTCGTGATGACCCTTAGCTATGTTTCACCACAGGGAGTGAGGACAGGAACAGGATCTGAAGGAATGTGTCGGACTCAGGCTGCTGCTTATATGTTAATATCACAAAAAAACAAACAAACAGTGAAGTTAGTCAGAGATATGAACTCCTGTCCAGCCTACATAAGCTGTTTTTCAAAGATATTTCCAGGGAACAGACGACAGATTTCACAGCCCTGACGGTGAGAAACTGCTCAATCAGAACCACCTACATCACTTTAGTCAGACTGCTGTGTCATCCAGGTTAATTTGGCCAAAGCAGTTAAATCCAGAGCGACTGGACCAATTTGGCTTCTGAAAGGCTAATCACCTCTGGTGACTGCTGAGAAAATTCAGAGCCTTTGCGCGGCTGAATACCCCATAACTAGTAGCCTGCCCTCCTTCATTCTATCTTAGCTGTAACTCCTTTTTCTGTACTGAAGCGTTCAACGTTGAACTTCTGTCTCTTTGGCATATTTAATCTCTCCCAAACCGACCAACCAATCAGGTCAAGAACTGACTTGGGAAAATTAGCTACAGACACGAGACAACAACACCATACGTTTTTTCCAGTACTATTACTGTCTTTAACAAACCAAGACAGTGCAGTAGTTCTTTTCATGACTGCTATTTTCTGAAGTTCTGTTCTGTCTACCTTGGAGTTGAGATCTCTGTGGTAAATGTTTTTGTAGTGCAGGTAGATCATTCCTCTGCTGATGTCACAGGCCAGGTCCACCTTCTCTCTCCAGCTCAACGGAACATCTTTCCTGGCCAGCAGCTCCTCCAGACAGCCTCCGTTTACGTACTGAAACAGTCAGCAGATGATCAGTGGCAGTGACAGAGCCAAATGTACTGGACCAGGTTAGCATGTGTTGTTTGTAAAACCAGAAAGAGTGGAATAAAGATCTCACCTCTAAGATTGGGTAGAGTTTGTCATCTTTAACACAGATTCCCAGGTATCTGGAATTCAAGAGATCATTTTAGTAATTACAATATTTATAATTTAAAGAAAAGAAAAATGTTTATTGGTAGGGAAAATAGGTCAAAGGAACATGATTGTTGTTAGAACAGAAAATGTACAAACATTAAATAGGAAACCCTAGTCTTAAATCAAAGTATAACGTTTTAATTTATATAAATGTGGTAAAGAAATCGATTGATTTCATAACTGATACTTACTAGTTCGTAAATACTTGTAGCTACAAAATTAGGGTGTTTTAATAATTTCAGGTATAACTAACATGTTTATTTCTGATTGTTTTCTGATTATTATATATTATATATTTCATAATACTCTCAGTGTAAACATTGTTCTGGTGTTTTATCTTTATTTAACTGGCTTTGCTGTTGCTACTGGTTTATGACATTATATTGATATTCATGTAACACATTGTTGTGGGGGAACATATTATGGTAAGGATGTAAAAATTAATTGAAATGCATGTTGATTAAAATAATTTAAAAAAAAAAGAATCGCAATGCATCGTGAGCAGTGGGTTGTGTTATCTATAAAAGTCAGACTACACACTGTCAGGTCTGGCTGCCTTCCCTCCTTCCTGTGTCTGCTGTGTAATCAGTGTCACCTCACTCACCTGTGTCTCTGTCATCAGTCTCACTGGTGTCACCTGGTGTCCTGAGTCTATATACCTCTCTGCCTCAATCTCAGTCTTGGTCAGGTCTTTGTTCTCTCTGTGTGTGTGTGTGCGTGCTAAGGTGATGTTCTGTGATTTAAGTCGATGTTCACGTTGTCTTCCTGTTTACCCTCAGCTTTTGTTTTGTTTTCTGCCTGGTGTGAGAATCCAGTCAGAGGATGTTTTTTAAGTTTTGTATTCTGAATAAGTGTCCTGCATCTGAAGAGACTCTCCCTCGTGCTGCATTCAAGTCCTGTCTGCTCACACTCGTGGCACAATATACTCCAGTGCAGTAAATGGCGGTATGTTTGTGAGTGACCTGCTATTAAATCAAAATGTCTCATCACTACATGACCTGTGTGACATTCAAGTGTTCAAACAGAGTGTAGAAAGATGCTTGGAGTCATTGTAAATCAGCTGTGTGGTGACATTCTGAACTGAAACCCAGTGTCTCTTATTAATGTTATTATTTAAGATGTAAAACTATTTCAGTGTCCAGTACACAAGACTATTTCAGTTAGTAATGATATTTTGTGTATTTCCTACAAATAAATTATCATTGTATTTGGTCAAATAGTTTGCAGCTCATTTTGTTTCAAAAATCAAAGAAATCTTGATAATCATACTGGGAAGGGAAACAAAGTGTATCGTTACACCCCTGTAATATAGACCCAACAATAAAGCTTTAGGGAGCAGAACCATGAGCAGAAAGCAGGTACTGGTACCTGACGATGTTGGGGTGAGAGAGTTTCTGCAGCAGACTTATCTCTCGCACGATGCTGTCCTGGTCCACATCATTTTTATAGATCTTGACCACCATCACCTTCCGACTGGTGCTGTGCATCACCTGAAGTGTGTCAGTAAAATGATCAGTGGCTGAGGCTTTGATAACAGTGAATACTTTCACACCAGGACATTTACCAGTTCAAGTCCTTCTCAACCATTCTGCCCAATGTTGTGATTTTTAGTCATTTCTTGCCAAACTCAATATTTTTGGCAAAAATTCAGATGTTTGGAGCTACATTTTGTCTAGTATTTTTTTTTCCAAGTTACTGAAAGTTTTCAGCTCACTTATCACTCCTACAAAAAACCCTCAATCTATAAACCCACCTCTGATCTGTCAGTGAACTTTGTTAAGTATCCAGATGGAGATGGTTCTGCACCCACACAGTCTACAAAGCTAGTGGGACAATCATGGAATGACTGGAATGTCCCAATTAGTGTCTGACACAAAGGCAGCTTTGACAACAGCTCACACGTACCGTAGGCCGGCAGAGAACATGCGAGAGATCAGTGGAGATACCTTATAGACCTTGGAGAAGAAGCCACTACCGATCAGCTCCGCAGTGAAGTTTTCCCAGAATTCAAGCTTACGGACCGCAGTGCGGAGCTTCTGCCATCGGTCTACGTTGTACTGGTACTGGTCTGAAGATTCCCCATACAGGGTGGGACTGGTTGGCTCTGAGGACACGTCCACATCACACATTCTGGAGATGTCCACTGGGAGAAAAAATACAAACACAGGTTACAGTAAAACAAAACAAAATATTCTTCAAAGTATTTTTAAAAGGATGTTTGAGAGAAGCTGAAATATAGTTCAAATATTTCAAAAATATTGTTACCAACAGTAATTTTACAAAATCAAAAAAGGTTGCAAAATGGTTACTATTTAGTCATGACTGTGTTTGCCAAGAAACTTCAAAAGAAACAAACTCAAGGCCCGTGGGTCAAATGCGGCCCACCAAATCATTTTCTGTGGCCCATGATAGCTTAAAAAGCATTTAACTGCCTGCTTTCGTACTGCTGAGCTGCTTAACTTGATACATTATTTATTAATACACAGAGCAATGTACAATAAAGTTGAATTAATAATAATAAATTGCAGAAACGTGTATTAATACATTACTGAGTAGTTGCAGCTTTAGAGACTTGCAGTTACAACTGGCCCTCCAAGGGGAACTGTTGTGCTAATGTGGCCCCCAGCCTAAAATAAGTTTGACAAGTTAGTCCAGGATATAGTGAATTTATCCAAAATTGAATCAAATATTACACAAAGTATAATAGTGATGAAAAAAAAATTGAAAAAAAGGCAGAAAAAATACTATGCTAAACCAGAAACAATAACTAGCGTGTGTAATAAATTAAATAAATACATTTGTGAAGCAATAAATAAAAAGTACACAAAACAAGTGCAGCTCATTTGCCATAAAACTTAGGACACACATACAAATAACGAGAAAAATTAATATAATTCAATTCATACTCAAATGTCCGTCACTGTGTTTAACATTAAAACACTGACTCCATAACCTGACGATAAATGAAAGATTTGGAAAAAGGTTCTTTAAAGATTCCCATTAGAACACTGAGTGTTTGGCAAAGGGGCTGAAGAAAGAGTGACATTTACACTGAGATGAGAATAAGAGACGGCTCTTCACAAAAGACAAACAAAGAGAGTGAATAATGATCTGAGGGTAAATATAGAAACAGGAGCCGGGGGACATTGAAGAGTGGTCAGTGAAGTGGGCAGCCAATATAACACAACACAACTGTCAATATATATATATTCACGGAAGCACAGACTACTTTGGTGATGATCAACTACGTGGTTCACAAACTGAACAAACTTTCTTAGTTCAAACGTGGACCAAGGCACAGAGAAGGATTGGGTCTGAGGATGTTCCCATTCACTACCTTACTGGGTGAGAAAAAGGTTCTGACATAATGTTGTTGCCTGTTTATTAGAAGCTTACGGTATAGAGGCTTTGACATACTGGAAAGCAACAGAGTTAAGGGTGGTGTTGTTTGTTTGTTTTTAATTTGCATGGGTTTTGAACAGTATGGCCTTCATGGCCAGTGTCATACAGCAGTGTATCTGTTGTTGGTGCAGAGCTGTTTCATGTTCCCGACAGAGAGGGTGATCCTGACCCAGATCCTGCCACAGACTATCAGACTGACATCACTGAAGGTCAGAGCTGCAGATTTCACTGAAAACCCAAGCACTACCGCTCTCTCTCTTTGTGTCCCACTCTCTCTCTCTCTCTTTCAGTGACGTTGGTGTAAAGCACACGCTGACACTATAAACAATCAACAGCATTTTTTTCTACCAAGCTAAGCTAAACCAACTGTAGCTTCTCAGGCTGTGTGTCCTTGTGCTGCTCAATATTCACAGTTTACACTTTTAGATTACATCAGTGAAGAAAATGGTTCAAAGTAATTTCAAACTATAACTTACAGTGTGATTAAAAGCCAAGAAGTAACCGCAGAGATGTTACATTAAAGTTAACAAAAAGGTTAGCTTAGTACTTCACCATTAAACATCATTATCATTAGATAAATAAACCAGTGCTTCATTAGGATTTTTTTTTATGTTTCTGATTGACACGTGGAGCAGTGTCCCTGAATATGGTAATATCATTTGGCAGTCTGAAAGAGCAAGCTTGTGAAATGCAACGTCGTGATTGGAATAGCAACAAATGGGGCCGGTCTTTTTGTTGTCAGCCTTTGTTTGCAGGAGGCACAGCTATAGGTTGGTCCAGCCTGGTATGAGGGAGAAATGACATGAAGCTGTGGTGAAAGGACCTGGCTTGTTACAGAGAGACTGCTGGTTCAAATCCTACCATGACTGAGTTGTGGAAGTGGTGGCTTAGTGGTAAAGGAAGCGGCCTTGGGTCTGGAGGGTTTCAGGTTCTAGTCCCCCAGCTGCCAAGTTACCACTGAGGTGCTCTGAGCATGACACCGTCCCCACTCACTGCTCCCCTTAAAGCTGCCCACTGTTGGTCACACGTTGGTGATGGGTTAAAAGCAGAGGTCACATTTGGTTGTGTGCAGTGGTGAGCTCTGTCACAATGACAAGGAGTTCACTTTCCTTTCCTTCTCTTGTGTTGAGAAAGAACTTCTCAGATGACTAACTGTTCCCCACAGGTGGTCTACATGCAGAAGACAAATTTGATTGTGCGATCACTTTACGAGTCTAGTTGTACAGTGACCTATCAGGCTGTGTTTATTTTAACACAACTATGTGTGAACGTTGCACAGTCATCGTGCAAGAAATACATTGAAAAACATTATGTGTGAAGACCAGTCACAGACAGTTTCACGGACAGTTTGTGACCGTTCTCCAACCGAAGACACAACATTAAAAGACACACTGCAGTTTCCTGTCACTGATAATCAGGAATGTTTGACGGTAAAGAAATGAACGTTCACAAGGCAGTGTGATCTCTCCTGACATTCCTTCTTTGAAAAACCACCAGTGTGAGTCTGAACCTGATCACACACAGTTGTGATGTTAGCTTCAACCTCATGTCCTTATTAGACTGTGAAAAGACATGTTGGAACAGTATCATCCCTGTTGTGAGCGACACACTGACGGAAATGTAAAATGTGTTGTTTGTGTAAGTGTTCAGCCATCTTATCACCAAGGGCGACTGGAGTGGTTTGGTTTCTTAAAGACGTTTCACCTATCTACCACATCCTAAAGAAACTAAACCAGTCCAGATGGCCTCAATATAACTGTGTATTGCTGAGCATAATGCTGAACCAGAAAATTCAATTGTTTTCCAGGGTTAAATATTAAATTTATTTAAAAATGTCCAGTTTCTGATTCAGCTTCATAGCATTTTAAAAATGCGGTGGAACCAGATGGTATTCATTTTAGGTAAAAAAGCACAGACATTGTCTTAGTCATGAGGTTTTAGATTGATCTAATTTATCCAAGATAGGAAGGTTTCTATGACAACAAAAATAATTGGAATACTCTGTATACTCTAAAACCACCTGCTTTGGTTAACATTTTGTATGGATTTTACTTCCCTCTTCAGCTCAACAGACGTGTGTTTTTCCCACTGCAGATCTAACAGTGGTGAAAAATAAAAGAGACCCTGGCATTTTCTAAGGGAGCAGGAGTCACGTCATGGTTGAGTTGAAGGTTTTGACTCACTGATGTTTTCACACCGAGCCAGAATGACATTAGTCTCGCAGGGTTACAGGAAAAGGCTGTGTTTCTCAGAACTGATAAAAGGTGTTAATGAACCTGACATGTTCAACAAGACTGTTCATCAAAGCAGTGACTGACAAGTTCACTGTCTGACAGACTTATTCTTAATCAAAATATGAGACAAGTTAGTGATCTATCACTGCCTGGATAAATCAAGTCAAATATCTTTTCTCTTATTTTCGAAGCCTGCAAAAGGATTTTGGAAGTAATAACACCAACTGACCACAACAGGCAGCAGAAGGCTGTAATACATTTTTGTAATTCTGGGCAGAGTGGGAGAGAATTAGTACCTTATAAAACCACACTTCAGAATCTCAGAGTGTGAGTGACTTCAGATGTGGAGTATGTAGCAGACCAGTCGGGCTGGCCGCTTCTTTGGTCATAACATTTCTGGCTGTAATTACATTGATCACCTCAAACCACAAGCTATAAAATCCTGCAGGAAATTTCCAGAGCAAAACAAAAACAAACAAAAAAAAAAAACACAACTCTTGGCCCTGGTGAAAACCAAGGTGACAGACTAGGATCAGGACTTCAGGGTCTGACTGAGGCCTGGCTGCAGCATCAAACATAACTGTGGTTTGCAGTGCCGTCAGTCACAGCTGAGTGTGGATGATGCAAAAACTGCTGATAAGCCAATAGTACTGCAGTAAAAAATTAACAAAGGTGAGAATATTTATGGACATCACTGCAGTTAGTCATTGAACTGATGTTTTTTAATATTTCATCAATATTAAAACCACTGTAATTAAAACAAAACAGCTATGTTGTATTCTGTAGTTTTTATATATTTTTCAAGTTATAATCTGATACTTATTTTAAATAGAACATTTTAAATAGTTTGTCCGGTGGCTCATAGCTAAGTTTCTAATCTCTTTAGACATGGTTATATCTAACCTTTAGATTTATTTTGGCTGAAGTAACTTTTTGTCTATTTTTGAGTTTAACTATTATATGTTCTGGGACTTTACACTTCTCTAATACTCACATATTATAAGTTAATAAGTTCTATTTTGGGAACGTTTTTTGCTTTTCTGCTTTTTACTTTTTTGCGTTTTTAAGACACCTTTATGCTAACTCTTAGTCTTACTTTAGGTGTCTACTTTTTCACCTTGTTTTAAAACTCTTTTTCCACATAAAGTGAAACCATACTTAGTTCATTGTTTGACCCCTAAAAAGCTTGACAAAGTTATGTGACCAGTGGTCTAGCATCAGAGGTTTATATTTGAGCAATACAGGCGTAGGGATATAAACACAGCATTATATCTGTTGTTGCTAAAACAGTTCTATATTTCTCATTGTGATTCCTGTGCCATCCACTACCTTGACAGTGTTACTCATTCGTGTGACAGCATTGAACTGAGCTCAGAGCCTCAGGCTGATGTCCAGCACAGAGTGTGAGAAGATCCACAGCAGATCAATCACTTTTGTATGTATTTTCCACTAATGGAACATGGACGGGTCAACAGTACCAACACAAACACTCTTCTGTTGCAATGGTCAGACCTTTTTAAGTGGATTTTTAGTTAATGACCGAAGCCTGACATGGAGACTGCCAATGACTGAGTAAAAGCTAAAGGAATCAGCAGTCACTAACACTGATGTGAGAACCAGACTGGACTGTAAGGTTCCACTGTCTTTAAATTAGGGACATTCTGAAGTATTTTAGGACAGTTTGAACAGGTTCTTTATTAACTTTGAGATTTATTTTATGTTGGATATCATTATGCCTGACATTTTCTTATACTTTGTCTAAATTGGCTCAAAAATATTTCCATGTTTTTATTTAATTTTTTGGAACGCTTGTGTTATTATTGCTAATTGGTAACATTCAGTTTATTATTGCCAAATGCTTACATTTATCTATATTTTAACTCAAAAAAAAACATTTAATAAGTTCTGTAATAAGAAAAAAATGTCTCAGATTTAACCATTTCTTTTCTTTTTAAGCGCGGACCAGTTATTGAAAAGTTGTGAGAAAAATTTCTGATCTGCTGGAACAATCTGTGGTCACTCAGCCTGAGGAGGAGAAACATTAGACATTTCTTCTTGAGTTCCTGGTGCTCCACTGACCTCAGTCATTATCTAGATTGACCTGCTGCAGCTCTGGTTACAGTTTACGTTTGTTTTGTTTGTTTTTTTTATACTTTGCTATATTTTGTCATCTAACTCAACCGTGTGTCAACAACGATGAAACTGCAGAAATGTGTTTGTATCAAATACATGTTTCTCCTCCGTACGTGCTCCTCCCTGTGGTTGAGCGTATGACCACATACGAAAAGATTTTATCCTCAAATGCTCAGGAAACCAGTTTCCGGACATAAAAGGAAGTAATAAACGTGTCTTGAGGTTTTTAAAACTTCTACCTACTTCTTATGTTTCGATTAATATTGGACGACACCTCAAAATCACCGTGGATTCATCACAGTGATCAGCAGCTGGCGAGATAGCAAACAGCTGCAGCTGCATTTTCAGATGATCATTAATAATATCTTCTGAGTGTTTAGCTCATTAGATTATTTTAACACATGGACAGAAGGTATGTGCAAACTAGTGCAACAACTGGTTCCAGCAGCAACTTTCTGTCCACAGAGTTACTCTGGTGGTTTCCATGTTGGCCATTACCCTCATGACAGTGTCCACTTTGATTATGGCCAACGTTAAGTTTTCTCCCCTCACCATCCACTCTGGAGCTTCAGGAAATGTGAGCTCTTAACTGTCTGAACCTCAGTGGCTTAATCTGAGGCTAATGGCAGGTTAGCGTAGATCTGAGTGGGTCCAGGAGCAAAGACAAATATACAAGAGGTTTTGGTTGGTGAAAAGAAACAGTGTTAAATAACTATGTTAATGTATCATTGACATAAACTCTGCCATCACAGCCTGCTAATCATCGTCATCATCTTCAATCTGCTCCTGTCTGTTGTTCCAGCTCTTTTTCTTTCGTATTTGACCTCTAATTGTAAATCTGTCAGTGTTTGTTTGTTCGTTGTTCCCAAGTTTATTACTCAGCCAGTTAAAACGCTGCTCCAGGGGCTGGTGGTTAGCCACCAATGCACTTCCCCTTCCGTCACACCAGTAACAACCACTGCAGTCCTGCTCACCAGACTTTGTCGCTGCCGCTTCCCTAAGGGCCCTGCTCAGACACTGGCACTGTTAGTTTTTTCCTAGTCTGTTCCACTGCATTTCTGACTGAGGTCTGACTGTCTATGATTAAAGGATTCCATATACATTTATATTTATATATAAACGCATCTTCAATGTGTCTGTAAAGGGATTCTGTGTCACAGTCAATCCTGCATCTCTTACATTTTAGAATTATTGATACTCTAAAACAGATCAGTACATTTGTAAATAGGCCAACTTTATCAGTTAATTATGACTTATCGACAAACTTCATCTATTTGTTTCTAAACACGAACTCAGTTGGAAACACAAGCTTATAACACTCCCCAAAAAAGTTGGGAAGAACACAAAGTAAGCGTGAAAACGTCAGTTAAGTAAATTCAAGGAGGCTTCTCACTTGAAAAAGTCGAGAACAAGAAGTAGTTATAGTTCACCGGTTTGCTTTAAACTCTGTGAGAGATTTATCTATGGGTTAAAAAAATGCAATTTTTACTAAGTTGGCATGTAGGGTCTTTTCCAGACGCACTTTTGTTCATCCTTTGGCTGGGTTTGAGACTTATACTCAGGTGCGACTTATATATATTAAAATATATAATTTCAGATGTTCATTATTTTCACACTGACAGACGCTAAGACACCGGAGCGACTTATAGTCCAGACAATACGGTATCGTTAATTGTGTTTCTATGATGGACAGAGATACATAGAGTCAGGACCATGTTTTTAAATCCTTTTCATCTGCGGTAAAAACTCTGTTCAATTGCCTGGAACAGCTACATCTATAATTAATTTTACTGATTTTCAGCAAGACGATGGCAGTGACAGACTGGCCTGCCAGCAGTCCAGACTTTTCTTTGTCTTTTATAAACATTTGTAATGTAGAAGAAGCCAACAACAGGAACAGTTTCAACAGCAAGAGTTCCCCTCAGTAGCTCAACCAGAATCTTTACCATAGCCTGGAAACATCTACATTGTAACTGTATATTCACTGAGGCCTCTGTGGTACATGTGACACAGGAAACCACATACTGCATTTACTCAAAGGTTCATCTGCTGGAGAGCTGCAGGGAGAACGTACAGCTGTTCTCCTCCCTGGCCTCTTCAACATTTACCATTTGTTCCTGATCAACTGGTCTCAACGTCCATTCATATGCTGATGAAATACATAACTAACCAACAGACCCTTCATGCCACGTGTCTAGGCAACAACTCTTCTGTACGAGATTAGAAAAAAAAGAAGGTTCAATCTTTGATCTTCGAAGCCAAATTTAATGAAGCCAGGATTGTACCTATGCAAAAATGTATGTAATTCATCAAAAATAATGTAATGCTTAAAAAAACTTTCCATTGTTGTTATTGTTAAAGAACTGACTGATGCAGTCCCTCAGCCACTGCTACCTACAGGTGCAAAATTTAATTATTTTTTTTGCAGCCCTCTAGGTCATCATTTCACAAGACTGGGTCGCGACCCCCAGGTGGGTCGCAAGAGATGTTTTTTTTGGGTCGTCTCACATCATGTTTCCCAGGAGTTTACGAATAATGTCTATTGACTTGGGTTGTGAAGTTTTGAGACTTTTAAAATATGAGTCCCCGGAAAAAATGTTTGGGAAACACTGCTCTAGGTGGCATTGGCAGCCCGAGTTCTGGCCACAGCCCTATGGTTAAGAATCACTGCATTAAAAACATCTTCAAAGTTTATATGTTCTTAACTATCTAAAACTAAATCTAACTAAAAGTTGTGCTGTCTTTTTGTTTTAAAAGTTGTGTTTTGAGAATAAATACATTTGTTTGTGAAAGTGCAACATAGAAGCATGTTTTTAGACAGGAAGCCCAGGATGTCAGAGGGAAACCTGCCTGACATTAAGACTTGATGAGCCATCAACACTTCTTCAGGCAAGAAATAGGAAGACTGTGAATCACTGTGTGACGTTCACATGGTTCTGAAGACACTTAGTCAGCCAGACCCTTCCTACTCACACACACACACACACACACACACACACACACACACACACAGTTTTTTCTTAAAAGCTCTACTTATGAAACATAATCGCACTGAAAACCTGTCACATGTTTCCACACACAGAAGCCGCTCACCTTACAGAAACTATAGCCTCTAAAACAGGAGCCTTTGTACACAGTACTCTGTATGAATACTATATGAATATTATTCTGGTTGTACTTATATTTTCCCAGCACAAACTAATAATGGCTGTGTCCTTGACAGTTATTGGTGAAGAAAACATCCGTGTGTGTAGACAACACGTCCCTAATAAACACTGTTTTTACTGGTTACAGACAGAGCAAATATGAACTTTGTCGCTCGGTAACTAAGCTTCTCAGGAATGTGACATCAATGGCAGTGCGAAGGTAAACAAAAGGTGACAGATTAGACATGGACTGACTTGTTTAAAAAATAAATAGATATCTCTATAAAAAATTATTACAAATGTTTTAGATCGTTATTGGGTCAATGCCGTCAGTGCTAACTTTTGACATATCGTAACATATATTATTATAATTACAATAATATTATAATTTGCTACTAAAAAAAATCAAAATTGTATAATGTTGTTTTTTTAAATAGTTTTACTATAAAGAGTGACTCTTTTCATCACGTTTTATTGGAAATATTTTTGGGGTCAAATATAACACATAACATTAGTATTTTTTGCTCATCAATTATTGTTTAATATATAGCAACAGTAAGATTAACCCTTAGATATGATCTTTTTTTTAATTTTCCCAAAATATTTCTATATGCATAAAGGCTACATTTTGGTTATTTTTGACAAACTATTTCTTAAATATTTATAGTTTTTGGTCACCTTAGGTACTTTCTGATACATATTCATATTCACCAGACAAGAAAAGTTTAGCGAAAAAAACACGACTCTGTCTGCTGTGACAGGACAGTGTGAATCAGCAGTGTGAACATCAGTCAATACTTACTCCAGTGATTTAACACATTATTCATGTGCATCCTGCAGATGATGGAACAAACAGAGAGGACTGTGAGCAGATGCTGAAGAGGGATGACACACACATTCACAACAACAACTAAAGATTAGTAAAAAACAATATCGTTTTTGGACATTTGGATGCTGCATTTCCTTTATTTTGTTGCCTCTTGCCTCTTTTTAGCTACAACTTGATAACTTGTAATACAGTCTTTTTATTAGTAAATATTTGACTATTATTTTAAATATTCACTGCTACTTAAAGTGGATCCTTATGTTTAATACACATAGTATTTACACATATTTGTGTTTGGCTTTTTACTGCTTTATATTCGTTGTAAAAATATGTCCGTGTGCGCTACAAAAGCAGAGCTACACATTTTCATGACATTATTAAATCAATTCAAGTGACGAAAATTCTAAAACATGGAATTCCAAATTCCCTATAATATTGGAATTACATCATGGTCTTGTCAGTGTCTGCATTTTCTCTCAAATATGTTATTTGTATTATAGATATAACGACATTTGGCAGAAATTAACAAAGTACACTTTACTTTCGTGTCTGTTGTAACACATTAGCATAGTTTCTGTCCACTGATCATCTTGTGTCGAAACATGAGGCAAAAGTAGGATCTACTCACCTGAGTTGAGTTGAGAGGACTGTGGGTAAAGAAATACTTGATCTTTACGCAGCAACGTCCCTCTTCGTTATCCTCCTCCTCCTCCTCCCCATGTCTCAGTGCAGCTCAGATTGCATTCAGAAACATATGCTGCCGCTGCTGAGACTGGGGGCTGCAAAAGTGTGCGCAGTCGCATGTTTGCAGGTTGTCTGGGCAGCGGCTTCACAGCACTCAGTCTCCGCCCACTTCACCGACCGAGGTGGAACAGCAGTCTCCAGAAGCTTTTTCAAGCTTAAATGTTGGTCTTTTGTTGTCTTCTACTGTTTTCAGTCACAACAATTTTGGCCGTTCATATCATCGCACAATTTGTGCGTTATACACACACACACACACATATATATACACACATATAATAAAGACTTGTGTGCAGTGACGTATGTATAAAACACATTTAACTTTAAAAAGAAATGGGATTTCAAAGAAGTAAGAATAAAACAACGAAATGGAATAACCTGTTGAAATTAAATACACATAAAACAAATTATTTTTCTTTATATATATATATTAATATAATTAAAAACAGCCATGCATTTATTATTTCTTTTTTATTCTGGACAGACACCATCATAACATCATCGTGCATAGTAATAATAATAACATTACAGTCTCTAAATAAAAAAGCTACATACATAATCACTGAAAATGTTTCTTTTTCAGCTGATGTACAATTAACAGTTTTAAGTCACTTAATTATTAGTTAATTCTGGTGCAAAAAAACCCCCAACAACCACCCGCCCCCGACACCCGTGCAAAAATAGCAGCTTTACCGGTTTCTTTCAATGCCATACCATGATTTATTAGAAGGCACACACTGCCACCTAGTGGTCTTCACATATCACCGCAACATACAGTATATGGTCTACAATCGAAGACAACAAGTTAAAGGCAACTTTTGACATTAAATTTCGAGAAAAACATACAATCTCTTTGGTCATAAAATAGATCGTGGAGAATAGATAAACAGGCAGAATAAACTCTGATTGAACTCCACGATCATTTACACACAGACAGACAGTTAAATAAAAAATACACACATTCCAATGTCGTTCTGCATTCGTGTATATACCAGAGCAGTGGTTCTGAAACTTTTTCTACTCTGTACCTCCAGAGAAAACCTTGATCTCTCTGAGTACCACCATGATGACCAACATTAGAATATAGCAGCATGGGCCTTCACTATTAGCTTCCACCACAGAGGAGAGAGGTTTAGAAATGTTTAGAAAGATGTTCATGTTTAAATGTTGTATTAATTGTACATAGAATGTTTCAGATTTACCTAATTGAAAATGTAAATGTGAAAATATTAATTTCCCCTGCATAACACTAGAGAGCGCTCGCATACCCACAGTTTGAGAAACACTGTACTAGAGGTAACTGAAGCCACCAGGCACAAAGGCTGAATAAAAGTCCAAAGGGTAAGTTGTACGTTTTAAATAGCCATCTCTGGTAACTATGTTCTATTCTAACAACTTTGAGGTCACACACTGGCGCAATCATTCATTTAAAATTGATTACAATTACAATAATTACAATAATAGTCTTTTGGGAGTAGTTATTAACCAAACAACATTACTAAGAGCATTGGCAAAAAGTTATTGTAAGTAAAAAAGCTTATACACAGTTTAATCAAGATTTGCACTACTTTGCAGAGATGAATGTGCAAGTACACACAAAGTGAGTCGAACTTACTGACAAATCAAAACAGATTTTGTTTTTACAAAAGTATGCATTTAAAAAGCATTAGGCTGCAAACTGTCCCATGTGGTAAGCCCGAGGTCAGACATTTGTACAGCAAAGGCTTGTTTCAAACAATAAGTATTAGAACATTCAGCTAAATAATGGCTTATTTCCTTTCAGGATGGTGGAAGTGTTTTAAACTTGGTTGTGAGAGATTTTATTGAGAAATCAACAGTAATCTCAATAAGTGCATCATAGAGTCCTGATGAACTAAACTTCTGCTCAGATGTGCAAAATATAAGGAAAATCTTTAAGTAAAAGTTTAAACAACATTTGTTTACTCTCCGACACCAAAGGTCAGAGAAAAAGGCAATTTCTTGTCTTGTCGGGGCAAGGGAGCTGCAGATATACTACTGTCTTCATCAGCAATAAGACAGTAGTATATCTGCAGCATATCAGATGGTATCTTGTGATTTTGTGTTTACATTCATTTTTAAGATGGCCCTCAATAATTCAAGCTGACCTATAAAGGTAACTGATACTAAAACACTTGATGTCC
>NC_024328.1:4962524-5016811 GCF_000523025.1 Cynoglossus semilaevis | reverse complement strand
GAACAACAAAGTATTATTAAATGCTCTTTCACTAAAGCATCTTGGAAGAAATCCTGAAATCTACATCTAAACCTGATTATTACGATGAACTTGGTAAAATCCTGAGTCAGATAAAATTGGTGAAACTTGAAGGATGGGCAATCTTACTGTAATAAAGAACTATCAAGGCTAAAAAAATTCAATTTGATCCATGAACTTGTCTTTGTATAGCACTTGCCCTTCTAAACTAAACTGTAAGGCTTTTTGTAAGTCACCTAAGAGCATTAAACACTGAGTTTATGTGGTTTAAAAAAGTACAAACCAGGGGAGAGTACGTTCAGTGACAAATTTGCTACTAGCTTAAATGGTTAACATGCAGTTGACATGATGAGTTTGTTGAGCTGAAGAGCATGGATCACCTTTTGCTTGGACTGTGGCAGTGGAACAAAACTTTCTCCTCTGACTCCAGTTTTCAGCATGGTTAGCTTCACATTCAACATCTGCTTTGACCTTCCACAAAGTCCTGCCACACTTCCAGCAGCCTGGACGGGTTAAAGCCATTAACAAGGATAAGCCTGGAAAAAGTGCATCGGTCATACTCCAGATTTCGGATCTCAAACAGGTTCCTAAGCGTAGGCAGGCTGATGCCGTAGCTGGGCCGGATCCCTAGAACCCTCAGACATAAGCCAATGTAGACGTCCTCTAGAGAGATCAAGGGGACGAACTGACAGGCCCAGGTGATTCTGGAGGCCAGGTCTGTGGACAAGACGTATCCAGCTCCAGAGGTGTAGGCAGGGAAGGTGTCTTCTGGATATTGCTCCTGGGACACGTACCATTTACTGTTATGGTCTCTCCTGGGTCTTCCATCAGTGATGACTGACCCAGTGATAAACTCATGGCGTGAGCTGGTCTTCAGCCACCTTACCAAGTAAAAGACATTTACAAAGATGTCTGCATCCACCTTCATCACATAAGAGGCTTCAGGACAGTGGGTTGCAACCCAGTGCATCATCATCACTGTCTTGATGGTCAAGTTCTGGTAGCTGTCCCTGAAATTCATCTGGACAATGTCCATATGAGTCCTGCTCTCGTTCTCCAGCAGGACAGTGGACGCCTTGGACACTGGTTCTTCAGGGACACCCATAAAGAAAACAGTGAGGGTATTCAAACTTCCAGAAACAGAAACGTTGGCCCAAGTTCTCCTGATGACGGCTCGGGATTCTGTCTCCTGTGGAGCCACCGGAACCATAAAGACCAGGAATGGTTTCCTGTTCTTGCATAGTAACGGCTGATCATGTACGTACCGGTAGGTGTATGGGGAAACGAGTGCACGCTCACGCGTGGACACAAGGCTTAGTTTCGGCGAATCTCGGATCAGGCTGATCACGAGCACCGCGAGCGCGAGAAGAGCAAAAATGAAGAGAAACTTAAAAAGTCGGCAGCTGAACTTGGGTTTCCCCATCTCAAAAAACTAAAACAAAGTCTCTGTATCTGCTGTTAAACGCCCACCACCCACACTCGCCATTTTTTTACCAAAACACACACACACAGAGAAAACAGGAAATAATACAGAAATACAGGAAGTTACAAAAGGGGCAGGGCGGTGACGTAGTGGGTCACACCCAGAGAGGGAGGGGTTTTAAAGGAAAGCTTCAAGTCTGATAAGAAAACGTAGTGAAAACCACACTATAACGGTAATATGGTTATACTAATATAAAGGAAATCGTTACTAAAAATAAATAAATAAATAAAACAACGTCAAAGCAATGACAAAACCAATTTGAGCCATTATTTGGAGTGAAAACAACAACTAATTCTCAAAGACCTGTTCCTTTTCAACAAACTGTTTATTGTAATACAGTTTACAGAGAAACACGTTTCACCCAGTTAAAAACAAACAAAAACAACAAAAACAGACTTAATTTACACAGACGTTCTTTATGGGGTCAGTGGTTTAGTATTCTGCCAGAGCAGGGGGCAGGTCACTGGGCTGGGGGAAGACTGGGGTCACAGGGGTGTGAGGGAGGGAATTAAACAGTTACTAGTTTTCTAGTTTTGGCCTGTTCAAACACTATTTTCATCAACATACTCATGAGGACTTTTACAATAAAGTTCATTGAGAGTTGGCCGTTCTCTTTTTTATTTTAACATCACATAACATTCTCTGGTTCCACACATACAGTATGTACTGTATTAACATTTTAACAAAACAAAAAGCAAAGAAAAACTGTTGAGTAATATACTGTAGGTAAATGATTAAAAAAAACAAAGTCAGTTTTCCCTTTTTCACCATTCTTAAAGTTTTTCCACCATTTCTTTCTTCCTTTCTTTTTTATCTTACTAAAAACACACAATACTGTGATGGTAGTGATTTAAGCGGGACCCCTTCAGGCCCTGACATGTCAATGGAAACACTGCCATCTAGTGGACATGGTATTTAACTGATAGAATACATTTCGTATACATTTTTTCTTTCTTTCTTGTTTTTACACTTTTAGATGTTGACGAAGATGAAGAGAAATCTGTGGAAGATGAAGTGACAATGGAAACGTGTGAAGCTGCACAAAGACAAACAAATGACCAGTTTGACTGAAAGGCTACATCAGACATCTAATTGTTGTAATCTGAGGAATGTCTATTAATCCAAAAATGGTTAATTGCCCTAGACTTTGCTTATTTGTTTCAACATTGAGCTTTAAAAAAATGCACCAGAGATAATTCACAATGCCATACCCAAGTAAAGTTTTTGTTTGTTTGTTTGTTTGTTTGTTTGTTTAATATCGGTGCTAGATGGAAAATACTTAATTGGATTGATGTAAAATCCAACTGTAAGGTTTCCACAGGCTTCCTTTGCATGTAAAAAGTGAGGATTTATAATTTAGATTAGGGCTGGCAGCAAAAGTGGCAGTTGCTATGCTAATTAGCTTGCCAATTCACAAAATGCAAGTAAATTATTTTCCTATATAAGAAGGTAATAAAAATGGTAATACAAAACGTTAAATGTGGCTAAATGGGCATTTAAAAAACCTTATCTCTTCCCCCAAGGCAGGACACTAAGGTCAGGGCTACATTTCTTTTTGTACTTTGAGAATAGACAGTCAAATTGTTCATTATTATCCATGCAATGGTCCAAAAAAGACTCCTAGAGAAACACAGGGTCATGACAGCCCCCTTTAATTAATGAGTAATTAATTTCCGTCCCTGGTGAACAATACTGCGCAGAGGAATGACTCCATGAATCCACATAAATGATCACTGTTCTCACTTTGATTTATTAGATACACAACCATGGCATTGCAAGTTACCCGGTGTGTAAGGAAATGTCCAAGCTTGTCTTCACGTGTTCTGAAGGACGTGGCAGGAAACAGGAAGTGGTGAGCTAGAGCATTTTTCCTGCTCTCTTTGGTGCATGATTTGAATCTACGTGGCTTGAGTTGAATTCCAGTTTAACACATGCATTTTGCATCATTACATTAGAGGATAATGGGGTGCGGTGGGGGTCCAGACTCACAGTTGGAGGAGGATAAATGTTGAGGAAGTGGGGGGTGGGAAGGAGAGGGGTAGGGGGGACTCCTGGCAGTGGCTTTGGTTGCTGCTGGGTGGAAATGTGTTAAAAATGTGGGTGTTTCAGGAGGGGTTGGAGTCCAGACGGAGAAGGAGTGAATATTAGTGGCTGGGTTGATGATGGTGGAGGTCTATGAGCGTTTCCTCCTTCCCTCCAGATTTCTGAAGTTGGAGGGCCTGATTTTCATCTCGGCAAACTCAATCGAGTGTTCATGGCCCTTCCAGTGGAACCAGTTCACACCCTGAAGGGAGAGGAACATAACGGATGAAAAATCCTTCAACCATCAAACAAAACCATGGTATTATCCTGTGTATCATGAGGCTCTTTAACGTTGCACTATTTATCATGACTTCCAGTGCTTTCAGTATCAGGAATAGGTTGATTACAATGACTTCCTGCATTTCCTTTAAATGTTGTTTAGTGCCTAAAGTACAAACATTTGGGACTGTACCTTGCTGTGGCTGTTGTCTCCGTATCTTCCCATCAGGTTGACTCTGTGACAGTTTTTATACCAGAAGGCTCCTTTGTAGGACAGAGCACAGTTGGTGACAGCAATGTCATTATCGTGGTCGTAGGTGGAGAAAGGCCGGCCGTGGTGGTAGGTCATGGAGTCACCTGACAGAGAAAGAGAGAGAGAGAGAGAGAGAGAGAGAGAGAGAGAGAGAGAGAGAGATAGAGAGTTATAGCACAGAACAGTAGCGTTTGTTTCAGGTACATACAAAGCGGCTGGTTAAGGCTATCATATTTACCTGCTGTTCCACTGTATCCTCCTACATGTACTTTGTATCGGGTCCGAGGCTCAGAAACAGAGAACTTATCGTACTGAGCGTAGGCTGTTTCCCCTTTATCTCTCAGGTCGACTCTCAGCTCGTACTGACCTCCAGCTGTGATCTTATGAAGGTTGGACAAACCTGAAGACAAGACATGTGACAGGGAACAATTAAACAACTTTTCCACTAGGTGGGAGCAGATGCCAAAAAAAAACCAACCTAAATAAGCGACTCAGAGCTGATGAAGAAGATCTTCACTGGAGTCAGTTACATCAATTATATCTTGGTGTTCAACTACAGTCGCAGGCTCAGGTTTCACACTCAGTTAGTAAACTGTGAGTGAATTGAAACTAGTAGATTATCATCGAATTACAAATATTTTTTGTATATCTACTGAAATGAAATCATTAATAAACCGATGGGAATCAATGGTCTAATGCAGTATACGGCAGAAACCTACCGAGCCAGAATTCATCGTTCATGTCACCAAATCCAGCTGTGTAGTTCTTCCAGTTACGGAAAAACTCTAACTTTCCGCTTTGACGTCTGAGGAAAACCTGCAAATGGGAAAAAAACATGGACTCTAAGACAAGTGCAGAGACCAGTAGATAATTGGATGAAGAAAGTGGCATACACTCCAGGTTCAGTTACTCTTTAGAGAATCATAATACACATTCACAATGCAACAATCATCACTTTTCCACTAAATGGGACTAACATTTACAAATATGGCAATTTTGATTTTCTGCTGAAGAGAGAATAAGTCTTTGACTTACGATCCATCCTCCTCCGTCAGTTCTCATGTCACAGTAAACCTGCAGTGGTTGGTTCTCATCTCCGCTCTGATAGATGGTGTAAAGACCAGATGATGTTTCACCATTCAGGAGAGCCTGGGAGCAGTCTCTGGGGTATCTGTACAACACACCAACTACACACACACACACATATGAGTCAATGGACTACAATGAAAATGTCACTTCAGAATTGAAATATCTATATCAAAAACATCCAACATTACATAATTGTATTTACATATAATAGATGATTATTCTTGAAACATTAAGACAAGGAAGGGTTAGGGTTAGGGCTCTGACACTCACTAGTGGTAAAGACGGTGTTGATGATTCTGCTCCTCTTTGGTCCAGCAATAGCCTGAAGTCTGACTGAGTACACCGTGGAAGCACTGAGCTGAGCCATGTTGTATGACACAGCAGTGGGACTGAGCACCACCTCCTGGTGGCAGACAAAATATAATACATGTTAAATTAAAAACATCCCATTACACTGTTTTACATTCTGATACCGTGGGTCCTAAACTTTACCCACTCACCCTGATGCTACCGTCTGCAGACGAGTAGCTGAGGATGTAACCAGTGATGTCGGCACGAGGAGGTCTCCAGGTCAACATGCAGGTTTCAGTCTGAATGTTAGTGGCAGTCAGTTCCTGAGGAGCGTCCACATCTGAACAAAGGTTCAACAAGTGACAGTGCACAGAGGTCAAAGGTCAGATACATTTAGTCTAAAACTAGCTAGAAATTAGGTACAAGTTAATAGAAAAAAAAAACACTCAAAAGACAGGTCAATGTCCAAATAAAAGTATAAAAACATACAGTATCAAATGCATAATCAATATTATCTAAATAATCGGGACAACTAATAAACCTAATAGATTAGCTAAATAGATAGGAAACCGATGCATATGATAAAATTAGCCACATGGCAGGTAACTGTAGCTGAGAAACAACTAAGTATCATCCTAAAAAGATCATGAAATTATTTATTTGTTTAGTTTTTGGTCGGTATTGTCATTGTACCACGGGGATACAAAACAAAACGGAGCCTATGCTTAGGTGACAATGATGTTGAAATAAATATAATTTGTCAAAAAAAAGGTGAAAAACCGACATAAAGCTGATTAAAACCATTGGACATGTTTTATTTTATGGGAAACAGTTAATAAAATACCATAATAAGACTGTGCTCTTTTAGGGAACAGTGATTCTTACCGGTGATGAAGTCTGTGGTCGTGGCTGCACTTTTAGCCAAATCTCTGACAGCATAGATTTTGACAGTGTAGTGGGTAGCAGGGGTCAGAGAGTTCATCTCGAACTCCACCACGTTTCCTGAGACACGCTCCATCACAGGAGCCACTGCAGGACAGGAAGACACATTCACATTTTTTTGTAATTCTGTTTCATTACATTTGGCTGGATTTCTTTTTTATTACTGCAGATGTTTTTATCCAGTCTCTTTTTTTCATCATCATCCAGTATGATCTTGTCTCACCTCATCTTATCATAAGATAAATGTTTTTCTTATAACAGCATATTGTTAGGTTATTCTGTCTTTCATAACGCCACTGGCATTTCTCACCAGAGTCAGCGCTGTAGGTGATGACGTAGCCGTCCACGTTGGCGATGTTTGGTTGCCAAAGCAACAGAGCTCCAGTGTCTGTGATGTTGACTGCATTCAGACCCCGAGGTTTATCCAGAGCTGTGCACACACAAACAGTTTTAGGACAATACTTCAGTGAAGACTTGGAGGAGTGTGTGTGTGTGTGTATATTTTAGACCAACTGTACCTGTGGTGAGACTATCTGACCCAGGCTCACTCTCCCTCTGACCTTTGACAGCAATCACAGTGACCTGGTAGGTCACCCCGGGCGTCAGGTTGGACAAAACAGTGTGAGACTCATCGTTGATCACAGTCAGAGTCTTGGCGTGGCCTGAAAATCACATTGTTAATCAGCAAATATACATAGAAAAACTAAATGAAATACAAGTTCTTAGCTGAGTATTAAATATATATATACTCAATGTCTTTATGTATATATATAAATATATAAATATAAATAAATATATAAGATTTATCAAAATAAACAGAAATAAGTGGTTTTCAGACAGTAAACCTATGTAAATTCTACATTTGTGGAACACTTAAAATATAGATTTATTTGATTGATTTTTTTATAGAACTTGATTTTCCACTCTCTCCACTAGAGAGCAGAGTTATACCATTATTAAACAGCATTTAAAAATTTTGCCTAGCAGATGGTAAAAATATAAATTGAAATGTAATAAAGGTGATTATTGCTATGAATTATTGAACAGGGGAGTTCTTTGTCATAGGTATCAGAGTCATGCCTTGTGCAGGGTCTTGAGGTTATCTTGTTAATATGTATTAGATATTAGCATCAGTGTTAAATGTCAAGCACAGCTCAATATGACACTGACCTCCGTGAGCTGGCACATATGTGACCTGGTGACTGTCAACCCGGGCTCTAGGAACTGCCCAGTGAACAGTAGCGGAGGTGTCAGTGACATCAGAGAAGCGAATTCCTTTTGGAGCACCCAGGTCTGGAACCATCAGGACAGAAGCAGCAAAACAAAACCATAAAACGTAGGGTTTAGTTAGTGTCCACTAACATCTCTGAGGAGTGGAGGATAAAAAATACTGAAAATGTGTCAGTGAAACTGGATAAAGACTTGGTGTAAATACATTATAATAAAGAAGCAGACGAAAAACAGACAAATATACTGTGTTAATGTTGAGGCCTAAGCAGATTCACCACCTAGTGTTAGGTCGAAGCAAAAGATCAACAGAGTGAGAGAGATGGATAGAAGAGTCCTACAGAGTCTTGTTCTTCCATGGAGACCTCAGTATTATGAGTGTCAGACCTGAGGGGAGGAACTCACCCTCAATTCCTAGACGTATAAAAGGGAGACGTGCGCGAAGACACACAAAAGTCGACAACTTTACCCCAGAGAGAACAAGGAGACAATAGGCCATAAACAACATCCTGCCAGACACAGACAACGGCCCCCCATGAGGACCATCAATGTTTTGTCTAAGACAGACACTTAGAGACACCAGGAACCAAGATTCTCCAAAGACAACGACACCAGACAAAGAGAGAGAGTACTAGGTTCATTTCCTGAGTGGTGGTGGAACATTTTAACTTTGTTTAAGACATTTTATACACATTTATATCTGTTGAATCCAATGACAATCATGATGAGTCCACCCAAGACTGACCTTCTGACCGAGCAGAACCACTCAGGAACGACAAAACCTCACTATAACAGAGCCTTAAGTTAAACCCAAAATCCAGTCAGGGTCAGAAATTAAAATGGAATCTTTGTCATATCCTAGTCAACTTCACCAACGCGCCTTCTTTTTAGCAAAGTATTTTTCATTTTGTAGCTAACATTGGCTTTCCTTTTACATAATATTTGGTTTTATAATTTTTGTTTTATGTTCGTCTTTTTACCGTGAAAGTATTCAATATTTAGATGTTGTAATGTTCCAGTCAATTTCTGAGCCTGAACCGAACACTTTGTTAGTGAACAATTTGGACAAATGTGAGAAAAGAGCACCTTGTCATGCAGTTGCCAAACTGAGGATGTTGTGAGTCCACCCTGACAGAACCCATCCAGCTGTGTGTTCCCTGACCCACATCTTCACTGTATACCTGTTCTCACCCACTCCGTCACAGACTGGGAGCCTCGTCCAGCAACCAGCCCAAAGATCTGGATCTTATATACTGTGTCTTCAGAGAAGTTAGTCATGACTGCGTATCGCTCGTCACCACCCAACACCAGCTCTCGTGGTTCACCGGCGCCCTCTGCCTTACTGACCATGAGGACAAAAGTGTCAAAGGCGTCTTCTTCAGTCACCCAGTCCAGTCTGAAGGTGTCACTGGTGACATCCGAGACCAGGAGAGCCTCTACCACACGCTCCGTTTCTGAGTAACATAGTAGGGTCAGTTTTTTTTTTCTCATCTCTGGAACTTCAGAATGTGGTGAAATTTAAGGAGCATGGAAAACAACAATCTGAAATGTCAATAATGGTTAAGGTCTTACGATCAGTAGAGTCACATAGTGTGAGTTTTCATAGAGAGTAACAGAACTTTGCTGACAGGAAGTGAAGGTGACACAGGATGAAGACAAAGAAAACTCTTTAGCTGCTTTTACTGTGGATGAAATAAAAAGAGAGGTGACTGAGAAAAGAGGCTGGTTTTGGTGCAATGGGTGAAACATGAAGCTGTGACTGAGATCACTAAACATTATCAATCGACTTTTATTAAATCTTAATGCGAAATGCTGACTAAAAACTGTAAATGTATAAAAACTCCCCAGGCTCCCCAAATGCCCCAGGCTGAGACTGGTCTTTGTGCTGTATTCTGTTTGAAAGTTTTTCACTCCACTCCAGGCCACAGCAGTATTTCTGTTGTTTACAGTAGGGAAGTTGTAAATACAGTAGTTTTCTCGCCTGCTTCTTTTAGAATAGAACAAAAAAGAAATCTACAGTAAAGTCTGGTGTTCATGTGTCTACAGATGGGAGGGAATGTGACTATGATGATGCTATAAAAGCCTCCATTAAACAGTCACCAAAAGCAGATAATGACAGCAGTGATAGGAAAAGAGTGGAGGGAAGGAGAAGCTGCAGAGAAGAGGACAAGTCCAATTAAGGATAATAACTAAAGAAACGTCTGGAAGCAGAAGAACACAGACCCGCCCCGGCTGTCATTCAGCCGGTCAGTCAGAGACAGGATTTGTGTCTGTAACTAATATGTTCCTTCTATTACGGTTTCTTTCAGCCATACTTTCATTATCAGTGATTCCCATCAGCTGAAGACTTTGACAAACATTGTTCTTATTCTTCTGGACTACCTTTGAGTTATTTTCTAATTTTTTACAAATAAGAGGTCATCTCCTCTTTACTACATCTGTTTCTCAGCTATGTTTAAGCTGTACACAGGCCACGCATACTTTATTGTACACTATGTTGTCACTTAGGAAGTTTCTTTTAACTTTACTAAAATGTGTCTTTTTTTAAATAATTAATATTCCTTGTCCTTTTTCGCATGACCTGGACCCTAATTTTTGCATTATTAGGAATTACTTCTGCATAACTTCTATGCATTCCTTGCCTGATTCAAGTCATGTTGGTTACATATATTAGAACTACTTTGAAAGGTCAGTTAAAGGTAAATGTTACAGGATTCTTAAAAAAAAAATCATAAAATAATGTATCTGCAAAAGTTGTTTTCACTGGTAAAAAAGCATTTATAGAAAATGTTCAGCTACATCAATGTCCATTAACATGCGAACAAAGAGACCGTGTTCACTGGCTGCCATATTCTCTGTGGCCTCAGCAGCCCACGGCACCCCAGCTCCAGCGCCCGCAGGGGCAATGGCAGCTTGAGAATGAAGAGCCGTCCAGACTTTGGGGGAAACTGGACATGCATACAGAAAGAGCCCTCACATAAAAACCCACAAAAGCCCCTGAGGGCTGTTTTTTCCCCGTCTTTCAGTACTCCATCTTTCTTCCACTTGACCGATTTTCATCAATGAAATCCTGAATGATGATGTCCAAATAAATCCTGACACTGGGGAAAGACCTGCCAATGAAACTGAAACTGGATATTTTTGAACTTGTACTCTAAGGTAAAACCATTTCACTTTCTCACACATTTCTTTGTTTATAATTTGGACAGGTGCTCAGGGGCAGAAACAGCATGTCATTATCAGATTTGGGCTGTGCTGTTCACAAGCCTGTATTTAGCCTGGAACATTGTAATTCCAAGCATGTTAATGTTTACTAAAGACTGTGATTGGTGCAGAGAGGAGGCGAAGTGCAACACCTGTTGCGTCCAAGTTAAGCAGCTCACTGTTCTTTTTTTCTTTTATGTCTTTGTGGCTGTTTCACATGAAAACCAGGTGCTGTTTCACAGCTGAAAGGTGCAGCGCACTGTTGGCTGTGTGGCTAATGCTTGTTAGTACATTTTTGTTAGCACATTTGTTTTGTGGCCTTAATGTATCAATCATGTTACCTGAAGTATGACTAATGAAATCTAATCTAATCTAATCTAATTCATTACAACACAGTTTTCAAGTATATCAACCGACCATTTCACATCTGTATTTTTCCACCTTTGTTAAAAACCTTGTTGGCATATAGGTGACATTTCAGCCTAGAGAAAAAAGTCTTTGAATGCACCATTACCATTTTTTCGACGTAGTTTGATTTGAAATACATCAGATCTTGGTTAGATTGATACAGAAGGTTAAAATAACCCATTCCTTCTGGATCACTTGTGCCTACGTCAACTGTCCACTGGTGACAAAGAAATAGTTAATTCAGTAAAGAGCTGAAAAAAGAAAAAGAGAAGCAAAGAAGATCCAAGGCGTGGAGTTTGTGACGACACGTTTTCACAGCAGAGAAGAAGCAAAAGAAGCGGGAAATAAAGTGAATCAGAAGGTCGCAGCGGTGACGGCTTTGATACCTGTGATGGTGTCTGCAAAGACGGGATCTAAGAGGAGACCTCTGAACACACCGTACAGATTAGCTCTGTACCAGGTGGAGGGTGCAAGGCCAGAGACAGAGAGGCTACGAGCTTCAGAGGGCAGAGTGTGGTTCTGCCACTCAGCACCTGTTTCTGCATCAGAGACCTCCACCAGAAAGGAATCAAATGCACCATCCTCTGCTGTCCAGGACAAGAGGAAACTGTCCCAGGACACATCACTGATGGTTATGTTGGTCACCACAGGCTTCTCCTCCTCTGAGTGATGACAAACACATCAACACAACGTTACACAACTGAGACACACACACACACACACAGACACAAGGTACACACAAACAGGATGACCAACACAGGTTTCAGAAGCTGATGGTGAATGTTGGGATTAAACCAGTGATGGAGACGGGATGTCAGATGAGTGAGGTCCTCTTTGTAAATTCTCTGAACTAAGGAGTAAAATACTCGTAGAATAAAATAGATGAGTTGCATCATCATCATCATCATCATCATCATCATCATCATCATCATCATCATTATCGTTATCATCATCAACAACAGTCTTTCAGTTCTGCTTCGGTAATGGAACTCATACATATCAGAATTCTTCCTCAACTTAGACCTGAGTCAAAACAGCATGCAACTGTTCATTTACTACAGGAAAAATGTGAATCAACAGCATCTGTCGATAAATCCATGACAAAATGGCTGCATCTAAACCAAGGGCTCTCATTTGTACTTCCCCTTTTTATGTTGCTGCTGAAATTCCCAGGTGGAAAAATCCTCTTATTTACAGAACAGAAGGTCAGATGAAAAAGGCCGTAATTATCGACAGACGCCTCTAGCCATCTCCTCCAAATTACCATATAAGTTGAAGGAATGTAGATGGAAAAGCTGCAGCCAGACATGCTGATGCAAACGCTGCACGCTAATGGCTTTGAACAAGCTGCCATTAACATTTGAAGGTGCGACGTAGCCCAGCCTTCAGTGTGGCTGAAGTACAACGCACACTTCAAACCCAGGGGCACATCATGCAGAAGCAGCAGCGGTGGCAATGGCTGCTTATAATTTACGTCTATTGTGTGTGCAAGCAATCAGAGAGTGGATTAGGAAGGTGATGGATGTTCCCAGGTAAACAAGGAGGCTCCTCCATTATCCTCTCAGAGGAGGAGAGAGGAGCAAATGGAAGCAAACAATGGGACTGCTACAGGCTTAGGGCTGTAGGTGATGGAGGATGGGGAGGAATCAGCTGAGGATAAACCATTCTCTTGTGTGAAGATGATGCATTCACTATAGAACCTTTATAGTAGTTATTTGGTGTCCTAATATTTTTGAGTTTTTATTGTCATAACTGGATTTGAATAAATAAATAAATTCAAGATTGTTTTGATGACAGCATGAAAACAAACTTCTGCAGTGAAACATCTATATTTTCCATGTTTCATTCCAAAAGTCTTCATGTCTTAATGTCTACTCTGAGATAAGAGAAATAAAGAAAATAAAGAAGCATCCCTATGCAATGAGTTTTTCTGATGTGTTTCAGTTATGAGTTTAATGATAATATTTGATGCTTATGTCCTAATAGCTCAGTCAAATGGTCAGATATCAGATAGTGTCATGACATTATGATATTTGTCCATTCTTTCTTTATTGTACAAAGCTATAACTTTAAAAATAAACTCCTCCTTGGATCACAAACAAATACTTTGGTAAGCTGTGTTTCCATCAGATAATTCCTTCTTTGTTAAATTCTGTTCCATGTCTTTCTTCGTCTAAGGACTAAAGTCCAGTTATTTCAAATTTACTTTCAATTTTGCTGAAACCCATCAGATTGAGTGACAGTAGATAAAAACCTGTCGTGAATAATCTTAACAGGTTTCTATTCACGTTTGGTTTAAATTTGCTCTGATTTCAACCTTATTCATTTCTAAGGGATGAACAACTTGTAACAAAACTTAACACGTGACTTAAATAAAAGAATCTAATTTGTCAAAGATGTTGGAGACACTAGAAAAACCTTTCTTTACACAGTGTAGTTATTAAAACTGACATCTCCTAAAAAACACCTTTGGATTTATTTTCATATTCAAGAAGACAAGCCAACACATGCTCAGGGATGCAGACTGAAGCTGAGAGAAAGACTCTCTTCATGCAGGACTAGGACCAGGACCAGGACCAGGACCAGGACCAGGACCAGGACCAGGACCAGGACCAGGACCAGGACCTGACTTGTTCATTCTTTCTGTGACACATTTATATCCTGTTTATGGATACAATGGAATATAATGAAAATAGAAAAAGTGAGTCGACCTGTACCTGTTATAACACACTAAAAAATGCAGACAGATTCCCATCTTTTCGTGCCATATTCTGCAAGGGCTGCAATGGATATATGCACACACCGAAACTTCCCAGAATCCTTTGCTTGTTGGAACAATTTCTGTATATCTAAGCTGTCTTATTTAAAAATAGCAGAAAACACCATCTGACTTCCTGTGACCTGCAGTCTGTAGGTACCTACAATTACCCTTCAGTTGTGGATTGTTCCAGATACACGTCTGGAGAATATTCATTTTACAAATCACCTCTGACAGTAGATCAAAAAGCTGCAGGATTCCCAGGAAAAATGGTTTAAATGGGAATCACAGCATGTGGTCTTTATCAAAGGGTGCCACAGTTCATCATGGTCAAATCACACCACGGCAGAGGAGACAAGGCTTAGACCAACAATTAGCACATGAATGGATTGTTGGAGGGATCGTACCACTCTACAACACCACAATAACCACATGCATACGCACATGAACAATCTCCATCAGTCTTTCAATCATACGAGCTGAACAACCGCACACACACCGACACACACACACACGAGTGGACTTCAGATTACAAACAAAACTAACAGAAATGCAGAAACCAACAGATATCCGACTCTAAATTAGGATCAGACTTTAGACCCAAAAAACACAAACAACTAGAAGACACAATTCTTTTCTACAGTCCTCGAAAAGCAAAAAGTATATCATAAAAAATGACGAGTTTCTTTGATCACATCAGCAATGTTTTACTATCACCAAATCAACCCCTGCCTGTAGTTGCAGCACATTTAATAAGCTGTTAGATAACAGAAGGATTGATTTGTGAAATATCTGGGACCACAGAACAGAAAAACATACAATTAACAATAATTAATGGGGTATAAAAAAGAAATCAAGAAATAACAACATCCACAGATACTAAACAAACCGACTCCTGCCAAGTCCAGTAAAGTAAGTCTAATAAATGACAAACATTCTCCATATTCCTCTCTCCGATTTTAATGCTCTTCATGCAGCTTGTCTTTGTAGGATCTGCTCTTGTCCTTCTGAAGACAGAGAGAGGGGTGGGGGGCGGGGGCGTGGGAGCGATGAGGGGGCATTATCTAACCTTCTCATGGGGACAATCTCTGTAATTGAAAGTCATTACAGGAAAATGTCTCAGCATTTGCAAAACCAGAGACAGAGCTAGACATGTAGTCCAGAGAATAGAAATGAGCTCCGTCTCTCTGATGTTCTGTGTCAGATACATGGACCAAAGTCTGAGCAACACTTGAACTTAACCTGGGGTCCATATGGGACTGGAGGATTACAATACAGGATTCTGTTGTTGTGCAGATCACTGTATCATCACCACTGCACATTAACTGGACTGAACCTCTGTTGTTATAAGTTGTCACTTGCAGTCCCTCCACTTCAGTTCAATTCATCTTGTGTTTTTTCCCCACACCCTCCCCTTTTTCTTTGCCAGTTTGTCAAATCATTTGGAGACTTAAAAATTTGTTAACAGTATTCCACCACGTTTTCTCTTTTGGAACACAGTCTCTCTTTCGGATTCTGTACTTCTGCCACAGTACTCAGATTGAGTAAAGACCCTTCCCTATCTGTTGTCCACAATTTGTGACATTTGCCTTTTGCTACTGTTTTAACTAAAGATATATCCATATCTAATAATATCTAAGTGAGTTCCAGTTCCTGGTGCTACAGGTCAGGTGGAGGTGTTTGACCCCCTTCGCATGTTAGAGTAAGAATTGCAAAAAGGGTTCTGATGAAAAAAACTGAAAGACACCAGTCTTTCTAACTCCACCAACTACGTTAGCTTCAGCCAATAATAACAACAGAAGCACATGCAAAGTGACCTGTGGTCTGTGCTACTAATAAATGTCTCAGTTCCAGTGTTTCATCTCTCGACGTTGAACTTGACATTGTACAGACTGATGCACCCACATTTTTGGAGTAGTTAAGTTTTCAACACTCTGCTGTCAAACAGTTGCCACTGCTTCATCAAAAACCTTGTTACAATAACTGAAACTCATATTCAGTGTGTGTTTAATATTTTGGTCGCTGACCTGTCGGTGCGGAGATTGTGGACGGTACGCTGCTCCTGCGACCTCTCTCTGCAGTGATGCTGATGGTGTACATCATTCCAGGCGTTAAACCTGTTAAGATGTGAGTGTCGGAGCTTCCTGGGACATTTTCCTCTGTTCTATGACCGTCAGCGGACACGTGGATGAGTCTGTAGTGGTCAAACTTGGCCAGAGGTCGCTTCCACTCTAGCACAATGGTGGTTTCTGTCACCTCTGTCGCTGTCAGGTCCTTCGGAGCATCCAAGGCTGCGATGAAGAAGAAAGAAGAGAAGTTTGTGTGGCACAGAGAAACTGATGGAAGGAGACCGTGTTTGACTTTGGTTCTGCCAGACATAACACAAGTTATGCATATGAACAATTGCCACAATATGTCAACGTTGGTTTCGCTTCACTAACATTTGTTCCATGTCAAATGCTTTAATGTAAGCTAAGGAACATGAACAATGGCTGCAGAATCAGCACAATACAGAAAAGATTGCGGCATAAAAGAGGATTCTGGTTCGGAATCAAGAATTTAATATGTAACAGAAAATGTCAAAGTCATAATGAATGAATAAGATAGATTAATGGCAGATGCTGAGCTCAGAGCAAATGAGTAATTCTTTAAAGAGAAAGGAATCAAAGAATGTTAGATGCACAAACCTGTTCATACTGTTGTCTCTGGCTTTCGCTGCTTTACTTGTATTTTTCTGAGCCCAAACCTTTACTAAGTTTATCTGGAAATAATCTAATCCTGCAACACATGTGATGGCCTTCATATGCTACTTGTAAAAGGACTGTGTGAAGTACCGTAGGCTTTGAGGACATCAACATTCTCTGTCACTTTAATCTCAATATTTTAGTCATCATCAATCATTCTAGACCATGACACATATCAAACAGCAGAAATATATATTTTTTCTGTGTAATACCAGATCATGTGAAAACATCTCACCAGTCACTGCATTGGTGGTCGTTGGCAGACTCTCCCGCTCGTCTTTCAACGCTGTGACTCCCATTCCATATTCTGTCCCCGGTCTGAGTCCTGGACATTGAAAAAACAGTACCCGGATCATTAAAAAAAAAAAAAAAAAAACAAGCCTCATGTTTTGTTTGTTCTAATCCACGGTGGTGTCACTAAATGAACGATGAGGAGTCTGTGTAGTCAAGTGGCCAGCTGTTTCTCCTAATGGCTCCACTGCTTGTGACAAAACACACAAAAAAGACTCTTCACGCAACTTAATTGTATAATAGATTGCGACGTAATTGTGTTTCATGGTGAGTAAGTCCTGGCTGAACTGGATTTGCATTGATGGATCTATAGAGCCCTTGTCTCTGCATATAAACACGTACACCGGGCTGCTCTAAAGAAGTTGGGGCTGGGTTGGATCAGCCCTGGTTCCTTTATTAGCTGCCACAGAGGTCATCGCACTCACAGGCCTACAGCGTGAAATTACAGCAAACACTCAGGGATGTCATTATCAATGAAACCATGAGCGTGACGGTAATTACTGATAATAACTGTGTGAAAGAAGTGCCGAGGTGCATGTGTGTGTACCTATGTGTGTGTGTGTGTGAGTGGATAGAAGGACGTGCTGAATGGACGCAGGGCTTCAAGTCCATGGAACTGGCCTTTGAAAATAAAAGACTAAACACCTATAATCCCTGTTTTCATCTTTTGTATTAAAATACACATACAAGGCAGTGAAAGTGAAGCCTAGGATGTATGGGGGGAGGGGGGTTGGACTCACTACTAGCGAGTCAATCTATGAAATGTTTTTCAGTGCACAATTTTCATCAGATTCTTTCTAAAATATGTCCTTTTTAACAACTTACTTTTCAACACCAGGTGCAGAAAAAATAAATCACTGAATTTATCAAAAAAGGCAGAGGAGCTGCTGTGTTACTGAGGATATAACGTAGGATATAGCTGAAGTGCTATAATGGTCTTTGGTTGAATTTCCTGCTGGGTCAGTACCTGTGATCTTGGCCTGTGTGGTGTCCTTTGGACCGGGACCAAACAGCAGTTCACCATGTTCTCCTCCAGACAGAGGTCCATACTTGATACGATAGTTGTCCACGTGAGCTTGACTGTTCCTCCATTCCAGAGTGATGCTTTCATCTGTCACGTCCACTGTCTGCAGATTCCTGGGGGCATCCAGGTCTAAAACACATGACATACTGATAGTTTTGGCTAGGCTCTCTACAGCCTTTCTTTCCAACTGTATTTTTGTAGTGGTTCAATAGTGTAGCGGTTAGCACCCCTGCCTCGCTAGAACAGTCCTGGGTTTGATTCCCAGAAGAACCACACACTGTATCTGGCGCCTCCAAAGGGCAGATCTGCTATTAACACCAGAATTTCCCCCGTGTGAACTTCATAAACTAATGATTATTAAATTTTTCAGCTTTTTCAATTCTTCTTTTGCCAATTGTTTGGGTAAATAAGGTCACACTTATATTATCAAATATCTCTCATTCAAAAAGAAAAGAATCACTGCTTTAAGAGGAACGTGTTCAGGTGTAGGCTTTACAGTACAAGCTCTTTCTGAGTTTTGGTTTTTCTTTCATATATTTACTAAACTGAAAATGAACAATCATCCGTGATTATCATCTTCTCACCTGTGAGGAAGGATTTGTAAACAGGAATACTGCTCCTTTCTCCCATCTGTCCAGTCAGAGACACCTCATATTGAGTGTCGGGCACCAGACCTCCCAGGTGATACTGGGTGTCAGTTGAAGACAGGTCCACCACACTGCGATCAGATGGGTCCGAGCTGGGCCCGTATGAAACGCTGACCTTGTCCACATGGGCCACAGGCTGGAACCAGGTCACCAGAGCTGTTGTGTCTGTCACATCTCGTACGTCCACTCGGCCTGGGGCGTCAATCTCTGCAGGAAATCAGGATGAGTTTAAGGTTGTTTTGTATCATCTACACATGTCAAGGCCAGGAACACTGAACATTGGTGCAAGCTCTTCATTGCTCATTGTGGTGTACAGTAAGAGAAGTGGAGGAGAAGTGGAGGAGAACAGAGTCCTGAGCTTGAAGGTACTGTAGAAGGGGAGTGTGGTCTGTGCTTACGTAGATGAAAATGGTGCAGTCAGATTGGAGTGGATGGAGATAAGTGAAGAATGGCAGCAAAGTTGAAAGGTCGGGTTTATAAGACAGTCCTGCTGTGATGTCTAGTTTAGAGGGTGTGGTTCAGTCAAATAGACAAAAGGCAGAGTTGGAAGGAAAAGAAACTCCTTCTCATTGTGACACAGCACATCACTGCACACAACCAAATGCGACCTCTGCATTTAACCCATCACCAACGTGAACAGTTGAACAGTGAACAGGTAACTTGGCAGCTGGTGAATTCAAACGTGCAACCTTTCATACCCAAGTCCGCTTCCTTAACCACTAAGCCACCACTGCCACATGCAAGGGAAGAGATGCTGAGAATGCTTTATTTGCCTTTTATTTATGTGCCTTTGTTTCATTCGTCTAAACTATTGTCCTTTTTCTGGCTCAACGATTGACCGCTACTGGTCAGAATGTTCAGAATAACATTATACATCCCTCAATGATTTTGATGCTGACAAGCTCTGCTTCTGTCTGTTGGCATCTTTTATAGCAAATTCATAAATTCAGCCATCTCAGCAAAGCAGGTAGTGAAAAAATCTGACAGCCTTCTTGCATTTATAAGGTTATTCCAACTATTTATAGATCAAATCCCCGCTGCGCTCGTGTGACGGGCGTCTTTTCAGCTGCACTGGAATTGATTTGTCACACGCAGCAACTTTAGGAAAGTCAACGCTCCTGTGCAGCACTGATAAAAAAGAAAAAAAAAACAGAATCTGTGTTGAGCTCATCGTACAACTGTCTTCTGGGACACACACACACATGTGCACGCACACACACACACAAACACTGATCCACTCTCCTGGGAGCCAGGTGGTCCTCAGAGAGCCCGGCTGCTCCACTGACTGGTGCCTACCACGCATTGTAGGTCAGGCTGTATGGAGGGGGTGGAGAGCTGGGAGGAGTCCTCCTCACACAATTAGCTCTTCAGCATGCTAATCTCAGAGAACATGCCACTGGCTGGTGTGACAGTGAAAATAAGAAGATCAACATAGAGGAGAGTGAACCTCATGACCTCCCTAACACACGTTAGTGCTTTAGTACGGACCAAATAAAAAAACAAAAGAAATAAATGTTTGTTTTCAATTACTACTTGGTCCCAGTGAGACAAAACATTCCAAACAATTGCAGTATTCAAACTGAATTAATATTTGATGTTCTAATGATGGAGACTTAAAAAATACACTTTGCAGTATAAACCACTGTTTCTGAGAGAAAAAAATAATGCAACCTTGGCTTAACATCACAAAATTTCAGACTTCAGTTTCTCAGCTTGCAGAAACCTGTCATCTACATATATAAATATATATATATATAAATATATAAATATATATATATATACACACACACACATATATATATAAATAAAAAAAATATATATGTATATAATGTCCATCTATAGCTTCAGGTCCTGTACATTTTGTCCACATATCTAGCAGAGAATAGCCATGGCACATATGACAGCTACTACATCCCAGATCTAACCTGATAATTCTCATAACACTATTATAACAGTATGTCTGTGTCCACATCTCATATGCAGTTACTGTTTTTTTCTTTCTTAAGAAAAGTGACTGATAAGAAAATAAAGAACGTGTCCAGCAGAAATGCTGGCGCTGTTCTAACTATTGGGATTGTTAGATACGTGCTGTTATGACAGGACTCTGATGGTATTTCCACACAGGGCTGTTTACTCTGGCACCAAGCAGCATTCACACCATTAAAAATAAGCAGAAACTCAGCCTGACCCACTACTGGTAGTAGCTGTCATTTATTAAAGTTGATCTGGAGAAGACAGTGAACACAGGGGCTCTTGTTTGGGGTTTGTCCCTGGAGTCGACTGTCTGTCTGCACTGATGGAGTGGAGGTTTCAGTTTTCACCGCAGAACTGCTTTTTTTATCTAAAGAAAATACACATTTACTAACTTCAGTGAGACTGAAAGCTACTCTAACACCCAGTCGAGACACTGATGATCAGCTCTTTGTGTCCGTTACCACACAATGGACAAAATGTAGCAGTCTCCAAGTTGCTAAATGTCATCAAAGTGTTATATGAGGACTTATAATCAGATAAGAAGTCCTTTATTCACTGTAGAATGGTAGAACCTTAGAGTTGACATTGACTAGATTTAAACATTAGTAAAAAAGCTTAACCAAAAATATTACATTATCCTATGCTGCCTCTATTTTTCAGAGTGGTACAATCCTCCATGTTTTATATCCTGGCCAAGCTTTGGTGATTTCTCATTCCCTGCCGATTAAACTGTGTATAAATCTATATCTGTTTTTCACTGCATCCAAACTAAATTGAGATGAAGTGCTGAAAATTATTGAGCTAATCAGTCAGTCCTGACACCGAGTGCTGTTTCCAATTCTCTACTGGAACATATAACAGGACTGATGCTGAGGCTAGGAAGCATCTGAAACAATGGGCAAAGAGACACTTTATTCCACAATAACCTCTCTGTAGAAAATTCTTTAACTGTGAGATCACAGGTCATCGTGTGAAAACACAAAGGTTTTCAACAAGTTTATTGTATAGGAATTGACTATTTCAACAATACTGCATTAAATAGTTCTCAGACCTAAAATCAAAGATCTAAACCATAATATAAAACTCTCACAAAAATAGAACGTTATAACATTGAACATTGCAAAAAGCTGGGTTAAAGATTGTCTGGAATAAAACCAATGTGCTAAGTGGAGGAAAAAAGCTGGATAAAGGCTGTTTAGCAGCAGTGAATGCGGACCACTCACTTGTGACAATGTTCCTGGAGGCAGGCGGTCCGCGCTTGTTGTTCTTCACCACCTCTAACTTGACCTCGTACTCTTGGCCTGGGCCCAGGCCCGATTGCTCAAAGGTGGTCTCTGGACGACCGAGAGCATTAAGAATCTCACCGTCCTCCTCTTTCTGCCGGCACCAAAACACACGAGTCATTGACCACTTCAAACAACATCGTCCTGGCAACATGCAATGAGTGGGGGAGTTAAGTAGAGAGAGGTGGAGAGGGTAGACTGAACAGTCCAAATCATACAAAATGACAGTCTGGGTGGTGTTTGTTCTCAACAGTTGATGTTTGGATGTGTTTTTAGTCTGGGGTTTAGTAAAGCCTGCTCGTGGTGTTTGGCAAAGGTTTCTATGAGAAGAAAGTGACTAACATCTGCTTGATGAGGCGGTTGAGGGTACACTGTGGCTTGGCCTACACATTTTCCACAAGATATTTCCTCTGATTCTTGCATTTCTAGAGTGGGAGGGATTACTTGATGTACGTAGTCTGAGGTTCTGGTAGGGTCTATATCTAGTTTCTAGGAGATCAAAATGTTTATAATGATGAAGGATGTGTGGTAGAGGCTCAATGCCTTAACCACCCTGTGGAATACTGTAGCTGAATTAGCACAAAGAGGTGTGTGAAGGACACTTACTGTGTTTCTAAAGATGAGGTTCCAACCATCGAAGGGAATGTTCAACGGCTCCCACTGAACCTCCACTGAGGTCTCCCTAACCGACTTGAACTTGAGTCCTTCAGGCTCAGGTAGATCTGCATAAAGAATGGAAGACCCTCTCAAACTCTGCATATCATCCTAATTCAATGTCACCTGAATAAAAAGAATGTTTTACTGGATTGACTTACGTGTGGCCACTCTGGCACTGACTGGAACACTTCTTTTGTTGCTAAGAATGGCGTATACGTTGATGATGTACTCGATGCCAGGTTCCAGCTCCCTGATAGTGGCCAGCTTCTGATCTCCAGGCACCCTCATGTCCAACTCCAAACCTCCTGCTGCTGTGGGCATGTAGGTGATCAGGTACTCTGTAACACGCATCTCATTTTCCCAGGACAGGTCTACTGTCTCAGGAGTGATCTCCACCACTTTAAGGTTCTTGGGTGGAGAGACTGTGGAGAAACACAGAAAGTCAGTGAATAATTAGCCAAGGTTAAAAAATGACATGATAAATGATTGCAGTATTGCAGCAAAACAATACAACATTCAGTTTATTAGCCTCTACTTGCCATATTCTAAAGATATCTTTGCCTTTCTTACAGTATTTTGCCAAAGATGATCTTGTTTAAAATGTTCCGTCGTCTAGTAACCAATTGTTGAATGCATTGTTGACATAAAGTTAAACTTTTACCTGGATAGAAGCCAATGTTTTTAGTGCTGATGGTTTATTTCTACCCTGTTCAATGTGTTCATTCATTTTGCACAACTGTGCATTTGCCTTTTCTTACTAGAATACAAATCAGAAACAGTGTGATTCATTCAAAATCCCGACCTTGATCTTGAATAAGCATTTTAATTGTGTTAAAGAAACGTCATACCAATTAACTTCAAAAACAGTTTAGTTCTTTTAATGAATGCTTAATGTTCTTAGTGTAGATTGCCATTCTATTCTTCAATGAGGGTAGAATGCATATTTTTTAAGTCACTGAGCAAACAAACCTGAACTGGTTCATCTCATTGTTTTGATCTTAAAAACCATAAAACAGTATCCATTCCTATATACAAATGAGAGAAGCTCCAATGGTGTGCAATAAAATGTAATTTTTGTTTTTCTACGTATATATGTTACGTTTGCTATATTCAATGTAAACGCATAGAATATGAATGAACAAATACAGTTTCGTACGATTCAAGAGAAACGTTTGGTTTTTGGCCAAAGGAAATATAGAAAGTTGTCATAGTAAACATTAACAGATGTTTCCAGAAAAGTATTATATTTAACATGTGGTAACTTATTTAAATTAAACATATGCTATATATTATATTATTATATTTATCTATTCTGGGGCTACATGGTATAGGATAGAGGCTTTTGCCTCACTACTGCCAAAAGGTCCATGACCAATGTACAATGGTCTGTACAGTACAGTACAGTACAGTACAGTAGAGTTGGTTTGTCTTCTAAAATATACTCACTTTAAACTTAAGTTAGCATAAGTACTATTTCAGCTTCTTTTTTTTCGTCTGGGGAACTTCTGGGGAAACCACTTAAATTTGAAGCCACAGAGTGCTTCCAGGACTGGCGCATTCTTGAAATCCATTGGTTCTATTAGTTAGCAAATCCGTGACAGTCAACACCCTGATCAATTGTTTTCACCAGTTGCTGAGAAGTCTTGAGTCAAACACTTTGCATCAGCTTATTAAATCATATCCTGTTTCCCAGTGAATATTGATGTCCTGCCTAAATTTATAGTTACCTGCTCTGCCTGGCCCATTTCTCCTGGTTTTCCTGTCTCTGATTCTGTTCGCGCACTTCAGCAGCAAGAGAGCATACTCCCCAAACCTGTTATCTGCAAGTTTCCCTATTCCCTATACAAGTACTATTTCATGACACTATTGCTTATCAACTCAAAGCACATCCCCTCTGCCCTCTTTGGGAATTTCCCACCTAAAAAAGATGTCCTAGGCATCTAGCTCAAACTCCCAAGATGACTATCCACCTTGCTTCCCACCTGGACTTTGTTTTAGAGTAAATCGTTATTGTGCTGCAAGTGGATTGATTGTTGTATCCTTGAGAGTACATACTGGACACCAAATGGGGCCAGCACATATTATTCTGGGCAGTTTTAGTATTGACTTGTCCACCTAGCCTACTCAATCAGTCTGTAAAACTAGCAAAGCTGCTGCCACATCAAACACGGGTTCTTCTATCGCAAGATGTCCAACTTCAGCCAAGTGACCCATCCACATGCCAACTTCTCCCAGTTGAGCCTCCCAAGTTGTAGATTGGGCCTACAATGTGTTTGTGGTTCCAAAATCATTGAAGTCCGATTCCAAAATTGAAAGAATCTTTCTTGATTTGGAGCCTTTTTAAAAGTCTAATGTTCCACCTTCCACCACAGCACAGACTGCTGGTGCATCCACCGCAAGGGTTCCCTGGTTAGTGACTTTTGTTGCAAAGCACACATTGTCTGACTCTACAGTAGCTAAATCTCTGCATTTGCCACCACTGGTGCAGAATGCTCTAACGCATTATACCTCCCAACCCCCCTTGGCATAGTCTTCCATGGTGTTTGCTTCACAGCTCCCCTTTGCAAAGTCTTCTACAGTGCCTGCCTCTCAGAACCCCTCTACAAGATCTTCCTTGGCTCTCTCTTTTAGCCCTCCCCCCGTTGGCAGGGTCTTCCAGCGTATGCCTCACAGCCATTCTTGACAGAGTCTTCAATGAGCAAACCCCCCCATGCAGAATCAATTCAATGGTGCCTGCAGGTGTCTGTCTTCCATTTATACCCAAACCTTTGTGGCAGTCTAGGCACGATTCAAAACAAACCAGAAATTGGCATTTTAAGGTCAGAGATTTCTTGTTGAAGTTCTTGTTGACGCTAACATCATCCAGGCCACATGAGCCCAAGTCTTGCAAAACATTTCTCATTCCCTCGGTCTGTCTTGACATACCTTCCTCATCACCTTCCACCTTAGCTATCATTTCAGTAAGATGAGTTTCAGGCTCTATCAGCAGGTTAGGTCCTAGTCCCTCAATTCCCCAGTCAGCCAGATGAGTCAGGGCACGTCCTTTCCTCTACCAAGTACTTGAGAATATGTTTGGGTATTGTTGATTTAAATGTGTTTACTTTATCCTCCATTTTCAGGCGAATGGGATTATTATTTACAAACGGACATCATATTGAAATCTGTTGGATGTTGATAGATATCGTTAGCAGCTGGGACAATTTAGTTATTTAAGTCCACTGCATGTCCAGGAGACACACTTTTCTTATAAAGGCTTGAAACTCAAAGGTCATCAAATTACTGCAGAAAACGTGTTGTAGATGGATGAACATACAATAATGATCCTGTGGCAAGATTTATGAAAAATTGATTCTGTCCTACCTTCAGAACAGTCTTCTCCAATGAAGCCCTCCTCACAGACGCACACTCCGTTCTCACAGCGTCCCTGGTTCTGACAGTCTCCTGGACAGGTCAGTGTGGAGCAGTCAGGGCCGGTGAAACCCTCGTAGCACACACAGTTCCCGTCCACACAGTACCCTCTGTCCAGACAGTTGTTGGGACATGTCTTCTCACTGCAGTCCTCACCAATGAAACCTTCATGGCAAACACATGTTCCATCTACGCAGAACCCTCTGTCCAGGCAGTTGTTGGGACATGTCTTCTCACTGCAGTCCTCACCGGTAAAGCCTTCATGGCAAACACATGTTCCATCTACGCAGAACCCTCTGTCCAGGCAGTTGTTGGGACATGTCTTCTCACTGCAGTCCTCACCAGTGAAGCCTTCATGGCAAACACATGTTCCATCTACACACAAACCCCTGTCCAGACAGTTGTTAGGACATGTCTTCTCACTGCAGTCCTCGCCAGTGAAGCCTTCATGGCAAACACATTTTCCATCTACACACAAACCCCTGTCCAGACAGTTGTTGGGACATGTCTTCTCACTGCAGTCCTCACCGGTGTAGCCTTCATGGCAAACACATTTTCCATCTACACACAAACCCCTGTCCAGACAGTTGTTGGGACATGTCTTCTCACTGCAGTCCTCACCGGTGAAGCCTTCATGGCAAACGCATTTCCCATGCACACAGTGTCCATGGTCGAGACAGTCATTGAGGCAGGTGAGCACACTACAGTCTTTACCAGTGAAGCCGATGAAGCACACACACTTGCCGTCAATACACTCACCATGGCCTGTGCAGTCTTTGGGACAGGTCTTGATGCTGCAGTCCTCACCAGAGTATCCCTTATTACACAAGCACTGTCCATCGATACAGCGGCCATGGTCATGGCAGTTGTTGAGACAGGACAGTTCACCACAGTTTTCACCCTGGTATCCAATGTCACAAACACATAATCCATTAACACACTGCCCCCTGTTGTTGCAGTTTTCAGGGCAGGAAAGGATAGAGCAATCGTCACCCTCGAATCCTGGATCACAGATGCATTTTCCGTTGAAGCAGTGGCCCCTGTCATTACAGTTTGAGGGACAGGTCAACTTTGAACAGTCCTCTCCACTGTAGCCCGTCTGGCACATGCACTGACCGTTCACACACATACCACGATTGTTACAGTTTCCAGGACAGGTGAGATTGCCGCAGTCTTCCCCGGTGAATCCCTCGTCACAGTAACAGGTGCCATTGTCACATCGACCACGGTCGTAGCAGTCATTGGGGCAGATGAGTTCAGAGCAGTCAAAGCCCGTCCATGGCTCATCACAAACGCACTCATCCTCTACACATCGTCCACGGCCCAGGCAGTTGTTGAGGCAGTTGGTATCCGCACAGTCTTTTCCAAGGAAGCCCTCCTCACACAGGCAGGAGCCATCAACACAGTGACCGTAGTCGCCGCAGTCCAGCAGACAGACCTCCACACTGCAGTCGTCACCGTCGAAGCCTTCAAAGCAATCACATTTACCGTCTACACAGCGCCCTTGGTCCTGACAGTCGTTGGGACACTCAGGTTCTGTGCAGTTGGGGCCCCTCCATCCAGGCTCACATGTGCAGCTGCAGGATTCAGCACTCCAGTTGCCATGGCCGTTGCAGTAGGGCTTTGTGGCAACCTCCCCTTGAATAAAGAGAGGCAAGGAAAATGTATTAAAAACTACCAAGAAATAACTTCAAATTAGCCAATACATAATAAAGCCGTAAGGTAACCAAAAGAAGGAAATGTTTGATTTATATTTGATTGTTTTTCTTTTTTTATTTACTTGGAAGTTTATGTGAGTCCATACACACCTGTAACCTGGGCTCCACAGCAGCCTGAGCCACTGCTGCACTGCTCCCTCAGACTGGACAGTTCAGCTTCCAGCATCTCCAACCTGTTCAGGATGTCCTTCATGTCTGGCAGCTGGTTGTTGCAATTACATGCCTGCTTGGGGATGTTGATGCGATGGGTGAAGACAATCTGGTTCTCGCCATCCATCGTGTGTTCCATTTGCTCTGTATTTTGCATATCTATAGGGGCAGTATTGTGTTTCAAGTCCATGGTCCCAGGTGAGTCCAGATCCACAGAGCAGAGGGAGGTGGTGGGAACGTTGATGTTGTAGACATGGTTAAAAACCACAGGCTGGTCAGGATTGGGCAGTGTCAGGTTTTCCTGTGTTGATTTGGGAGACAGAGTCTCTCTACGGTGACGGATGACCCGAACCAGGCCAGCGGTGGAGAGTTGGAAGAGCAAGGCTGTGGCTACACAGCCTAAGAGGAAATATTTTACCCACATGGTGACTACACGTTGACTCAGCAGCTTCTGCGGAAGTAGAAGCTGGAGACCACAGGTGGAGTCGAGCAGACTGGTGTTCTGGTCTTTAGACCTACAACAATGAATAATGAATTCACTTATTTTGCATTTCCTGTTAAAACACTCAAACAACATTCTTACTTGATAAATCACTTTCCTCATTTGTTGAAGTTTTTACTAGAGATGACAATAAAAATAATCTCAAAACAACATATATAATGTGTATACTTTCAACTGAGCTTAGCAGCAGCTGGGTTGAGTATGTCATTGTCATTGAAAATCCATATGAAAACACAACAATTTTCTCATCTAACATTGATGCAATATTATCCATTTATCTAATGATATTTCATGACTAAGAGACAACATCATTCATTAAATTACTTTCCTGGTACTTTTTCTAACTACTTATACTATTTCCTGCATAGAAAATAATCCCCCACCGCCCCCCGTACTGTACAGTCCAGATTAAAAAATTAAAAAAAGTAGGAAGAACATCTGTCCTTGGATATTTTCTGTTTTTCACGATGAGTCAGCCTGCCACACGACAACACCTGCTAAGTGAGGAGCAGCCTCTTCTTTGACTCTGTAGTCCAGGCCACATCAGACTGTCAGGCTCATGGTGCTGTTGTGTACGCCATCTGTGTTACCGCACCACAACCTGCAAACCAGGCAGTCAGCATCTGGCCAACAGCTATACAAACAAGAGTTGGGGTAATTTTTTCTTATTCATGCACAGTAACACGATTCTTAAAGCTTTCACCTCTCTGAGACATGAGACTTTCAAAATTTCTGCCGGAAAAAAGGGAAAAGAATACAAATGTGCTGAGGTAGCAGCAAACACAGACCAACCTTCAAACCAGATGTTACAGCTGGCTCCTTCATCAGAGCATTAAATGAAATATACAGGTCAGGTAGAGGTGTGCAGTGGCTGCCTGTGTGTCTTAGACTGTAACAGGGAGCATATTCTGTTTGAGTCTCCCACAGCCCACTACTGTAACTGTAAATCATGTTTATAACAGGACTGAGTAGTAGCATGTTAGCTTTCTAAGAAGGGTCAACTTTTTATTCATTTATTTTTTAGAAAAACACAAAAAAACTAAAAAAGTATTTTGGATATCACTTCACTAGCAGGTCATTATGAAGCTTAATTATTATTAATTTAGATATTATTATTATTTACGTAAATATTTATCTTTTACAAACACTTTAGGAGGCATCGTGGGCTGTGAAATATGGCAAAAAACAAAACGTTCACAAATCTCATTTACCCGTTCATACGGTTATAAGTTATTTCTTGCAATGCCCTGTATGTGTGTTACAAAATGTCTTTTTATTTATTTATTCTTTACTATTTTCACTGTTTTTTTATTTCTATAAAATGCTTATTTTATCACAAAAATAATAAAAATATGGAAATGTAATTTTTTTTTACATCCCGTAATACCATATAATTGGGAGAAAGGAAATACTAGACTGCCTTCATTGGAACTAAATTATTAAAATGTGCTGAGCCAAGTTTGGAAATCTACACACTACCTGACCTTCATGGTCTGATCATGGCTGCATAACAAAACACAACATGTGGAGTAGAGATCTGGATTTTTCCCAACATAACTAAGACAGATCTAATTTAAATGAAATTTACGTCGGTACTAAGTCATTGAAGACATTTAAAGATGTGATTTGTCATCTATTATTGCTGTTGTCAGTGAGGAGGGAAGCTCCTCTGTTTGTGCTGGCACAGAGGCATTAAGTGTAAGACACAAAAGGAAAAACAGCTGTTAATGACAACTGTAAAACTCTCTTACTGAAGTACAACTATTTCCATATAGTTTTTGGTTTCCTGACAAAACCAGACTGCTCCAAGATTTCTAGACCTTATTCCATTTTTGAACTTGATGAAGCTTCTAAATGGATATGACATGGTCACGGGTTCACAATAATGATCACTCACAGACATACACACACCCAGTGCCATTACACTACTGTGGCCAAGCATCAAAAACCAGGGATTAAAACACAAAATAGGCATAAAATTGCTTTGTGTTCAGGTTTTAGTTTTGGGCGAATGGTTGACTTTGCCCTTCTGAAGCATAGCTGCTCTCAACTTGGACCTCAGGGCAAGGCAAGCCCCCAAGAAACCAAAGCAGGCTTTGTCTGAAAATCTGTGACTCTGGCAAAACCGAGCATTCACTCCTGAACAGAAACTTTCACAGTGTCTGGGAAATCATTGGACTTGGCCTTTTCAGTCCTTCACTGCCGTCTACTAATCTGTAACAGTCACAATATGAGACTCTGAGTGTGACCCTGAGAAACACAGACTTGATCCTCAGTTTGGACTTCCTTTATGGGCTCCCTGTGGCCCTGGTATTATGCTAATGCTGCTGGTTGTTGGCAAGATGGACATGAGCCTAATAGAATCTTGACTGCTGCTTCTTTGTAGTTCCTTCACTTGGTTTTTAACTCTATAGTTAAACTTCTCAGATAGCAACAAAGCCTTGTGGCTGCCTCGTCGTTAAATGTGACAAGAATTTAACCAGCTGGATCTCTCTGCTCTCACTAATCTATGAGAACTTTACCTGATCTTTAAACTTCACAAGCTCAGGGGACACGATCAAGTTTCAAAAATGATTAGTTATCTCCACATGGTTCTCTCCAATAGTTCAGCTCATTCTCCAAATGTCAGTGAGGCAGGGAGCTATAACTCTCACTGTTATTCTGACATCCATTTTGACCAACTATTCTGGCCATCAGTGTTAAAGTAAAGATCTGTAGTCTATATTCTTAACACACCTAACCACTGCACACGAAAACGAGCTAAAAAAAAAATAAATAAACTGTCTCTTATTTGAGCAATGCCCCCAAAGGAAATGTAAATGAGTGGCTGATTTATGTATCAGTATAAAGGTTTCCCAATTGTCCTATAGTAATTTCATACTTTCAAAAGTAGTAACCAAAATGCATCATGAGGAACACTGATATTTGGGCCCCTATGGTCCATGTGTGTTTGGGTTTGAGTTGATAAATATAGAGTTAGTTGTGGCTAAAGTTGCAAACAAATGCCGGTGTCAGAACGCCAACAGCTGTCTCTAGGGTCGCGCCCATTATACAGCAGGAGTCTCAAAGTGGAGGGTCACACCACTGGTTCAATGTTCAATACAAAAAAATTCTAGATATTTAAAAAAATAGTATTTTGGGTTTAATATATCCACTGTATAATACAACAGCGTGAACAACTGGAACAAATCTTTTTCTTTTCAGATTCTTAAATAACTGAGACATTTTAATGCTTTTGCATTAAAATATACCTAGTACCCATTCCCAGACTATGTTGTGTCAGGAAGGGGATGTGGTGTAGAAACTGTGCCAAATTACTATGCAGATTACAATACTTCAGTGGCCCATGATGAAGAAACAAGAGGAAAAAATGACAACAACAACAAAAAAAAAAAAGATAGATCATGCTGCGAGTCTTTGTGCATTAAACATGCAAAACAATGTCCTTCTGGATTAATAAACAAACAACCTTCCACAGGAACTAAACCTCAGGTATAACTTCCGTCAACTCTGAAAGTACGTACAACTCTCTTTCTCTAAATTGCCTCTTGATGCTGCTGCTGCTGCTGCTGCTTATTCTTCTACCTGCTGTTTGAGTCTAAAACCATAATCCCTGTGTAAATCAAGCGATTGTAGATATTTCTCACAGAGGAGGACTAAGGAGGATCAAGATAAGAGTAAATCCAGGACATCACAGTCAGCAAGAATCCTTAAAAGATACTGAATACCCTCCCCCTCCTTCTCCCCCACCTGACCTGGCACGCAACAAATCTCATTAGACCGGTCCACGATCATTGATGTCATGTCTCTGCCGACATTCTTTTAAACTTTAAAACAAATAAACCCTGCACTGATGATGACTTTCCCTGTTCAGTTTTTCCTTCCTCTGCCTCTCGACCTTCAGACACAAGGTTTGCTTTCATTTTAACGAGTGATTGATTAATGCACGTCCACAGACAATCTGGTTATATCTTCTGCAGGAGTCATGATGTCTTTAAAGGACGGTCAAAAGCCACATGCTAAAAAACTTGACATCACAGGGGTTAAACTCTTTCTTCACTAAACCCCGTCATTATTGGTGGATATTTTTTTTTAGTAAAAGATGTGAGTTGTTTTTATATAAATATATAAGAAATATAATATTTTTAAAAGAGATGTGAGGTCTCATGACCAGACCAGGCTTGATATGGAGGCAGAGACATTTTGAGCCAGTTCCCGCTTTGTTGGATGCAGAGAATTTTCAGGACACAGTCAAAGCTGGAGATAATCACCAAAGGTTGATCACAAAATTAAGTTTTATTTTATTCACGGAGTGGTTTAGTGTTAGTTCCAGCCATAGGCGGAGTTTGACTTTTGCATCGGAGAGTTAGGGTGGGGGCTAGGGGACAAACATTTTAACGTCAGGGCACTTGATTAAAGATTTAAAGTGCACAGTAGGGAAACGCATTGCCCTGTACAATGAACATATGACATAGGCTATTACACATATACAGACAACTTGGAATTAGCTGAGCTTGCTATTCCAGAGCTGGTCCCGGGTGTTTCCTTGTCCTATCATTTTTGGTAGGACCTATTCACTGATAGCTATCCTATTAATGAACGAATGATTGAATGCTAAAATGAAAGGGAAACCATCAACGTCACAATGTCGAATGTCACATGACATGAGAACTAGAGACACCAGTGTGAACTATGTACATGTCCAATGGAGATTGTAGTATTAGTGACCACTGAGGTTGCATGGACCTGTGCCATGGAAACGAGTTTTTGTTTCTGTCATTGTCATTAAGCAGCGTAAATTTGTCTGAGGTCAGGCTTCAGTCTGTGCAGCATCACAGTAGAGTTGTTGAACCAACCATTAACATTTTCCAACAGTTCTAAAGTGTGAACAGTGTCACGGCAGTGTTAAAAACAGTAAATAATAAAGCAGGTTGTCCCACCTTGTGCAGAGAAAAGCTGTAAATAATCAAGGACCACCATCACCACCAAAGTCCTTGGAGTGCACATTAAACAGTTCTGATAGGCCTTCAATTCGGCTGAATTTATCAAGCTTGCCTAGTTTTGTAGGTCACCCGTGACCAAAACTCAGCTTGGCTTCTTTTCTACAGAATCTAAATGTGGGTCAGTGCCACGTGGACCGAGGAAAGGTTTATTGTCTGGGGCTCCATTCACCTTGAGATGGTGTTGAACTGTACGATGGAGGGAAAATGACCAGGAAATAGGCTTCAGTCACGGACAATGGTTTCTACATCCAGGCACTATGAAATTAATGTATCTCTGTGGTTACATCGAGATTTAAAGATTATCCACAAAAGAGAAAAATGTTTAATGTACTAAATTACTAGAGTCACTAAAGATTTTCTTGACAGAACCAAGGACTACGTACATGAACAATAATTATCAAGCACAGAATCTCAGATAGTTGTAATAAACTATTGTAGTACTCCAAGCACCTCAAAATGTTCTAAGCAGAAACAAACATAATTTATGGAACCTTCGTTGTGCTCCTGGTTCCTTTCTTTATTGTAAGCAAACAGTTACTAGTACTGTTGCATGTTTTTTTTAATACTGAGATCTACTGGTCTTCAGTACCATCATCCTTCTTGTACCAATCTAGACTGGAAAACATAAAGTGTACCTTGTACAACCAAGAGTTTTATGCTACCACATCCTTACAGTTTCAACTCACAGATACTGATGAGATCCATGTGAGCCACACAGCCGGTCCATCAGCACGAACACTGTTTATCATAATATTCTCTCCAGCAGACTGGAGGAAAACACAGGTGAATATTGATTTAAACACTGCATCTGCACCAAGGTCAGAGAGATGGTGAGCTGCTGACGACAGTGCACCCTCTGTCTGTGAGTTATTATCATCATCAAACAGAGCAAACAACTATTTCTCATGAAAAAAAGCTTTTTTTTTCCATATTTGATCAGTTTGCAGTTTTGTATCACTGCTAAAAAGAACATAAAACATATGGTAAAATAAAGAAACAAACAGAGAAAAACAGACTGAACACTCATCAGTTTCAACTCATTTCCCTGAGTAGGCAAGCAGAACCAAGCTGAGGTCAAGACATGGTTCAAGTCCAGTGTCAGCAGTGATGTCATCAAGCAGACACGGAGACACAGGTAATTAACAAAAAAGCCTGAAATCAGTATGTGGCTCAGAAAACTCCTGTCAGTTCAAAACAGACTGATGACTGTGAGGCCTCTTCCTCTCCAGACGACTCATCTCTTTATTTATTTTTGTCATACAGTCAGTGATATGTGGCCTGAGGTTAAATTGTTTTCTTGCCTAACTTTTTGCAATTTTAACCATTCTTTTCTTTACTTTCAGTTAAGATGTGTTCAGTTCTTGTTCTGTGTTTTTTATTGCCTCTACTACATTTAGGGTGACATTTCTTCTTCTAAGTTAATCTTTTTTTTTAGTACGTATTCGGAACTTGTGTAACAGTAGGTAAACATTAAGGTTTTTTAAATAAGTGAAACCCTAAGAGACAGGTCTTTTAGATTTTGCAAAAAAGTTATTCAGTTTAAAGAGTTCACATTGGAATTTCAGGTTTGATGTTGTCAAGGTGGTAAAGACATTAATGATAGAATAAAAATTTCAGCCTCGGCTGAAGGTGACGATGTAAAATCTGTAAAATATATTTCTATTTTCTCTGTGTCTCTGTGGCTGTTATCATTATTTCCCACATGGTAAAAGAGAAATTAAACAGGGGAATTCTGCTGGATGAAGGGTAGAAAGTAGAGACGTGTTTCATCAAACCGAAGCTCGGCTCAATGGCTCAGGGCTGTGACCCCACTGGATCTGATGACACAGATTACGGTGGAGAGGAGGAGGGGAGTGTGTTCTGGGCTGATAAGGCTGCTGTGGAGAGGAGGAGGCAGGAGCCCTGATACTGGCACAAACACTTTATCTGGGTACTCAGAGAAAGAGAGAGTCCTCTGCCAAGACCCTATCACTCTCCCAGCTCTAACCAGTGTAGAGCTGACATGTCTGTGTGATACCACACTGGAAAAAACAACTTCGGCTCCTTCAAGCGAAAACCAATTTCCTTCTTTGACATTTACTCAGATATGGGGAAAATGAATGTGGCGCGAACGCTGCTGCTTGTTGGGCCAGTTGACGACAGGAAAACGTTAAATCAATTTATTTTTTGTTTTTTTCTATGTGACTTCAGGTTGATTTGTGTCATCCTTATAGCGGTCTGGCTGTGGCGTCTCACACTGGTGCTCATGTTCTCATGGAGGTTCGATGATAGTTATTGTTCCCAGATAGTTTTTTTTATCATGCTGCAGTAAGTGAAGTATAGTCCTGTAGTAGTAAGACTAAACCTGTTGTACTGATAGAAATATGCTGTGTATTGTACAACAAGGATGGATGAGCAATGTAGGATGATGTAGGGCATCCAGGTTTTACAAAAGTCCATCCTCTATTTACATGTAGCTTAAAAGCAGCTGTCAAGGACAGTCTGGTGTTTCAAGGCCATTTTTGCCCTCAGGCTCCCAAAGTGGTGTGAGAACTGTCTTTAACCTACATCTTCTGCTCCGCATTTAAGACAAACTCTGTAATTACTGTGAAAAGCCAGCCAGTTCACGACAGCTGTGATTTAGGCAGAGCGGAGGTATCGATGTCCACTTCGGTGACTCATCTAAACTTACCGTGTAACTCACACCTTGACTCTCAGGTGAATGAGCTGCAAGGTGAGATCATCGAACCATCTGCTCCTAAACCCAAAACCTCCTCACCTGAGTCAGCTGTTGCTTCTGACTCAACAATCCAGTTGTCTTTACAGCACTGGTGACATACACCTGATCTGAATGAAGGCCTGTGGTCACAGTTAAATGTTTTCAGTCTTCTTCATTAAAATACATCTAGTTTTTGAAAGACCCAACAGGGAGTGAGGAGAGCATACTGCGTACTGAGAATACTCATGTCTGTGAGTTATTTCTAAAGTTGCTGACTCTGCCATGTTCCTCTCATGTCTTACTGGTGACTTCTGTTTAAATAAATGTGTAAAGCTTTTTCTCTTTTCTCTACCAACGATGGAAGCATGTGTGTTGGCTGTGACTGTCAGACATCTGTTTGTCCTTGTCTGTGATGAAAGCCTGAAGCGTTTTCTGTGTCCAAATTGGGAGAGGCTTGCATTCACACACTTGTATGAGCTTAATGACCCGAATACCCAGGGTCTTCCCTTGTCGGTCTCCTCCATTTCTACCATTTCTACTGAATTTGAATAAAAAAGCAGGCTCACCCCCATCCCATCATGTTCCAAGAACATTATTGCTCATGCATTCCAATGTGTGAACTTACTAGTGGAGGTAAAGTATCTGTGCATGCATTCTGGCTCTATACAAAGGCATCCCTGAACTCAGTAATTCAGGACTTCCATTCCTTTCCCATCTCACATTAGCATCAGATGGACATTAAAAACCATCTGGGATGTTTAAAGGACTGGATCTCTCTGAGGGGGGTCTTTGTTCTGCAGCAGTGGTTAATGTGATGGGGGCACATTGGTACACAGGAAAACACTGCACTGACTTATGTTGTAAAAAAACATAAACTCATGAGTCACTAAGCGCAACACAGAAGGGGTGGCTAATAGAAACCAGCGGGGATTTTTCGGGTGTACCACCCTGTTTGAGACCGGGTTACCTTTGGTCCCACTCAGTCTAATTTAGTTTTGACTGGAAATCCAGTTTGGAAAAATCTTTCATCCTTGAACTGGACAAAGTTCAATGCCTATTCTGTCTGTACATAGAAGACCCTTACACACTTTTCTGCCTAGATGAGGAAGCAGTGACGTGCATCTGTCACACGTTGTGCGTATGGGGCTGAGCACTGTCAGTCACGAACCGCATCACACATCACTGCCCCCTATCGGTGCGGCACGGTACATTCTGCCTCACCCTGTACATTTTCTTTGAGTATCCATTGCTAATCAGAAAGACTAAATATGTCACACACACATTCATTAATGTCAGGGTGTGTAGTGCACGTGTGGCACAGTGACATCACAAGTGAGGCAACGCTCATCGCTGTAGCATCTTTCACTTCTCACTTGTATTTGAATAGGATTTTTTTTCCCAAACATGGTGAAGCTAGTAATGACACAGACATTGCACTTTATCTTTTCCCTTCATTTTCAAAGGCTCATTAATGAGTGGCTTCCCCTGTCTGCTGAGCAGCCCCTGTTACATAAACCCCAGACATTTATTGTGCAGTACAAACGGCAGGGAACTGCCTCCAGACAGACCTTGGACCTTACAGTCCAAGTTAGTTCACTTTTATTCAGCATTTTCCAACAGGAAAGTTATTTTAAAATTTCACAGTCTCACCTTAAGTCTTGTCACATGAAACCTATAAACGCCAGTTTTCCATCAACAATTAATCTTTAGTTTCCCTGTGCCTTACACACCACTGAGACTTTTTATACAACTTTCTAGCACAGAAAACCATCTGGACCACAGGTGGTTCTGTCTACTTAGGAAATTTGAAATAATTCTTAGGTTTACCCAAACGTTACATTAATGCTGGTTATTTTTTCCCTGTTCCTTAAAGGACATTTATCTGTCCTCTGATTCTGTCACATTTACTGAGTCACCTGCAGAAGACAGTTGTGTGACATGGCTGGAAATGTTTAAATGAACACCAAAACACACAACATGTGAGAAATATAATTTGATCTTTAAAGAGTTTATTTTGTTTAACTTGACTTATCCTTTAGATATTAGTTTACTTTAAACTTACTAGTTGTCATTTTTAGCTAGACTATATTTAGCTTTTAAAAATCCACCTGGTGTTTGTGGTCCAATTGTCTCGCCCCTTTCTTTTACAGAGTGGTTATTTTTGCTATCTTACTTGCTGAGAGGCTGCACAAGAGCTAAAAAAATAAATAAATAAATCAACAGAATCTCTGTTGGGGGAAGAGGGCCACAGGGAATGATAGGAGGTCTGGATTATCCTGAATTAAATTAAATTTAATCCAACCCCTGAGAGACTCACTCCTGCCTAACGTGTCTCTTGATGAATACCCAATATTACTGTTTGCTTTCCATCACCAGTGGAGGAGCAAAGTGGGGTTAAAGACAGTCACCCTCTCAGAGAGAGCACTGGGAGCTAACAGCTGTCCAAACAAAGGCCTGTTTCTTACTCATCGTTGCACCCTGGGTCACCATCAGTTGTGACTCACATGCACAGCCACAGCATCGTGAAATGTTAATGTTCTGAGCCCCCAGCAGCTGTATGCTGCATATGTAGGATCAGGTAGCGCATCTAAAGAGCAGAGGTCGTGGTGCGTGCTGAACAAACCTGTGCTCTACATGTGTAAAACACGAAGTGGTATAAATGAATGAGAATTAAACATGAAGCTTTCAGGTCAAGTCTAGGTTCAAATTAGACTACTGGTCTGGTCAGAGAGTGAACCTTCTCTATAAGGTCCAGAACATCACTTTATTTTCTCATCTGACACAAAAACACGACAATGAATTTCAAGTTTTCGAAGTTCTGAAAAAAAAAAAAACATAAAAATAAAATATACCTATAATAAATGTGTCACTGGAGGTATTTTCTCATATTCTGACCTAAACAGTTTTAAATGTTATCTCCAGAGTTGCATTGTTGATGGACCATATCTTAATAAACATCTGATGGTGTGGGGTCTGGGCAATATCTGCTGCAGTCATAAAGTGAGCCATAGCTTTCACGTATAAAAATGTCTGACTTTATGGGAGATTTTTTTTCTTTTTTTTTTTTTAAGGCAGCATAAACATCCGAAGGGCTTCACCTCTTCTAAATCTAACTTTACCATCTGCACACAGTTACGGTGCCATACAGTTGTGAGCCCCAATAGTTTATCCAGTTAATCTGGAGTAGGCAGTGTAAATGAAGCTATAGCCATAAATTCTGAAAAATATATCTTTGGGAACTACTGACCCATTTCACACATTTGTAAAACCCTCCAGCTCAAGTTTCCAGACTCTTTCAGAAATCTCTGGCTATTGTTCATTCAAGGGTGAGAGCAGGGAGAGAAGCTGAACTGATTTTATGCATGAGTATGTACATTGTGAACCCAGTATTTTATGAAGAATAACAACAATAGAGCAATGGGTTTTCTGTTATTAATGTTATCTTACGTTCTCAAGATTACTGTAAAAGACCTAAGCAGTCGAGAGAGCTCTGCTGTTTGTAATCCACTTATTTGTTAACAAAACAACATAATTTAAATAAATAAATAATAAAACAATAAATATTAATTTAAAATTTTCTAAAAATAAAGTATTAGGACAGGATATTAAGAGAAAGTTGAAACATTATGAAAAAAAATTGTACTTTTATGAGGAAAGCTCATAATCTTAGTGGAAAAAGACATAAATGTATGAGAATTGTCATAATATTAGAATGGCCATGTTTTTACAATTGCCCAGAATTGACAATAATCAAACACAATATCCCCAAGAGGGGCATTTGTTGCGTTTTAAGTATGGCATTTAAGAAAGACTGCCATCTAATGGTGAGCTTGTATAATAAAATAACTTGAAGTAGCTGTGTTTGTTTGTAAAGTGAGTGATCTCCAGGATCAGGAACTTGGCATCTCTTTAAAAACTTCCATTCTTTTTCAGTTTTTCTGATGAGGCTGCTGGTTGTCCTATAAGCATCATCGTGTTTCACGTATTTAACACAAAGGACTGCATGGATTTCAGCAAACCTTTACTGTCGTCTGAAATCCTCACAAACACTCTATATATGAGCAGCTCCACTCAATCCTCGGAATAAAACCCATAGAAAATGGAGTCAATCACTTTGACTGGCAGCCGTAATGTAAGCAGTTTGAAGCGATAGAGACCCTGCTGCCAGATTCGACGTATCTGTAAAATCCAGTTCATTTACAGATCCATCAAACATCTTCTCCTTCACACTCTCTGTTTATCTTCAGCAGTTTCCTCCTGGGACGAGACTGTGAAACAAAGAGGCTTGACCTATGAGATGGACGAGTCAGAAGCACATGGAGCTGAAACTCAGTCTGTGTGTGTGTGTATTTGTGGGTATGTCTTTGTGTCTTTGCATACACACATATACCCTATACGTGTGTATAAGCTATTAACAGCTCTAGATGTGGGTGATTGGACCTGCCCAGGAACATCTAATGCTGAGCAGCTGTCTGTCTACAGACTTACACAGCCTACTGTCTGTCTGCTGGCAGCCGTAAAACATACAGCTGCGCCTACACACACGCACACACACAATCACACACACACACACACACACACACAGAGCAGGATTACTAAGTCTCCCCTGCAGACTGACACCTCAGCATCAACCCTCTCTTAAGCAGAATACTGAAGTCCTCAAAGACATTACTATCTGAAGACATTTTTATGTATATATTTAATAATTTGTCTCCTGGTAAAGACAGAAAAGAGCATCAGGACTGCCTGTTTCCATAGAGAGAATGAATGACTGAAGCTTTAGACGCTGAGTCCCACTCAGAGACTCTTCACTGGACAAGAGACTAACTGACACATTCCGATAAGAAGTTTTTAAGCAATGAAAATGAGCAGTTGGTACCATGGATTTGGAGTTCCATCAATCAGAAGAAACTATGCCGGATAAATATTTAAGTCTGATTCAAATAATTTGGATCATATTTGCTGTTTTACCGGTAGGCTACACTCATTTAGTCTACAGGGGCCATGAAGTATAAAGCATATAGGGCTGTATGCTGAAGTGGCCAATTTAAATTTTCTCACTGGACAACAGATTTTCAAAATTTTTATGATCTAATATCATGATAATATTTATCACCATGAATGTAAATCCAAACTTCTGTTCATTTTTTCATTTACCTCCTAGTGATCCTAATCCAACATATTCAAGCTAATGACATTCACACACAGGTGAAGAAAAATCTCTCCGGTTCCAGAGTGAATCATCTGACTCCACCTCACTCTGTCTCCAACCTCCTCCACTGTTAACAACCATCTTTATGTTCCTCCATGAACTGTCTCTGATTTCTTTTCTCCATCTCCTTCATCTCGCTACAGCTCCAGAAAATCACAAATTTACCTCATTTACCAAACTGCTCATCCTCAGGTTAAACCATCAACACTTTCAATGATAGACAGCATAAATTGACAGAAACCAAAAGTTTTCCCATGAACCTTAAGTTCAGTTCACAGTTAAAGTCAGAGTCAACAGTGACAAACTCTGCAGTGCTGTCTCTTCATTCATTCACCTTCATGAAGCAATCACAGCTGTTATCCGGCTTCCATTCAACAGCATTTCATCCACACCAGGTGATGAAGGTGACTTACCTCACTCTCACAGAGCTCACGGAGTCAAATATGAGCAGCAGCAGCAGCAGCAGCAGCAGCAGTGGGAGACGCAGCAGCAGCAGAGCAGTTGTGTTGAAGAGCCTTTCTCAGGCACACATTCTCTCCATGCTGTATCTCTCTGTGGCTGACACTTCTGTCTTCCCTCTCTTTCTTCAGAGTGTGGACTGGAGTCTACCTACAGAGCCCTGGCTGATGTGGAGCCAGTAAAGAGAGCGAGAGGGAGAGAGAGAGAGAGAGAGGGAGGGGGTGAGAGACAGACAAACACAGTGAGCAAGAGAGAGGGTGTGAGGAAGAGAGAGAGAGCAAGAGAATCCCCTTTCCCTTAAACAGTAGACCCTTTTGCGGTCAGACTCCACTCCCACCTACTGCTCTTTTAAATGCCCCCCTCTGCCCCTCCTGCACCAATCCAGCCTCTCTCTTCAGCTCTGTGACTGTAGTGAAAACCAAGGAGCCAAAGAAACAGAACGCCTCAAGGCTGAGAGGAGACACAGAGAAAGGAGAGACATGAGGAGGCAGGTGGGGGGAGTGGGGATCGGAGCATTAGCTGCAAATTGCAGTCGTCGAGCCAATGGAAAGTGAGATAGATGGATAGATAGTTAGGCATGTAAGTGCATTAACGCATACCAGGAGAGAGACAGCAGAAAGTCAGCGACACTGAAGAGGTAGGTTTACATTCAAACGTAGGATGAGATTCCACCACATGTTGAGGTCTGGAGAGTACAGCAGTGGGACGGTGTCACTGTAGGAACACTAATGAAGGAGGTCCTACTAAAACTGTTCATATCTGAATACATAGTCTAGAAAAGGTCTTCAACAGGAGGTCTGCGGCCCCTAGTGTGACTGCCATGGTCTGCACAGTCATAAAGTCATAAAGTCATAACTTGTGCTTACTAAGATGGATTTCTATATATATATTTAGCGGAATGTTACTCTAACTGTAACTTTAGTATAGAAACTGTTTATATACCATGTACTGTATAATGTAATGGCTATCTGCTAAATCCCTGTATAATGGAGCACATTATAGTATAGAGTCCTTTATCTGAAATACATTGAAGAAGGTAACACTTTTTGTTGCAGTTACCTAATGATTCAGCAGAATAGGATTTGTGTACTTATTTGTGTACAATAATACATTCTAACATGTACTATTTAAACAGGATACTCTTTTTTCACTTTGGGTCAAAACGCTTGGTCATACCAGTTAATGGAAACAGTCAATTCTTCAACTATTGCAGAAAAGAATCCCAGTGTGATTGCAATGACATCAGCGTAGGCCAAACCTCTGAATGATGTCAGCAACTGGTTTAATCCAGGTGACCACAGCCCAGGGGAAAACAACTTGACCAACTACATCAAACACTCATGTCAGGAAGCTTTTCTTTTTTTTTTTTTTTTAGTTAGACTTTGTTTTAGTTTATAAAGAGAGAGAACGGTTGCTGTAATTAGCAGCTGCTCCGTAGTAAAGATCTTGGTATAAACACACAGAACAACTACATAAATAAACAGAAGAACAAAGAGCCCTGGAGTATATTACTGATGGAGCACAGGTCCAGAGTCGGCCCTGAGCAAAGTACAGTCAAAGGCTTTAAAGAGCAGAGAAAAACTAATCAGAATATTCACCACTGGAGGCTGCATGGGGAATAAATATATAATAAACGTAATACATTGGTCCACTGATAGTGGTGGTACATGTAGAATATAGACACTGCCCTTGGACATCTTTGTAGTTAGACATTATTTGAGTATTGGTTTTCCGATTAATAAATTGATATTTTTTATATTTATAACATACAAAGAATGGTTGACTGGAGTAAGACCAATGACCCAAAAAGCCAGAAAAAGTAGATAAAGAAAAATCACAGGTCTTGTGTCCTGAAATGATCATATAAGATGAGCCTGGATTTTTTGGATCAGTGTTTTTGTGATCAGGTCAGAAGTGATGGAACGATTAGAACAGAAACGGAAACACTAGATCAAAGTGTCCACATGAAGCAACCTGGGAGAACAAAACATAAATGTTTTTCACACATTGACAAGACAGCATGTGGGTCAAGATCGCTACTGAACACCAGCAGTGTGTGTGTGTGTGTGTGTGTGTTCCGTAGGCCAAGTGAAGCTTCTTTTCTCAGCAGGAGGAAATGATCCTCATCTTGTTGCTGAGAGCTGGTCTCCAGTCAGGCAGAAAAGATCCTTCTCTAATCCCATATACAGCACAATGGCACATATGTAGCTACGCTATCGGGTGATAAAAAGCAGATTCAATGACTTGAGGGGGCCTTAAATTCATTTTCATCTGCGCTCGGCCCCAAGGGAGAAGCAGAGAGGGAGGGTGTCAGGAAATCTATATAGTCTTCTTTTTTAATGACTTGTGGCTGTAATGATATCATTTAGAGCAGATGATGGTCTATGAATAGCACCTGTTTTAAAAACCTGTAAATCTAGATTCTCTACGTCCCTGCATCTGTTCATTTATCACCTTCCTGTTTCTCCCTCTCTCTCTCTCCGTCTCCTCTCTGTGTCTTTCTGTCCATTTCTCCACTGCCTCCCTGGACTCTGGCAGAGAATTGCTGTGGGGATTTTCTTCAGCATTATCATACCTGTTTGCCGACTTTCAGAGCAAGTGAACTGAGCTCAGCTTGATTTCCCAGATGACTCTTCTGTATGTGCGTGTTTGCTCGCCTGTCATCCAATTTCTGCTGCACCTGACACACATGTCTGCTCCAAAGAGGCAGGGTTTTTTTATAACTATATACATGATTACATAAAGAGTATAGTCATATTCCCTATTACCACATAACCATGTTCCTGTTATCGTCATGTAAAATGCACAGAGATTTAGATGTATAGCAAGTGTTGCTTTAGGATAAAAAAGGGGGGGGGAAAGAAAGAAAAATCCAGACAGACATTTTACAAAACTGGTTTGTACAACAAATGATGAAAAGAATTATGGAACACAGTGGAGCGAAGAGTGAAGTTTGTCACCGTGTCAACAGCTGGACTCTTATTACAGTAACACAGACACAGCCTCACAGAGAGTCCGGTAGTCTTTAAAATGATACAGAAGGGTAGCTGAATACAACGTCAGGTTAAAGGAGTTAGAACTGTGCAGTATTTGAAATAATCCAAATGTATTGCTGTCGTACAATAGCAGGAAGATAACCTCTTAACAATTTCAAGGTCAACTTCAAGCTCACTTTTCCCCCAGGTCCATGGTCATTTTTGGCTCCTGGTTCTTGGTCTTTTTTACTTTTACACTGAAGAAATAAAATATATATATGTGGTAACAGACACCCAGTCAGTTCAGTCAGTGACAGGGGGACCTAATTATCCAATGAAGCTGCTGCAGCCCTGGTGGATGTCAGAGGGCAGTAATATGGCTGCCGGCGGGTGGAGAAAATACACCACCTGCTGATGGGGCGAATCTGCCGATGACCTATAGAGACCTGTTTACTTCATTAAAAATGAATCAAAAGGCAATAGGTCCAACCCTCAATTCCTATTACTATTCTTCATCATCCCTCCGCCAATGTCTATCCTTCATTCATAATGCAGCACCAAGTACAGGTCTCAGGGAGGAGGGTCACTGTGTGTCCTTCCACCTCCCTAGAGCCATGGAAGTTTAGACCTGGGTTTAATGCAATAACGAGATAGTATTTTCATCATAGCAGGGAGATTAGAATAGTGGTGAAGAGCACAGAGGTACAGGAGCAGCCATCAGTGGAAAAAAAACCCTGCAGCCACACTATGTTAAACAATAGAGAATCAGCCTATTAGCAGTGATCCATAATTCATAACTCAGGGAATAGACGTCTCCCAGGACAGCTTTCATAAGTCAATAAGAGACTGAAGCAGCCGATTTATGCTCCACCGCTGTATTTGTTAAATCGTCTCCAGTGCGTGAAGGACCACCGTGTGAAAATCAGAGGAACGGGCACAAAACAGGAACTTCACACTGTAGTATTGACACAGCTATAATGCTATTTATGTCCTGATGCAGCCTTGTCCCATTTTTCTGGACCTGGGTCTGGGACTGGGACTAGGTGGCTGGGGTAAAGGTTTACAAGAAGTTTCAGAATGAAGCCTTTGTCAAGAGGCTTACAACCTGAAATGTGAGTCCCACGTCTTAGTAATCCATTATATGAGAATAGAGTAGTTACACCTTGTACGACAGCTATAGTATAGCAGAAAATAAAACTGGTGTAATGTGCCCCCTAAACAGCTGAGTGTTAAAGTTGTGTGATTAAAAGAAATTATTTGTGATTAAAATACAAACAAACAGAGTTCCGTCTCCTTTCCCCTCCTGTCTGTAATCAGTGTCATCACACCTCACCTGTGTCTCTGTCACTAGTCTCACCCGTGTCACCTGGTGCCCTGGGTATATACACCTCTCTCCCTCACTCTGTCTCTGTGAGATTGTTGTGTATGCTGTTTGTGACTGTATGATGCTTATGCTTTGTCTTTTTGCTACCCTAAAATCCCGTTTGTTTCTGTCTGTTTTTGAGAATTCAGTCAGAGGATGTTTTTAAGTTTTGTTTGATGACTAAACTTCCTGCACCTGTGGAGAGTCTCCATTTAAGTCCTGACTACTTCCTCTCATGGCAAGACGTAACGCAAACCTGAATGCATCCAATCTAGGTCCTCACTTTGGTTTAAATATTAGTCAGCTGTTTTTAAGCAACCAGTGGACTAGTGTAATTTACCACAAATGTCCAAAACCCCATAGTCCCTGACCTTCGGAGTATGTGCAAAGTCAGGAGTGAAACAGCGGTCAGTCTTTGGTGGTAACACAGTGCCAACTGTAACAACAGAAGAGGTGTGGTGGGCACTGGTTATAGGGTTAGAGGTGAGAGACCGCAGCACAGATGCAGGACACAGGACAGGATTTACAGGCTGTTAATACAGGCGAGAGCAGCACTTCTAACTGTGTGTGGTCTCAGCTGCTCCTTTAACAGTAAAACCTGGTGGCAACGTGACTTATATTTATACGTAGACCACAGACGAGTGAGGTGATGGCCACATTAGGTGCGAAAACAGCCATAAAAGTTTTCGAAAACTGGGAAGGGCACATTACGTTTTATTTGACTGAAGCAGTAGCTTCTCAGACAGCTGCTCCTAAAGACCAAGACCTTCTGTTTTAGCTGTAAGTGCAGGTTTTCATCCTTCTGCCTGAACATGTAAAAAAAAAAGTACAGGCAAGTGTAGGGTTTGACTAGCTCTTTGGTGGTGAGTTATTTTGCTAATAATAATCTAGTTTTGAGCCATAGTAATGTTCAGCTGACGTGTCAGGACTTACAGTGAAAACGGTGTCATTCACACCCCCAGCAGGACAGAGGAGTCTACATCACAGGATTATTGTATTTTAACACGCTTGTTTTTTGTACCTGGTTGAGTAGACAGCAGGCAAAAACAGTGTATTTTGGATTGTACATGTAGTGAAGGCTGTACACACAACACAGGTAGCCTCCCAACCAGCACTTTCCGTTTTTACCAATTGTTGAAAACTGGGCTCAGCTCTGACTGTGCTTTTAGTGCCTACTGCTGGAGCATGTAGTATCTGCTTCAGATTGCAACAGCAATGTCAACAATTAGGTTTACACCTTTCAGTGCATTACAGCTAGAACAAAGGCTAATTTAAGTTAGTAAATAAATTATGAATGCTATACAGATGCAAGTCTGACATGTGGAAAAATAGAGCGGGATTTATTGACCAAAATAAACAGTATATTACATTACAAACAGCTGTTTCTGTTTCATTATTGTAAATAAGTAATAGACTAATAAAGGCATGACACACATTTATCCTGACAATTAGGCTGTTACCAGCCACTCCTGAATGTGGGCTATGTGAGATATGTATCTTACATTACATTCAATGTGTTGAGAGGGCAAGTTGACCTTAGGAACTGCCTGGGGATTAAAGTGACCCCCACATCTATGGATATCTAATGAATAGTGACAGCAGGGAGATGACACTTTTAACAGTGAGTGAGTACTAAGCCTGATACTCTAAAACCCAATTATTCTCCTAATTTGGTAATGAATGGCCTACTTTAATTGTTATACCTGAAGACGCGTGTCTGTTATAAAAGACCAGACCAGGAGCAGCACACGCTGCGTGTTTATTCCAGCACCAGGAGCTGTCCACCAACTATACATTTGAAACACTGAACACCACAGTGGACACCGCCGCTGGCTTGTGGCTGTAAGTGACACACAATCTTGGAGAGAAGTATATTATGTAGCGGGGATAGATGATTTATATATTGAGATAAAGGCTAATGTAGCTCGGAGCACATATCATATTAGGCTGTTAAAAAAAAGATTTGATCTACTGTGTTCATTTTCACACCATATATCTAACAGTATGCATCATAAAAATGATTATCATTATCATAATCATTATTATTTGCTGCTTTGTTTTTTTTTGTTTTTTTTTTTTGTTTTTGCTTTATAGCAAACATTCTTTTATATGATTATGTCAAATCCTTTCAGATATTTTCAGACAAATAATTCTGCCTATTTTACAACTTCATACATGCTATCAGCAGCCGCCAGGTTTCTCTAGTTTTTTTTTGATGTGTGTGTGTGTGTGTAGTTATGTTACTGATACTTGCTCCTTATCTCACTCTTTCTCTCTCTTTCTCTCTCTCTCTCTCTCTCTCTATTTTAAGCCATGCAGTGCAGCCCCCTATAGAAGGGTATATACGTTGCATCCCCACACACCATGCACCATGCACACACTCATATTCGACACAAACAGGTGGAGCCGAGATAAGCAGCCACTGTATGTGTCAGACTGTTATTTCCTGATAGATTAACACGTCAGGGGGTCTGTAGTATTTTTACCGCACTTTAAAGCTGAACTGCATTAAAGCCTGCAGTTTAAAACTTGATGTGATTTAAGCTGTAAATGCAGCACGGAGCTGTCATATGCAGAATTGAATCTGACTTCTAAAGAAGCAGAGATCATACGCTGCTGTGAGGACGATGTGGCAGGAAGTCTTCCGCAGAAACGCAATGAAATTCCTCTTACATTATTATTTTTTTCAGCTCACAAACACTGCGCTTGAATGGACCAGATACCAAAGATGGGACTCAATACACGAGGAAGCAATAAAACGAAATTTGTTCTACTGTATTATGCTGATTCAGACAACAATGAGCTGTGACACAGGGCCCTCAAACTCCCATGAATCTGTTCCCACTTTGGTTTGGAGTTTGATAAATGGAGTAGGAGACTGAACTACAGAATCAAACACATGGTCTGTGTCCCAGTCATGCCCCAGAAATGGTGATGGTACAGGCTGATCATCCACTCATCAGTCTCAGGTTAATTAAAAAACTCAAGAACACTAATCACTTCATCGACTTGTATTTTTCTCTTCTTTTGCCATTTACAGGTCTTGCCATAATAAATATACTTATACTATACTATAATGATCGATAGTTGTCGAAGAGCTTCATGTTCATATTCTGAAATCACATATAAATACAAATTGTAAAATATTCAGTGTGGATTTTAATAGAAAGTCACAGCCACACTGGTCTAATGTTGTCATCCTCAGAACACATCTGTGCTGTTTGTGTCTGCACTTTCGCTTTTCTATAGTGACAATCTACAAGTTAAAGAAATGTAAAGATGCTTAGAATAATTGAAAACAACCCTCCCCTCCCCCAAACATCCCCACCCCCCTTTATCACAGCAGGTTCATTCAGATCCACCATCTCTTTATGGCAGCTCTACACAGTCTGTCTGAGCTCAGGGTTTAGGCCTGTGTCTCTTCCTCTTTTGTCTCCCCTCCTGAGGGACATGAATGGGAGGTCGGACCCTGCACAAAAGGCAGATCATGGTTCTCTTGGGGAAATGGGGGGAGGGGGTGCTTACAAATGAGCTTAGTTAGGGAAATGGGAGCAGAAAGGAAAGGGAGGTCTGGTCTGTGGAGGAGACTGGGGGCTGTATTGAAGCTCACCTAGGGCCGGAATGGGAGGAGAAGATGAGTTCTCCAGAATGAACAGCTGACATCCTTCTTCCCACACTGCACCAGGCTCTATCACTATGTCACAACAACAACATCAACAGGGGACAGCAGTCTCTACAGGCCGAGGACTAGAGGAGAGGGAGGGGGACAAGGGGCTGAACACCAGCTGATGGCGTGTTTCTCTATGGCAACAGGTCTGCTCAGTGTAGGAACTTATTTAGAAGAACTATATTTTAATATCTAGTTTATTGAACCAGAGTACATTTTTCTGATATCCATGGTCTTTGTCACATTCAAAGTGTTCTTCTACATGGTGTCAGTGTTTTAACATTCATATTATATATGAAGATGAGAAAATAAAATAGTCCAGTATGAGCCAGGACACATGGTGCTGTCAGTGACATCACGATGACAACCAGAAATAGAAATATTAAGCTGGTCAAATGCCACAATCTCCTACTAAAATATGTTGTTTTTGTACTAAACAAACAACAAACAACAAACAGTAACTGTTTTTACTACACAATGTTATCAGCAGCAGCGTCAGACCTTCTTCACCCTGAACAGTACGACTTACTTTATAGACCGGAATCAAAGTATTCCATTAAAAGAAGATGGAGTTGATATTTGAAATGTCACCTTATCACTAATGCATTTGAAAACCTGACATTTCCAAGTTCCTCCAACACACACACACACACACAGGACACACACACAAAGACAGTACACACACCTACATCCACCAGCTCCTATATGTTTCTACTTGAATGCTCCTGTTTTCACACCATCTGTGCTTGTGTAACAATAGAGTGAGGAACAGGTCATAGATTCCAAATCTGTAGCGAATGGCTACTTGTTAGCCACAAGATGTAAATGTATATGTATGTAATACATAGATGTAAATGTTAGAATTCTGACTAAATGTTACTGAAAGTCAGTAAAAGAAAGAAAGGTAATCTTATTGTCAAAAATTAACCTTACATTTGTCAGACAAAAGTTTCACTGAACTGAACCATTGTTTCACAATTCACATGATAAGATTTAAGACGTGTTTGGTTCTTTTTACAAAGTTCTCGCAAACTTTTCTAATTTGTATTATCTAAAAATTTGGGTTCATAATCTGCAATTTCTTGTGCTGCAAGGTGAGACAGTAGGAGTTTTAGTAGAAGATAAAATGAATGTTTCTCTCACAGCATGTGTCTGTGGCTCCACTGCTGCTGGGTAATGTTAACAGAGAAGATAAGCTATAAAAGTTAACATCCTCTGTTTCCATTAGAAACACCTCTTTCATTGTAATTCCAGCAGAAGGAGCCTCATTAAAATTCATTGCACCACAGTTTCTCTCTGAAATCCCTGCAGACCTTAGAGGAAAAAACACAGCATTTACTTTAGCACAGTTTTACCACCATAGCAAATGAAGACAGTGTGGAAGCTAGTGTCTTTGTGACTTAACCGGAACAAAAACTCTCTTTTCTTTATCTCAGTCAGAGACCACCAACAACCCACCAGACACCAGTCCTGAGGTGAGGACATCAATCACAGCTGAGGGAGCTGTTCTAAAGCTGCGGCTGAAGAAAAGCCTTTGACACAGGCTCATTGTTTAGGAGCTCTTCTGCTGTAGTCACCGAATGTCACCTGTCAGCTCCACGCTCAGACTCAGTAGCTTAGAGGTGACAGTAGGTCATTAGTCACATCCACAACATTCATGAGTGTTTTCAACAGCAGCTGTTGTTCACAAAACCTCAGCATTAAAACTCCAGCACAACAAAGTTAACTATTATAGGATTTATAGCTATAAAACTAGCTCCTAACTCTAATCCTCACAATAAAACTAGCTTCTGGATAGTTTTATGGTTTGAGGATTAGAGTTAGGTTACAAATAATATAATTCATATAATTTGAGCTTCTTTATTGTAATGGTTGAAAATACTTATTATTATTATTATTATTATTATTATACATATTAATTCAGTTTTTTTCTATACACACATGTTTCCAATACATGTCAGTTCTTCCCTTGGTCAGGAAGTAAAACAACCCACTGTGAAGCAAACACCTGATAGAATTTCACAGTGTTACGTCTGTCACCTATGCACTCGTCCAGGAAGCTTGTAAATTCTGAACGGAAACCCTCATGCATCATAACTGCAGCAGTGATGGGCAGCAGTGAAGGGTCAGCACCTGGAGGTCAGGGCAGAGCAGACCATAAGGTCTGCAGGCATACCACACACACACACAAAAAAAAAAAAAAATCTAGCGTGTGTCTGTGACAGGCAGCTTTTGGACCAATCAACAACCACCAGCTGCTGTGCAGAAAAGGTCCGACCACCTCAGTGTTCTTCTCATCCATTATACTTCCTCAATCACTTTCAAGGGCATGTCATTAGTCTCCCATTGTGTGGCACAATTGTTGCACCTTGGCAAAACTGTGTCAGGCTTTGAACAGTGGTGGCAAGAAGCACCTAAATGCAAGTAAGTGCATTTAATACAACATTGATGTGGGGGAGGGGGGGGTGTGACGTAAATAGCCTGAAGTGTATATATAATTTCAACACTGTTTTATAAAATGAAGGGCTTATTTTTGAAAGGCTGATAACACAGATTTTTGCAAATTATTGGTCAAAGCCTCTCAGACCAACAAAGATGCTAAACACTAATAAGTAATCAGTGTCGTATGAGAATCCGTCTCAGGACTCACCACCAATCTGTCCACTGGATTCTAGTTTTGTCTCCTTTTGTCATCAATCACAGAGCGAGTACTGGATGATGGACCTCCATGGGACCTTGTGGCCATGTTTAGCTCTCTTGTTTGGTGATGAGGTAGGACCAGAAGAGAGGCAACTTTGGAAGAAATGTTGCCCACATTCTTGATTCCAGATGTGTGTCATTAAAGGCCTATAACGCATCTCTGTATGTGGGTAAAATGAATAACTTTGTTGATGCAGAGCATAAAAAGTGAGAGGCTGCAGGAGAGATTTTACACAATAGAGCTTTTCAGAGCTAAACCACAGAAAACTGTCAGACAACTGCAGCTAATTAAGACTGTTGTTACTAAAACAGTAGAGATTTTATCATCATCATCATCATCATCAACGTCATCATCATCATTATACTGTGATATTATCAAATGTTGACATTTCTGACAGAAGTTGCTTCCCAGTAAAATCCTCTGACTTTCTTTGTTTTCTACCTGATAAACCCTGTCATCATCCCTTATCATTAGTTCTCAAGAGAAAAGGTGACACCAAGCTCTGAACTTCAACTGCAGGCAGCTCCATGAGACAAATATTGTTACTGTATCAGCCCCTGTAGCATAGGGGCTAAAATGAACTAGCATTACATATGTTCAGTGCTCAGCATGCTTTTAGTCTATCAGAGGACAACGCATTATATTTGTTATTGTTGCTTAGGCAAGAGTGAAACTAAATAAGTATGAAGCAGCCGTAGCAGCAGCTAGCACGCCAGCAGGCTAGCTAGAACTAAGAAACATTGAATAATTGGTTTTTATTAAGCTCATGTTTGAAAAAAAACTAAACTAAATACATAAACATAAACATCCAGGCATGTTTTTGGTCCTCTACTTTCTTTTAAATGTCTAAGGCAGCTTATTAAATACATTTTTGAGGTGCCTTCTGATTTTATCTTATTTTAATTGTTTTAAAATACATATTTTCAAACCAAAATACATATGTTCCAAGTGTAGCCAATCTTTAAGAGGGACTAATTTCTTTACAAACTTTTGAAATTGGGTCAAAAGTATTGCTTTTAGTTTGATTGGATTTCATGGATATTACATTTTCTGCACTTGGAACTAACAGTTTTACATGTCCGAGCTTACAGGTCACTGTTGGACAACAACAATATTTAACTATTCTCTTTTCGTCTGCCCTTTAACTTCTTTTTTATATTTTTATTAAATAGGTACATAAAGCACAGTGCCTTAGACGAAACAGGAAATGAGACAAAGGTCATTAACATAGAGGGTATTGTACTATTATTACTGAAAGCCAGCCACTAGGGTACACAAATCAGTGTTTTATAGTGCCGGTCCCAAGCCCGGATAAATGGTGAGGATTGCGTCAGGAGGGGCATCCGGCGTAAAACTTTTAGCCAAATCAAATATGAGAATCACTAAAATGATTTCCATACCGGATCGGTCGAGGCCCGGGTTAACAACGACCGCCAACAGTGCTGTTGACCAACAGGGTACTGGTGGAAATTGGACTACTGTTGGTCAGAGTCAGAGAAGAAGAGGAGGGCGTTTGGTTAGGAGAAAAAGAGAAAAGATGAAGAATAGAAGTGTTGGTCTGAAGTTTGGAACTTTGAATGTAGGTACAATGACAGGGAAAATTAGAGAAATAGCTGATGTGATGGAGAGAAGAAGAATAGACATTTTGTAGCAGGAGACCAGGTGGAAGGGCAGCAAGGCTAGAAACATTGAAGGAGGCTACAAACTGTTTTATCATGGTTCAGATGGGAAGAGAAATGGAGTAGGGGTGATCCTAAAGGAAGAATATGTAAGAAATGTGGTGGAGGAGAAACGAGAGTCAGACAGGTTGATGTGTGTGAAGGTAGAAATAGAAGGA
>NC_024328.1:4961327-4962030 GCF_000523025.1 Cynoglossus semilaevis | reverse complement strand
TGTCCTCTGGGCAGAGAAAGGAGGACAAAGAGACCTGGTGGTGGAATGAGGAGATCCAGGAGAGTGTGCAGAGAAAGAGATTAGCGAAGAAGAGATGGGACAGTGACAGAACAGAAGAGAACAGACTGGAGTACAAAGAGAGGACAAGGGAGGTGAAGAGGGAAGTGGCCAAGGCCAAACAAAAGGCATATGAGGAGTTGTACGAGAGTTTGGAAACAAAGGAAGGAGAAAAGGAGTTGTATAGATTGGAGAGAGAGAAACCAAGCTGGGAGGGATGTGCAGTAGGTGAGATGGGAATGTGATCACAAGCGAGGAAAGTGTGCTGAGAAGATGGAAGGAATACTTTGAGGAGTTTGAATGAGGAAAATGAAAGGGAAAGTAGAAATGAGGAACCAGAAACTATTAGGAAGAAGGTAGATCAGGTTAGAAAGGATGAAGTTAGAAAAGCCCTGAAGAGGATGAAGAGTGGAAAGTCAGTTGGTCCTGATGACATACCAGTGGAAGTATGGAAGTGCTTAGGAGAAGTGGCAGTAAATTTCCTGACTGGTTTGTTTAACAGAATTTTAGAGACTGGCAAGATGCCTGATGAGTGGAGAAAAAGTGTTCTGGTGCCAATTCATAAGAAGGGTGATGCACAGAGTTGTAACAACTACAGAGGGATAAAGTTGATGAGTCATACAATGAAGATTTGGGAAAGAGTAGT
>NC_024328.1:4958812-4960444 GCF_000523025.1 Cynoglossus semilaevis | reverse complement strand
CCCTAAAAAAGAGACAAAGCCGAAAGAAAAAGAAGAAGAAGATATTATTACTGAGGTTTTCCTGAGGTGACATTTAGGGATCTGTTCAGGTTTTCATCAGATACATGTGGGAAATTAACAAATAAATCCAGTTAGAGTTCAAGCCAAAATGTCAGGATTTCTCACATATTAGCCTTAGTGGTTGTGCTGTTACAGTGGCTCCATTCCTTCTTTCTCAATCCTCATTTATAATATAAAAAATGGTAAACTAATAATATTTTGTTTAGCAACAACATTAAAGGAGCAGGACAATAAGGAAGTAAATGGGAATGCTGAAGTGTTTAAAGTAGCTGCAGAGACTCCAGAGGACTGATGTCCTGAGGATCAGAGTCTGCTCTGTGGAATTAACAATCTGTTAGACATTTCAGATTAAGACAGATCATCACTGTAGCCCTGTAGTTCTGCCACACTCAGCCTCACTAAGACAAACACTATTCACTTCTATCCCGTAGCTTGTTCCTTTTTGAGCCCTTATTCTCGGAATTCTTAAAGAATCAAAACTTTGGATGGAAACAGTGAAACAGAGAACAAAAGTTATTATCATTTTGCATAGTTTGCTTTGAGCAAATTGCCGACAGTCTGGGGAAACGTTAAAAGACGAGACAATCTTCCTGGGGTTTCCAGCAGATTAATCGGAGCTTGAGCCACAAAGCAGTGGTTTTTAAATCTCAGGAACCAATTTTCTTTGCTGCCACATAATTAATTACATTCCACAGAATAATGTTTATAGCTGGACAGGCAATGTGAGGCACGCAACTGGAGTTGCTCATGAGGGGGAAGTTTAGGAGTAGCTTCGCTTTTAAAAAGTTTTCGTGTGAGGTTGTATGAGGACTTTAACTTAGTGGGTGAAGTGATGTGACTGATGAAACTCAGGTTATAGCCCTTTAACAAAGTGTTGCTCTTTAAACCAATAAGAAACCCAGAAATACCAATTTTCAGTTGTTGCTGAGCCTTAACAGGGTTTAATACAGTTTATTAAGAATTAATTTGTCATGGAGTTGATGTGTTTTACTTCAGAGCTTGCAAATTAAATTTAAATGAAATAGAAAACTAATTTAATGATTATTTTGTTTTATATTGTGATGATTAATTGATCTTTTTGGCAAAGTCTAAAGAGGTTTTGATAATGGGAGAAAATCTGGTCACAATTTATAATATTTCTTTTCTTTTGTACTGATAAACAACAAGAATCAAAGAATAACATTTTTACTGGTTACAGGAGGGGGGCAGATATCAGTGACATCACAGTAACATTGTTTCTAATCCCTCATCTCTGCAGTAACAACATTGTGTACCTCCTATTTACAGCAACAAATCATGGTGAGCACAAGGGAAATGCACCTGGTTTCCTATTCATCCTGTTACTGCAGTTAAAATGCACAAGGTACTTCAACATGTTTACAGACAGTAGAGGTGTGAGGGCACAGGGACAGCAAACTGCAAACAGTCTTCTTGTCTAGACTGCACTCGTCTCATTTATTTTTATATGCATCATTGATGATGGGGAAGTGGAAACAATACCAGGCTGACAGATTAATTTGCTGTTTCCACCCAGTTCTGCTGCCTCACAGAAATAACCTGCTTTGCTGAACC
>NC_024328.1:4955785-4958736 GCF_000523025.1 Cynoglossus semilaevis | reverse complement strand
CCTTTTGTGAGTCCAAACAACAGGAAATATTTTCTGTTCCCTTCAGCCTGACTCTGTCTGGCTGAACTGTAAGACCTGGGATCAGAGCAGGTTTCTACTCTCGGAATACTGATGCTTCTTTTCCCCCCTTTCACATTCTCCTACCCCCTGTAGCATCAGCTGGGCTGCACATCTGTATGCCACAACCGCTGCAGGTGAGAAACCCACTGAGGCATTGTGCGCCACACATCACTGAAACAAAGACAAACAGTGCCGACAGGAACAGTTCACAGGAAATGGAACAGTTGTCTGTCTGTGTGTGTATGTTTTCAAAAAATTACTGCAAAGCTGTTGCTGCTGCTCCTGTCCGGTCTACAGACTTCATAGAATGAACATGTTCTTTAATCACGTTCTGACTTATGCTGATTATTAAACTAATGACCATATCCATCATAACAAGCGCTAACAGAAACTGATCAAGTCAGTTCCTAACAGTAAACCACAGCAGCTCCAGGTCCAAGAGATCACTTGTTTTTCTTTGACACTGAAGGAATATACTGACAATAACAGACATATTTCCATGGGTCCCTCTGCTCTATTCTGTCTGTCGTTGGGAACAACAGAAGATGAGAAATTGATCTACAAATAGAAAAACCAGGATTTATGTTATCTCAGCATCCAAAATTCATTAACCTGGCTTTACCTTTTAATTGGACTTTGCACGGATTATAAATCTCTGGTTTATGGTAAACCTCGCTGACGTAACGGTGAGGTTTTCAACATCAGAAACTTTTGTGTCATTAAAGGTATTGCAAAAATATTACAAAACATTTACAAAAACATTACAAAGAACCTCCATGTTTAGGTAACTATGTAGAAGCACCTTATTGGATAAAGGATAAAGACAACGCAGATCACTTCCACAGCGTCTCCAGTCTAGCCTGTGTTACCGTGTCTCTGTAATGGACAGTTGTAAAGGCAACTAACTTGTCCTTACAAAACCTCTGGATATAACTGGGTATCTGGCATTTTGGTGGATGACGTATTGGAACATTCTAACAGGAAGTTCAAATTTCCTTTTAACAAAATGTTTGTCATTTTTAGAATTATTGCGTTTGACTGCGGTGGAAAGTTTTTGATGTCGTCAGATTCTTTAGCTCACTGTTGTTGTATGAGACCACAACTTGGAAATGTTGCCAATATTTAACCATCTTAAACTGAGCAGACATCAACGACTTTCTTAAAAAAATGCTTTTGTTTATTTTTCCTGAAGAGCTGGTGATTAATTCTGTTTATTTTACACTGATCTTTCTGGAGCTGCGTCTTCATCCACGATTTATTTAAATACGTTCCAGCTGCTGGCAGATCTGTTATTCTGTCTTGTTTGCTGTACTGCAGCAGTGTCTACTGACAAAGCAGAATAAATCTAACGTGTTCAGTGACTGTTACAGCACTGATAGACTGGAGAGCACTAGACAGCCTGGGACTCTGTGACTACAGTGTGTTCCACACTTTAACCAAATTACTTTCCAGCAATACAATTATGTTTTAATGCCAGATGAAGATGTAAACATTTAAAAGATTTTGACTCTGTTGTTTTTACTTTCTTCCTCTGAGATTTTAATGTGTAAATATTTACAAAACTCCATCTCGTATCACAGACACAATAAAACTGTAGCCTCAGTTTTCTGCAGTTTGCTGTGCAGGTTGATCTTTATCTAACAATACAGATGTCACTGTGTTGGAAGAAACGTCATTCCATGCTGCCTGTTACTGGTAAATAACATACAGTACATCATAAAGTGTATCTATCCAACAAACATGTGTGGCTTTATCTGTGTCTCCATCAACAATGAGTTTGGAGTCTCTCAGAGAACTGCACTGGGAAATGAATGCGGCTGGAATGTGACCAAGCATCGGAAATCTTTCATCCTGCTTGGTCTCCTGTGGCTTCTTCAGGAGAATGACAGACATTTATTCATGGCTGAGAAACAGGAGAACAGACACAGATGAGCTGATCCAATCTGAGACAAAATTGACGTCTGCAATTTTGGTATGAAAATGTCTAATTTCTGCTACAGATACTCCTGGGTCACACTAACCAGACAGTAGAGCCAGAAAAAGACCAAAATGGTTCAGGTTTTTTTTTGTTTTACTTTCAGTGAACACATTTTAAGAAATGTTATATGGTGCTGTCACATGTAATATGCAGGACAACAAATTTTTGTCCACAAATGTCCACACAGGTCAGTGGTTACTACATATTTAAATTCTAGAAAGAAAAGTCCTAACACTTTAAATAATTTTCATGGAAAACATTCTAATTGGCAGTTGTGGATGATTAGATAGAAAATAGATGGATGGATGGATGGATGGATGGATGGATGGATGGATGGATGGATAGATAGATAGATAGATAGATAGATAGATAGATAGATAGATAGACAGATAGATAGATGGTAGTATTAGTAGATTAGTAGGTAATTATTGTTGCCTTTATTATGTTCAGCTGCTCAATTTGGAGCAATTTTGTAAAACTGAGCTAATTTTTAGACCAGCAGCAGCAGTAAAGCCCAGAGAAGTTCTGGGTTTCTGTGAAAATGACGTGCATTCAACTGATGGAGAACATCTTGCAGAAATAGGTCACGTCAGCTCCTCTGAGACTAGCGTCGTCTTTACTACTACACCACAGCTCTACAATACAAAGAGGTCGAACACCACAGACTGCAGAAAGAAAGAGAAAACACTATTTGTTGAGAAATAGTGTTTGTTTGTGTGTATTAGTAGTAGTTAAACTGCCACTTAACATATGTGTTGTATATTAACTTTCATTTGGCATGAAAATTATCTGTCTGTGATACGTTCTAGACAGTCTATGTTATGAGGTGTTCAGGACAAATGTTCGTCATAGGTAAAAAATGTGCAAACTGAATGATGTAGTCAGAATTGAAGTTTTGTCAAATAGTACAAGT
>NC_024328.1:4954331-4955719 GCF_000523025.1 Cynoglossus semilaevis | reverse complement strand
ACTTAGCAGGGCTGGAAAGGCCGTGTTAAAGAAACTCTCAGAGCTTAAGTGAAGACCTGCACCAACCTCTGGATGTAAAACTTTTCACTCTTCCTGCCAGAGATTCTGCCTGTTTTTATTTCACCTCACCAACCGTATCTGAACATGAACATGTTGTCAATATCAGCCCAGTGCCAGTTAATCAAACTCTTATAAAATTTTATCATTTTCACACAGCAAGGAAAATGTCAAATTCTGCTGATCAGCATTCAGACAGCTCCAGTGCCTGTGGCAGGGTCGTCCTGCAGATGAAATTCATTTTTCGTTTTTCCTCCACTGCTTATCAACAGCAGCACTTGAAGCTGCTAGGCTTCCATTTTTCTCTTAGACTCTTGTATGGATAATTCTGGATTTTATAAAAAAAGAAAAATCAGCCAGTTTGTGTTTATTTTTTATAATCATCAGCACTGACTTCAGTTTCCCTGGACGTTCTCTCTGTTAAGACAACTGCCTTCACCGAGGGAGATCTGTAACTTTCATCTAGACCTAGTTTAATGCAAATCAATCATTGCCATCATTAGTTAATTTAAATGACAGTGATTAACTTACCACATAAGGAAACAGACCTAGAGTGATTAGAATATTTATGTATTTTTTACTGTTATTGACAAACCTTTAAGTATTTGTAACAAAACGATACCTGTCTGTAGAATTCTCAACTGAATTTAAACAGAATGTAAACAGAAGGCACTATTTTCAAATGTCGCAAATTAAGATGCGAGCGAACCCTGCTAATTTATTTTCTATTTTTTCTATTTTTCACGTTACCAGCTGAAATGCTGCGTTTAAAATCAGATACGAAAACCTAACAACATCATCATTGTGAGTGTACTTAATGATGTGTTGAAATACATTTACTCAAACACTATAAAAATATATCTATATGCTATATATATATACTGTATATATATATATATATATATATATATATATATATCCTTGTATACACCTTGTTTTCACAGTGAAGCAAAACAAAATGGAAAAACAACCTAGGGTACATGATACAAAACATTAAAAACTCTGGGAGTGTGTCTGGGAAAACAAACCTGCTCATGTCGCACACCTTTACACTCATGTGGAAGTGCACGCACACACACACACACACACACAGATACATGAAGGGACTGTCTCATGGGTTCTCATTTGCAGCAGGGCAGTCACTGCCTTCACTGGCTCTGTCTCCAGTTACAGGTAGACGTCTCTGTGTTTGTGACCTTCATTCTTCCTGCATCATTTACAAACATCACCAGCTTCCTCCGTCTGTGTAAACCTGCTGAAATCATATTCTGCTGCTGTGCTCCCAAAGATCCTCCAAAGTCCTAGGCAGGTCCAGGGGATCGGGTTCAGCA
>NC_024328.1:4946024-4954318 GCF_000523025.1 Cynoglossus semilaevis | reverse complement strand
ATATATATATATATAGGGGAGACCGGGTATGGTTGTAACATGGGGAGAGTTGTAACACCACCAATTCCACCAATTAGGGATAAGGAGAAGGAGTTATATGATAGTTTCAGTGTTTACCCACTTCCTTCCCAATCCCACATGGTGTTTGTCAAGGTTGGAAACAGGCACATGCAGATTCTATAGAGAAAAAACTGATTTTGACGTAAGAAAGTAAATATTTTGACCAAGACTATATTTTGTTTAGTATATATACTATTGTACATACAACAATATGACTAAGATTAGATTAAATTGTAGTTTCTCAGGCATATGTGATGCATTTTTCCCCTGCTAATTTCAAACCACTATGCTAATACAGCTAGCTAAACAATGGCTGACAGGGGTGGGGTGGGTTGTAACACATCTTTAAAAAGTGTTACAACCACCCCCTTACATACAACAAAGAACACTTTATTAATTTTAATACATTTCAGAATGCCTGGGCAGTGGACAAGAAAGACTGACAGAGGTCTGCCTGCAAATGTTTTTAAAAATCTGATGAGGTCACAAAGAAGGGTAAGTCAGTCAGATCAGTTGTGAAAGCACATGAAATCTGCCATGTAACACTGAGCAGAAGCTGAGAGACCAGGGGTCCATTGATCTTCCCAGTATAGGTTACTGAAGCAGCAACAAAGTCTTCTCTGAGGTGCAGAAGAAGTGTTGGCTGAGGCAGCAGACCTGTATTATGGACTGACTCCACGTGAGGTAAACATGTGACAGGTTAGTCACTGGAGACCAGAGAAGAATTGAATACTAGCGTAGGTGCCAGACAAATGGAAAAACTTTTTGTGTCTATTTTCTCAGGTTTTCTATTCCACTTTCTTTTAGGTTAGAAATGTTTCATATCAACTGGCAGTAATATATAACATCAAACACCCACAATACATCGGATGAGAAGCAGATGGCAGGGCCTGACTAGTTCACATTTTCTATGAAGCGGACCCCTAGCCTATTTTTACAGCATGTCGCATGGTGTGGCCTCTGTGTTTGCTTCTTTTGTCTAAGTGTTACAACTTACCCCAGTATGTGTTGCAATCTACCCCAGTAGTGGCGTAGGTTGTAACAAAGGAACTCCGTGTATTTGACATCAACTTACGAGGATTGTGATATTCTTGCAGAGGTTTGAATCAATGCCATTTGTAGTAAACAAATGTGGCTACTTTGTATAAAAGTTTGAGAACTCTAGCTCAAAACTTCAGTGAGTTGCAGGTCCTGAAGCAAAAAGTGTTAGAACCATACCCGGTCTCCCCTATATACTGTATATATTTGTTCTACTGACACTGCTCCAGGACACACACTCAGCAAATGTTTTTAAAAAGATCAGTATCAATCCATCAATCACTGTGACCACAGTGAGAACAGTGATTATGACCCAGGAGCAGAACTGGATACAGTGTGAATCCTACAGGTCCTGATGTAACTCAGCAGTTGAGACTCTGATGGTCTCAGTGGACTCGTGTCTCACGGGAATATACAGTAGGAAGTAAGTGAAAATAGAAACTTGAACAAACTTCTGTAAAAACTGTGAAAAAAGCTAAAAGTTATATCTTATTTCCAAACTTAAACCCACAGAGAAAGAACACTGAGACAGATTGTTCTTTAAAAGTTAAATCGACGACATTTTTAAAAAGTCCAAAGCTGGAGGATGTTTTCCGTAGGAATCATTTCAACAAACCTCATCTCCAACCACAGGATTGTTTTCTGACCTCTGAAGATTGAAATGATCTGAATAAAGAATCTAAAGAATCTACAGGTCGCCCTCATTTGACAGTTTTACCCAAATGATTAAAGTATCTACATTCAACTGGCTACATGTACTCCAGCAAATACTCATCCTAAACCATCCAAGCAGCAGGAGAACTGTGGGCCGACTAAATAGTCCTGGGGTGTAGTACCCTCTGCAAGTCTGCAAGTCCAATAATGTAGGCCACATGTAAAGACAAACAACCGTTCAGTCACACTACTACTAAATCAATTTAGAGAGTCTAATTAAGATAATCCTCCACAGTAGTGGACTGTGGAAGGAAAAGCTACAACAGCAAGTAGCTTTGCTCTAAGGCGTATACGTGTCAAAATTTTTTTTATTACATTTTTTTTAATTGATAATCTTTAAATAAAGAAAGCAAATGGATATGACTTTCTTTGAATGATTTTTTTAACTGTAATGTGCCACTGCAGCCTGGTACCAAATGACCAATGGACCGGTACTGGTCCACAGACTGGGCATTGGGGACTCCTAATCTATACAGTCTTCCAGTTACAACTGGTTCTTCAAGTGGAACTGTATTGCTGATGTGGCCCCTTGGTGAAAATGAGTTCAACACCCTTGCTCTAAGGCAAGGATTCCCAACCCCCAGTCTGTGGACTGGTACCAGTCCATAATACCCTACCAGGCCACAGTGGGGCACAGTGAAAAAAATTACTTTGTTTTTTACTAATTTACTTCAGTCAAAGTAAATACACTCATATCTGGTTACTTTCTTCATTTAAAGAAAATCTGGTGATATTTAAAAATAATGTCACTGAGATGAATACTATAATACTACAACGTTTTATTTCGAAACTCTAATGATAATTCAACAATCAGCGTAGGGCTACAGGTCCACAGTAACTGCCAGCTTGCGACCGCTGCTCTAAGAAACAGAGATAATTTTTAACCAGGGAAGCGAGTGTGGATGAAGTGTTCTCATCACTACTGGGATGTTAGGACCTTTCATGATGTGTTATTGAAAGCAAGTGGTGAGCAGAGACCATCTTCTGTATGTGAATTATTCATTCAGTACCACGTCTGAGGTATTTGCCCAGACAAAGGCTCTGCATATTTTCCTCCAAATGTTTTTTTAATTGGTCTTTTCACAGCTGACGTCTGGGAAGAAGTGGGGAATGACTGTGATTCCTGTTGAGTGATTGATGATAACTTTGTGATCTCAGAGCAGAGCTGCGTGGACGATCTGACAGAGGAGACTTTACCATGATAAGCCCACAGGCTGAATGCATAGAGATCGCTGGTTTATTCCTCACTGACGTAGAACTGTGCTGAAGGCCGACAGAGAGATACAAAGAGCTCAGTGTCTGGAGATGAGGAGAATCGAGCAAATACAGAAACATGACTGAGAGAAGGACACTTGAGTGAGTGGATTTCTGGAAACAGACTCTGGTTTTGCAAAAACACGCTTCTGTCATCATCTATTCAAAAGAGTTAAAGATGTGCTGTGGCTAATCTGGAGTCCAAGTTAAAGGCTAGGGGCGTCTTTTGTTGCTTACCATATACTGTGGAACCTCAAGATATGAGCGTCACGACATACAAGTATCTCAAGATACGAGAAAGTCTTCAAGCAAATCTTTCAAGATACAATTAAAGATTTGCGATACGAGCACACTTAAAGACGCCGATGCTAGATGGCTGAGCACTCGAAGCAGCCCACGCCGCCTCACTGTTCAATTCATGTGTTTGCCGACTTCTGTAAGCATCTCTTCCCATATTTAGCGTAATCCCTCCTCCTCCTCCTCCGCACATGCCACCGTTAGCCGCTATCGTATCGTCTGTCTCGAAGATAAGAACTCATAATTAAAACCACCTTTTATTTTATATCACAGGAATCCTTATATACTATATATTTTGTGTGTGTCTCTATAGCAATTCAAAACATGTTTTTTCCATTGTTTTTTAGAGGCCCGGAACGGATTAATTTTTTTTTCTCTTATTCCTTATAGTAAAACATAATTTGGTGGCTCTTTGACCCAGAGGCAGTGTCTCTGTCACTGGTGTGGAACCCCAGGGTTCACCTCCTGGACAAGTTCGAATCCTGGTTAGGGCGGTTGGTACCTTCCAGTGGACTCTCCACCCACAGGAAGGTTTAGGGGGGTTGGTACAGTGCAGTGTGATTTGGGTGGAGACTGCTGCCCTCGCGACCTAGTAACGGATAAGCGGATGAAAATGGATAGATGGATGGAAAACATAATTCGAGTTACGAGCTCGGTCCTGGAACGGATTATGCTCGTATCTCGAGGTTCCACTGTACAGTCGGTTTGGTTGCACCCTCAGTGCATTCCAGGTTTTTAATATTTTAAATGTATATTGCAAATTTGCAGGTTTTTGTGGTATATAAAATTTTTTTTAATATTTCCAATATTTTCATTATTTACATGATAAAATAAGCATTTTCTAGCCTATGAAGAAAAAAACAGTAAATAAATAGTAAAACAATTAAAATAAAAGACAATAGTATAGCACATACATACAAGGTACTGCAATAAATAACCTGTAGATACAAGTAAATGAGATTTGTGAAAGTTTCTTTAGTTTTTTGCCATATTTTACGCTCTACAATTTCGGGTTCATAAAGGGTTGATATATACATAAATAATAATAATAACTATCCTGTCTCTACTTCGCGGTTTTTCACCTATCGTGGTCTGGCATATAACCCCCGTGATAAAAGAAGAACCACTGTTCATCCAGGGAAGAATGTGGCTGAATAGCCGACTGTGTTCACATGACATTAAGTCAGTGTTTGATCAGGATGAAGCCTCACTGGTATTTATCATATCACTGATAAATCACTTGAAATGGGAACATGTTTATGTTTTGGTTGCTAGTTAACCTTCCTCCTGATGACTTTTCCGTGCAGATGTTGTTGGAGGATCATCTCTCCTCTGTGGAATCCCACACAACCTCTCGTGTGTCAGATAAACCTTGCCGCTCTCTTGCGGAGGTTTGGCTCACGTTTCTTCCTGCGCAGCAGATCTGCAGTTTCCTGTTTTAATCTTTTATGTTTTACTGCTACTTCATATTTGCTCCTGTCTTCTGCAATTCATTTCACAGTAATGTCTAAAAGACATTTAAGAATCTGGATATTTCAAGCTGGGAATTTGTCATAAATTTGAATTTTATGACTTGTTCCTTGACACTTACCCTTTTTTTTACTAGTTAGACTCTGATGTTAAATTTCAGAAACAAACCAATGTGTTGCTCGTACAGAAAACGAGGTGGAAACATTTACACTATGCATCAGTTGATGTGAAGGATGTGAAGGATCACTTCTTATGACTTCCTTCTTCACTGCTCACCACAGCATATGTTCTGCTGTGATGTGTTTGATGGGTGTCCAGCCTGACATAACATTACTGTGTAATTAGGGTCAGGGTTAAAGTAGTGCACGGCTCATAGGTGGTTATGAAATCCGCAGCTTGGTGGGAAAATGGAAGAACTACTAAGGAAAGCATTTATTTATAAAGTACTTGGCCACTCAGTCACTTTTCCTTTCTGGACTCGGCACTAAAAAAAACAGGCACATAAACGAAACTCAAACTAGCACACCTCTGGTTCAAGATCACTCCACTCTACCATCTAAGCAGAATTAACAACAACCACAACAACGACCAAAAAACTCAGTAAGCTTTTAATGTTTTTATGCAAAAAGAGAAATTGTTTCACAATTTTTCATCTGTTCCCACTGGGAAAAAAAAGAGAAATGTCTTTCTTGTGGTTTAGGTGTTCATGGTGTAGTATTTATTCACAAGTATGATTTGAAACAAAAATTGACTGTATTCATTGTATTCTCTGCAGCAGGACAACGTTGTTTCCTTTCCTCCCCCTCACACTTACAGAGTGGTCATATTACACACAGGCCTCAGTTCCCATCTTAATAATTGATACTAAAGTGCTGATGTATAATAAGGAAAGGTTGAATAACAGCACCTGAAGGTAAAAGCATCGGACACGATGACAAAGAGCCCTTTACACAATGGTCTTAGACGGACGCAGAGTAGTGGAAAAAAAGGTGCTGTAAATCATCACTTTTACTACAGATACCTGCTGTAGTACTTCAGGCCAGGAGGTGAATGAGGTCACTTCCTTTCTACTATTGTTTTTTAATCAAAATTTTGAGATTGTTGAGTGGTGAAAATACATCATTATAATAATCATACAACAAGTCAGTTGGATGACAGCTTCTGATTTTGCAGCTAACCATTTTATGTATTTCATCTCTGTCAGAGAACAGAAGAGGGAGCTCACACTCACAAGCTGAAGCTAACATGCTGTTAGCTTGGAAGTACTTTTACGCTGAGCTAAGAAAACGCCAAGATAACTAGTTGCAAACTGTTAGGTTAACCGTTAGGGAGCCACTAGTCATTTGAAGACCAATGTAATCCGACACCATCATCCATCCCAACATACCCAGTTCTATCAGTAGCTTTTATTTTCCCACATAGCTTTGTACTGGAGTTATGTCATGCCAGCAGGTTGTTGTGGGCTAACTCTTACGTAGCAATTCGTTTTACAACTGACATTTGACCAAGTAACATTAGTTTCACTAAAAAGTCTAAAAATCAGAAGTGCCAAAAAATGTGCAATTGGTCATGAAATTTTTTAAAATGTGTTTGTAATGTACTGTAAGAGTAACCCTTGACTGTGAAAAGGAAAACTGCATCAGTTTTGACTGTGAATTCTATTAGTTCTGAACAGTCTTTGTTTTGTTTCAGAATTAGGTCAATACATTTTGTATATTTTTTTGTGTATACATTCCATAATAATCACCAGTGTCCTTCATTTTCCACTGCATTATGCCCAACGGGCAGCATTTTTACCATCGTTTTCATAGAATAATGATTAGAAGTTTGTGTTTATTTTTTCAGCTTTTCAAATTAAAATTACAATTTTTATCCTAACAGCTCCATCTATTTCTCCTACAGTGTCTGTGGTTTGGACACTATCAAATGTTTCCTTGGAAATGATCCAGAAAGTTCTTTGAAACACAATTGGATGGACAACACTAAGCCTTGTTAAAAAAGTTAATTTCCTACTGTGTGAGGAAAAAAAATCTTGACTTTGAGAAATAGTTTTAGAGATACTACAGGACACTTGGTCTCCTAACAAAGAAAAATAATGAGCAGTGAAAAAGAAAAGAATCCCCTCTAGGATTCTCTGCCTCTCACTACAAGTCTGAAAACTTGTCTCCACTTGTAAGGGATTTTTAGTGTTTATAAAAATAGAGTATGTTTTTTTAGTTAAATGAATGTTGACTTTTAGAACCTTTTCCCAACTCTCTCAGTTTCTCTTCTACATAATTTTCTGAAACAGTTGAAGTTAAAATAGGTTTGACATTTTATGACATGAATCCCATAAACACTAACAATCGCCATCATGAACTTTAATGACTGAGACGACTGCCTTACAATCATCACCTGCAGCTGTGTGGAGACCCAGGTTGGCTTCTGTCTCCTGGAATAACTACATCAAACCGGTTGTGACCACATGGTTATGAACAATGTGGCAGACGTCTGTGTTTTAATGATGACATCAGTCAACTGGGTCTTAGATCTAGATTTTGGCTCAGGTTCCCGCTCCAGTAGTAACTGCTTGGTTAATAAATAAACAGTTTGGATTCACAGACGATGAAACTACCACTGACCGCAGTAACACCACGTCATCTGACTTCATCTGTCCTCTCACACCACAAAACAGTAGTTCTCCAACATAGTGATGACATCATGAGCGCTACTCGCCAGCATCTGTCAGCCATTATCACAGATATGTAGGAAAGAACTTTTCACAAATGCTAAGCTGTATAATTTTGTATTTGGCTTATTACATCACTTCCTGTGTAATATCTAATTTTGAATGAGAATAATTAATTCTGGTCATTTTGACATATGTTTTTTTTTTACTGGACATCTACAACTACTAATACATGAATAGGTGAAAGGACATGTACAGAGCAGCAGCAGACCAAACACTTGGCCACGGTTATGACAGCAATCCATCTGACCTTCTACATGCCATCACTTGGCCATTAACCAGCCGAAGAGTGGAGGAAGAGGTGAAAGTGAGTGTTTTAACAACCACTTAGTGAGAGTGCAGTGAGCTGAGCCTGCTATGTAAACACATTTATCCAGCGATGTATGGAGTGTGGATGTACTTAAATCTACATGGCTGGAAGTTTACACTGTGGTGTTGGACAAACAACACAGCAGCAGCAGCAGCAGCAGCATCACTCAAAAATCACTCAGACTCATCAGCATCCAATAAAAGAGCAGACAACATCATCCCACGCTTCTGGGATTCTCAGGTCCTTCGACAGCCTTTCTGGCAAACGCGTTTGGATACACAGAGGAACGTTGCACAAACAATTCTCTCTGCTGAGAAGATAAATCTTCTAATGCAGTCAGTAAACATGGTGAGTCTGTGAGTGTGTGGCCCGGTGGTCTGGCAGAAGGATGGATGAGGAATTCTGGAGACATGACAGCAGGAA
>NC_024328.1:4943156-4946000 GCF_000523025.1 Cynoglossus semilaevis | reverse complement strand
TGAATAAAAAGTAGTTGGCACTAAAGCAGTTCTGCTGGCAGACGCTCTGGTGGCTGAGTGACAACCAGGGGGTAAGAGGAAAGAAAATAGAAGTTCTCCAATAGAATCTGCCCACCACAGTCCAACGTTAGCGGGGAATCTGGGCAAGATGCCATTGAATTATTCGAAATAACCCAGAAAAGGTGACATACGCATGTTTTGTGTTGACAAGTCAGTAGTGAAGTTGATGTCAGAAATACATTCTAAAACAGTGAACGTACTCAAGAGGAAAAAAACAGAATAGATAAATGGCAAGTCTGAGTGTAGGCAAAAATAGTCCAAATGAATACATGAAAAGGAGGGGTTTTTAAAAAGCCAAAAATATTTAGAAAAAAAAAAGTTTTATCAGAAACAATTCACTGAATGAGACAAAGACAGAAAACAGTATGAATTATGAAATATTAAAAGGCATAACCAAAAAGTCAAATCTGCCCTGAAACATACACACTACCAGAACATCAGAGGAGGAAATGAAGTAATCACACTTTGTCAAAGGTTACCGAAAGCAGCAATGACAGGAAGTGAGGCTGTGGTTTGTTCCTGCTACGATCTGACATCAGTTCTCTGGAGAACCTATCCCCATGGAAACGGGAGCCTGAGAAAAGCACTGGGTGAGATGATTTTTTTTTCTTCTCTTCACCTTTTCTTCCATTAATTAGCTGCCAAATGCACTTGACTGTATCAAAGTAAAACCTCCTTCTCTGCTGGTCCTCAGGAGCTGAAGCAAGAGGAGGAGGACGAGGAGGAGGAGAAGGAAACCTGTTTTCTGCTCCAATTCCAATGGCATGAGTTTAGAGAGATGAACAGTTTGCATTTGGAATAACAGAATACTTTAAGTCTGGGTTTAAGCGTACTGTTTGAAGAAGTTGGGTTTACAAAAGACACATTTAACACCTCTTAGCCTCAGGTCAGTGCTGATGATGTCATGAAAAACATCAATTGATGAACTTCATTCTTCACTGTGATTTTCTAATCTGTTCAGAAACTGGATCAATGGTAAAACATCTGTTTACATAGAAATACTGCAATACAACAGCACCTGCAGTAAAAATTACTGCAAGGTGTCCAGAGTAAACACACAGAATTATGAACGAAAACACTTGAAATACCAAACCAAAATTATTTTAATCATATCAGAAATGTGTAAAATACCTAAACAGTGACGTGTCAAATTATCTAAAGTGACTAAAACTGCTAAATCTAAAATAACCGTTAACAGGTTTGGGTGAGGGTCATCCACCAAAGGATGTCCTTTGTTCCACATTAAATTCTAGGTTATTAGCTAGCTATTTAGCAAAGAATGCTATCCTCTGACCATATATAGTTAAAAACATTGTGAAGAAATATTTAGAAATCATAAATCCGCAAATGATATCTCATCATTTAGAGACTTAGTTCCAGTGTAACTTATTTGTGAACACTAACTTAAACTTTTTTTAAACTCTTTTTTTATGTTAACACTATTTATTCTACACACAATGTCCATTTATTATTTTGGGGGGGCTTTAAAACGATTTGAATAATTAGGTTATGTCTTCACTAAACACAACTATTATCAATTATGGTTTTCAATGAAATTGTATCTTCATGAAAGTTCAAATTTTACTGCCTTGCCAGTTTTACTTTAAGGATACATTTTCAATTCATATGAAGATGTAAAACAAATTTGATAAATTAATTTACACTACTACTGTCTCCACAGAAGTCATGTGTCCATTTTTAGCATGATAACTGCGGCTGCTCTTGTATATTTGAGAGCCTCTCAGCGGTAACATCGTATTGTGAGGATTATCAGCTCTTTCTTCTTCACTGGAAATGTGTTCAACTCATGTCAGGATAATTAGTTCTGTTGGAAAGGCTCCCGTTTATCGTGAACGTCTCAGTCAGTGGCAGCTGATCTGAATCTGCAGGTCCGTCACCTCCACACTTGTCTCCTCTAATCCTGTCCCCAGACAGGCTGATGATCAGCCAGATCAGGGCTTACAACAGGCGGGAGTGGGGAACACCACCTCCCCCAACTCCCAATTCCTAAAACCCCTTACAGCTGAGCAGGTCCACCAATGAAGTGTAAGCTCTACTGGGATGCAGGATTTATGGTTCTGCATTGGTTTGGAAAGGGTGTGCTATTTTTCTCTGGAATAATCATTCACCAAATTGACCTGAAAAACTGCTGTCTGTCAATCTGGGGGCTTATATAGCTTCTTCTTCTTCTTTTATATTCTGTATTTTACACTGTTTATCTCTGAATGCAGACATCAGAGCAGCAGTTTCCATGGTCTGTGATGGTTCCATGCTGCAACAAAGCCAGACACGAAAAACGGGACGAACAAAACTCTGTGTTATCTCACCAAATTATCCAGCCTCTTATGTCGACGTGGTCTCTATGGTCTTTATGGTCTTTATGGTTTTTATGGTATGTATACACAATAGGCTGTATTCCCCTCCTGACATGTGCTTCATTTAAAACCTAATTTAAAAGATCTTCTTCCAGATAAAGAGACTAGCTGAATACAATTGGATTCAGTGCAGAGTAGAGATTTAACTGCTCTGAATTTTTATCCGATTTCCTCATCAGATCCTTTTCATCTCCTCAAACACCTCCTTACTCCTATCACCACCTCCTTCCCGTTTGTCCCTAAGTCCACATACATAGTTCGTACAGAACCTGCAAAGACATCAGGACTATATATATATATATTATTTAATTAAACCAGTCTTTATAATGCACACAGATAAAGACAGCGCTGTCATACAACTATAACGTCTTTGAACCAACAGCCTCCTGGGCTCCAGCCTGATTAGATT
>NC_024328.1:4921976-4943093 GCF_000523025.1 Cynoglossus semilaevis | reverse complement strand
GATGAGTTGATAAACACCACTGCGTTAATATTGCATGAGACCAAACATCCAAAGATTTTCTCCTTTAATGTCTTTAAGATCTGGGTCGAATCCTCTTAATACTCAGGCCGTGATCCCGCTTTTTTTTTTCTTTCCGTGAATACGCGGTCAAAACTGATATGGAAATTGTCAGAAGGAAACACAAGGTTAAATTCATTCTATATATATATACAGGAAGGGGAGGAGGGGAAGGAGTACCACCCGTTAACTTGGGCGATTTGGGCAGAAAACACGATATGCAGAACACAACACTCACAACAACAAACCTGGCAGTTATTCAACCACTAACCAAACAGACTCTACAATGTAATAACATTAAAAAGCTCTCTTCCACTCTGACAACATGCTCGCTTCAATGTGTAGTTGTGCAGACACGTGCATACGTGACCTGGTGGCCGGGCCTGTCTGTCAGCCCTCTCTCACCCAGAGTAGATAGAGACTGTGCCTGACCTTCAGAACTTTGTAGAGGTAGATAAGATCAATTTGAGAACCGGTCGTTCTCCGATCCCACAAATTTAAAGGGATCAGCGCCGATCGATCAGTGCATTAGGGGAGAAATTTACTAATAATTTATATATTGGAAAGATATCCTAAGATGTAGACCTACCATAAAACATCTTTGGAGTTCAAACAGATGTGGTGTGTAGTTGGGTAGAGTATAATCAAAGGGAACAAACTACAGAAGCATATACACAAGTTATCAACCAACTAAGAAATAAAGCCAACAGGCCACATTATAAACTCAAACAGTAACCCAACTGAGGAAACAAATCTTCAGTACTATAGCACTGCTCACCGGCCTTAAACACAGGGACTCAGCCTTTAAATGGGAAAAGCCTTGAACCAAGGTAAGAAATATTTGAGCCAAACAAATCACTTTTAATTTTAAATTGTTTCCCTGAGTGTGTAATAGAAGGGCGGTATATAAATTGTGATTATTGCAGGAGAGTGAGGAACCTTTACAAAAGCCTTCTGGACATTCACTTCTGAATCTCAAAAGTTTGAAACCCATTCCTTATATCTGCATTTACAAACTCACATAAAAAACCAGACTTTTTGACCCCTAGGGAAAGTGAGGGGAGAGCAGAGGAGTCCTCACTTTGCTGTCTTCTCTATTTTTACACATGAGATATTCATGAAAGGATGAAAGGACATTAAACCAGCAATCTATCACATTCCAGAGGTACATGAAGAAGAAAAAGGATGTAAAAAAGAAACTCTACCTTTGTAAATACATGTGTGTGTATTTCAGTAGTATTGTCAGAGATGTCGCTGCAGGGTTCTCCTGTTTCCCCAGTGAACTAAAGCAGATGTCAGCACAGACACCTGCTTCAGTTTCAGCCTCCTCCTCCTCCTCCTTCTGCTGCGCCTCGTTCTCTTCCTCCTCCTACGATGAAGCCGCTGAGGCCCTGATGTCAGGGGTCGTCACTGTCGCCCTGCCCCAAAAACACACCCACAGCTCAGAACACCCTTGACGTGCCTTTATCCTGAGCACAGTCACGGATTCTTCAGCTCATTTATACATGTGCATTCACTCCATCGGTTGCATGATGGTCTGAATTAAAGGGCCAGTGTGTGATATCCCACGCAGATGAAGGTCATGTGAGCAGGAGTATCAGTGGAGAATGGTGATGTTTGATAGCTGTGATGATTAAAGAGAAGATCTAAATTAGAGATACTGAAAGCATGAATAAAGTATTTAAGGAGCTTATGGCCTCTTTAGTAAGGGCCCTGGTGGTTGGTGGGGGGTGCACTTGTGTGTGTGTTTGTGTGTGCGTGATAGTAGCGGCTGGACCATCTGTTGGGAATGAGTCTTGGTGGTCCTTCGTCAGCGCCAGTATGATTGACTGACAGTTGGTTAATCCAGTGTCTGTGCCCCTGAGTCAGGATTGGCTGTGGTGAAGGATGTGGAATCACGCAGAGTTTACGACATGTAAGAAAGAAAAAAAAGACATTAGAAGAGGAGGGCGGACATCGTACCGTAGTTTTCTGCTTTAATCAGAAGAAGACACGAGGAGCACTGACCTACATTTGTCTTCAGCTGAATGACAGATGTCCACTGTGTGACACTTCTATAGTCATTATGAGGATCGTTTGTCAAATTTATCCCGGGGCAAACGTCAAGTTACCTTAATTTAAGACATTAAAACTCATTCAGTTTGTATGTTAGCATTATAATTATTGTTTGTTTTTGTTTTTAGTTTTTTTTTTTTACTATTTAATATATGTACATTTGTAAATATTTTAAATGGGTTTAGAAAACCCTAAGCTTCCAGCTGTTTTGTGGCTACTTTTGTATAATTTATAGCTCATTTTTGTCATTGTCGGACTGGAAGGTAGGCAACATACACTCCTAATGATTGATTTTATTGTACCATTCGCCCTTTATACGTAAGCTCAGGGGTCCCCAACCCTCGGCCCAGTGACCAGTGCTGGTCCTTAGGTCATTTGCTACCGGGCTGCAGAGGGACACAGTGGAAAATTTACTTCAGTTTTACTAATTTACTTCATTAAAAAATGATTACATCAGTGTTTCAGAACAACAGGTCATTCAGACTCTGATACTAACAGATCTAAAAGGCTAAAACATGTTTTATTTTGAAAATGTATGGAACCTTCAACAATGGCGTGGTATTACTGGTCTGCAGTAATGCCTGATACCAGTCCTTTGTACAAAAAATGCGTTATGGAACGCCACACGTACTTTGTTACCAACCAGATATTTGTTAGCAACAGTTAACATTTGTGCTAACAATCAATAAATAAAAAGAAAAAAGAAAAGAAGAAATGTACTAAACCTTAAGTTTTATGTGTTGGACTGACTTTTCTTGTCGGGAATCATTTATCAGACACAGTTGGTCTCAGTTTTGTGGTTTAAAGATTCCAGAAAAGAGCAGACAACTGGATAACTAATCATTGTCTTTAACCCCAAAAGAGACCTATTTTGAAACCTGAATACAATAAATGTGACTGTAGCTGAAATTCTGATGATACACAGCTGTAACATTTGCCGTCTGAGTGTTAGGTCCACTCTATAAATTCTGTAGATGGTGTTAAAGAGGAAGAACGATGAAGATTCAGCAGGGAGGAAGAGCTCTGTTACTTCTACTGACTGCCAACAACTGCTTGAAAATATTTGTATGTTCATTCCAGTAGTTTGGAAAAAAAAGAGCGTGAAATGAAGTGGATTTATAACAACACCGCTATCACATGTAAAACAAATAAGGGATGTAGGAAGAACACATCCAACATCATTATTATAAGGACGGGTTTTACAGTGCTCACATAAAATAATTCAGGAATATTTTTATATGTCAATTCATTGCTTTTTTGCCATTTTTCTCCTCTCTCTGCAGCACTTTGAGGAGAATTATATGAGAAGAGCAACATGATGGGTTTCCCATCTGTAAGATCGTCTTTCAAAGACAACCACAGAGGCAGAAGATGAGAGTCGTTTTTTAACATCACCTTAAGACTTAAATTCCTTAAGACTTAAATAAAGAGTTCATGATCTGAATCACTGTTTCCGAATGTCTACTTAATACAACATAATGTGATATCTGTTAGTGTTCATCCCATGGAAGGTTAAATAGTAACAGTACTTGGTCATTTGTTTATTTATTTTGGCCAGATTCTCTCTTAATTTCTTACCACACGTGAGCTGTAAAAAAATCTTCTAATATATTTTTTTAAATGGGCCACAAAAGGGAGGGAGGATAAGACTGTGGCTTCCATAGTGAAAATAAGTTGTATTTTTTTCTTTAGACCTTATACTTTTATATTGTCATGATTTCACATGATGAGAATACTTGTCGTTCTCTGTGTTTCCCTGTGTTTCCCTGTTTCCCCTTGTTTTCCCCATCCTTGTGTTGTGTACTTGTCTCTGTCTGTGTTGTGGGTGTGGCACATTTCCCTGACTGTGCCTGGATAATCACTGAAGCACACCTGCCGTTCCTCAGCTCACCTGCCTGCCATCAACTCATCACTCTGACTGCATATAAACGCTGGCTTTTCTCCCACTCCTTGTCAGATCGTTTGTTCAGCCACCGTGGTAGTTAACGTCCTGATCGACTTCAACTATTGCTCTTTGTACTTTCCGTTGATTTATGGAATGATCTCTAACCACCAATCCTCTTGTGCTCAGGTCCACCTCCTGCTCCTGCTTGCCCGCTCTCCACCAGCCAGATCCGGACAGCCTCCACTCTCTACCTCCTCCATCTCATTATCAGACCCTCTCCTTCCCCTTTGTCTCCCACGGCAAAATAAATCCTTGTTTCTCACTTAATGTCATCTGAGCCTGCATTTGGGTCATTACCGGTTTAAATCATGACAATACTTGCCCACATTAAACTGGTCCATGGTCCAAAATCAATGTGGACATTTGTGATGGGATAAAAGAAGACAAATCATGGCGAGTGATAATTATAAATAAAATGACCTCGGTGTTGACGAAAACATAAATCCCAAATCTATGAAGTGAGCACTTGTGTAACCATTTTAACTACACTCTGTCTCTGGTCTAAATATCTGCACAATGATATTGCCAATGATGAAGGATAAACACAGACTGAATCAGAAAATACCAGCCAGTCGCCAATCTGCAGGAGTTGGTAGGACGGTAGGATAAAGGTTGGACCAGACCATAATAAAAGGACTGAGGATTGTTACAGAGTTTGCCTGTGGTCATGTTCTTTGTGTGTGAGACATGATGAAATCCAACCTTTATAAAGCGCAGCAGCAGCACAGGTGTGCAGTGGAATGGATGCAGAGCCCCTCCTGCCCAGCGATTTAGCGCAGCCTGATCAACAGTTGGATTTATGGTGTCATGGCTGTGAACATGAATGAAGAGGATCCATCATGTATAACATCAAAGAAGGGTGGGGGAGGATATGTGGTTTATTATTATCCACTGAGTCATAAAGGTTCAGAGAGGAGTTACAGGATCAGGAGAAACCTGATATGTATTTGAAGAAGATCCTACAACTTTTGAAGGTTTCCTGGTGGGCAGATCCTCACTGCTGTTTCCTAACGACGGCCAGTGTCTCCAGGAGGCCGGTTGGCTCATAAAGAAAGGCTTTAAAGTGCAAGCTGGATCTAAGCAAGGTGATGCAGCAGATTGAAGAGGCTTTAATAGAAGTGACAATGGAGTCCCTGCTGGAGGCAGAGGGTGAACGGCACAAAGAAAAAGACAGAGGAAAGAGAAAAATATTAGTGACAACTGTTAACAAGAAAGAAACACTAACTCAGGCGAAACTGTTTGACTGGTGCGCCAGAATTGTCCTAAAATTGAACAGTGGGGCCGGGTCAGGAGCAGATAGATGGAGCGTTCATGTGGACTAAGATAAATGACATGTAAAAGTCATGCAAGGCTAAAATGTACACCATCTTTTAGGAAAACATGGGTATTACAGGGAAAAGGCAGAAGTATAATAACATAAATACATTTTGAAAAGTTTGGTGGGTTAAATTAAGAAGCTAAACGAGCCACATCCAGCACACAGGCCATAGTTTGCCCATACCTGCACTAACTATTTAAGACGTCATTTTCATTGGGGGCCACATCAGCAATACAGTACCCCTTGAAGGGCCGATTGTAAATGAAACACTATATAGATCAGGGGTCCAAAACCCCCGGTCCGCGGACCATTATCAGTCCATAGGTCATTTGTAGTGAGACATAGTGTTTACTTCAGTTTTACCAATTTACTTAATTCAAAGAAAATGTATTCAAAGATAATCTGGCAATATTTTAAAGTAATAGGTCCCAGGTCCTGCGACCCGGCCTCGGACAAGCGGATGATAATGGATGGATGGATGGATGGATGGAGGTCGCAGGTAACAACAGAAAAGGTCGGGCAGCACTGGTATAGATGTAACTACCCCATAACAGCCTAATACATGTTTTTGTAATTGATTATTATTACAAATATAGTTCATTTGCTGTGTAATAAAAAAACTGTTTAATAACTCAGGTAAGAAACTCAGCTGCATGGACTTTACTAAATACTTTTTAAGCTCCCACGGGCCACACAAAACGGCTTGGCGGGCCGTATTTGGCCTTGAGTTTGACACATATGACTTAGAGAGATTTACATCAATCACATCAGAATGAAACTGTCTTAAATTATTTGTCCATCATTTACATGGTGAGGAATAAAGATGTGGCTTAGTGGTTAAGGGAGCAGACTAGGATCCTGTAGGTCACAAGTTCAAATACTCCAGGCGCCACTAAGATGCACTGAGTATGGCCCCGTCCCCACACACTGTTCACTTTGGTGATGGGTTTAAAAGCAGAGGTCACATTTGGTTCTGTGCAGTGGTGTTCTATGTCACAATGACAATAAATCACTTCCACTAAGTCTGACAGTGGTCAAAGACTCCTGCACTACTTGAAAGACATTAAAACCACAAGAAAAGACAAATAATACTGCGTATTAAATATTTGTATGGTTCCTTTCAAGAGAATGAGGTTTCTGTTCCATTCTTTTTTTATCCTGTTTAATTATTGCAGTTAAGCTGAAAATCAATGGTAAAATTGAAGCAAAGTTTAAGACATTTATTATTTTTTTATCTTTTAATTAGATTTGCTAATCTGCTTAAGTCCAAAAGCCGTAGACTAAAGAATAAGTCGGCTTTAAGGGTTTGATATTGGAGTGAGATCTTTTGAATCTACCCTTTCCTACTGCTACTGGTGAATTTCTTTAGTGTTTCAAGCTTGTCCTGTTTAAAAAACTTTAAAATTTCACCATATTAAACACTGTTTGCTTCTATCAGGGGGACATTGAGAACTAGTTTTTAGTTTATTTTACCTAATTCTGAATTTGTTTTTCATTTTATTGTACCTATTGTTCTATTGTACTTGGAATCTAGTCAGTTAGCCTTTGTTGCCTCATTTGTGAATAATTCTGTTTTATTTTGCAGCCTAATAGCCATTTAAGCTAACAAATAGCTATCACCTTTGTTTTGGCTTTTATTTTGAAAATCTCTCTACTACAATTCTGCTAACATTAGCTTGTGTTAGCTATTGTCTTATAATTAGGTTCAGAGAACAAAGAAGATCTGATTTCTACCATAAATCCCAGTTACAGTTGAATGGAAATGGTATAAAGCTTTTAACACCACTGCAGTAATGGAACCTTTCCTATTTTGGGTATTTTCCATATTTATACATGGCCTGTTGGCTTATGTTAGTTTTACACCTGCTGCCCAAGGACACAGTCTTCTCCAGGGACAAAGCTTTTGCCCTTTCGGTCTTTTTTTTTTCTCTCCCATTTTGAAGTCGTCACATCACAGCAGCAGCTATTCATGACAGCAGCAGTAAAAAGTCATTTGATCAATCATGACTGATGTCAGGCTCACTGCAACCATTCAAATGTATTCCTCCCATTTCCATTTGTGAAGCACACACACACACACACACACACACACAGCCTCTGGCTATATATTAAAAAGTCAGACTTTTTGTCCTTATTCTGTGTCTTTGACTGAATTTGAGCATCACATCATTAGTCTGAAGAAAAAAAAAGAACTCTACAGAGATAAATTAACTTACCAAGCAGAAAGTATTTTATTTGCACTCTTCTGTTTATAGTGTCCTGGTCAAGCAAATAATCATCTGTTAGAATATGTTTCTTATAGGCTTTAGGAATGAGAAGAAAATGTAATTTACATAGAGAGAAGAAAACCCTGTCAGAATTGTGTATTAAATGTCTAGGAAATATTTTGTCCATATATTTTTTATTTTTTTTATTTTATACAGTGTGGAGAATGTTAGAGCAGAGGAAATAAACACTAACTAAAACACCCAAGCATCAGCAGCTGATATGCTCATTATCTTGCTCACTGCCAGGAACTGTCATCAGTCCAGTCAATGACTGAACTGATGATGTATAATTATTGACGACAATAGCTTCAAGATAATAAAGTCCTTCAAGCACAAGAATTGGTCCTGGAAATTAAACACATCACCTGTGTAGATATATATATTTATATATATATTGGTGATGCTCCTTGAATTCATCTGTTGACATCGTAAATCAAATACAAACCTGCCCTAATTTTTACATTTTCTCATATGCCAACATTTCAAAGATTATTGATTATTCTGCCGTTATTAGAAAATCCTATACCTGCATTGATTCCTGGGCTCTACAGTAAAACGTGAGTGTGGCTTTTAATGCTGATGCTGTTTTATCAGCCAGGAGTCACCACAGTACCTGGAAGAACCTCAGAGAGTGACCGTCAGATGTTATCAGTCAGTAGACTGCTGACCTTCCAGCTGTAATACCACTTTAATAACCATATCCTTGGCTGCAGTTCACTGTAAATCGATTGAATATCTATATTATTCTAATATTTGAAAATGTACATTCTAGATCTTACGGTTAATACCACGGCTCTCAGGCTTCAGGTCCCACCACCCACCCCACGTCTGGCCTCAGCTAGATGGTCTTCTTTCTTTTTAAACCTAATTATTGAGTTAAATATTTATTGTAACATTTTAACATTTGGATAACATGACCTGGTGAGTCTCACCTTCTCCTGTAGCTCAGACTGATGGATTTCACACCATCACATTGGAACAACAGTGCATGAGGGCCGAGCCATTTGAGAATAAAGATGTTTGTTTTTGCGTTCATCCCCAGTGCTGCTGAGGCTGTAGCTGAGCCTTAAAGGCCACATTCTTTATATATGACAGGATGTGCTTCTAACTCCAGACCTGTTCCTTTGGGCCATCTTGTTTAGGCCACCCTCAAGCTGGGATGTCATAGTGGCGACCATCTGCCTGCCAGATGAGACCACTGTATAGAGCCTTACAAGGTTTTTGATGGAATTCTCCACCGACAGTGAGACCCTCTCACCATTGACCAGATGTTATTTATTTTTCTAAACCCCATTTCAAATGGAGGCACTGCATGACTTTGATGGATTGATATTCCAACAGACCCATGTAGGAAGTTCCTCTGACTGAGGGACTTAAGGGCTTGGCACTGTTAGGAGACGAACACATTCTTTAACAAGATGAACACAGTGAAAGGTACCAAAGCTCAGTCAAAGTAGCCTCAACAGTCTAACATTTTTTTAACATTTTATCAAATGTCAATTCAGACCTCCTTCGTTCCTCAGATCCAGAGCATCCTTGTCTTACTCATTATGTGTTCTTTTTGTAAATCCGAGCTGACATCCATCCTACCAAGAAATATTGTTTTCCCCGAAATAAAAACAAAGTCTGATGATAATTTAATACTGATATCTCTTTGTTTTCCTCATTTTAATCTTACCTCCCTGTATGTCTGTGATGTATAATAAAAACACTGAGGAGCAGGTTAAATTTTATTGATTAATATCCTACAGTGAATCACACTTTGAGGTCTGTCATCTCCTTGCCCCTCCTGCCTGTATAAGTGTCATCTCACTCCCCTGTGTCTCTGTCACTAGTCTCACTGATGTCACCTGGTGCCTTGGTTATATATATATATATATATATATATATATGCCTCTCTCCCTCCCTCAGTTCTTGGTTCACTGTTCAGAACTGAGGGATAGGGTTCAATGTATGTTGTCATGCCTTTTCTTTCTTGCCTGAGATCTTGTTTATTTGTGCCTGATCTTTCAGAATCCAGTAAGAAGATATATTTAAATTGTGTTTGATGAAAACTCTCCCAGAACAAAATACAGTTTTCTCTGGTAGAAATGGTTTGTAAACATGAGAGTTGTGATGACACAACAAAGCAGAAACACAGGGTTAAAAGACAGTACTGTGATGCTGGAGGTTGATCTTTCTGCAAATCAGAGAAATTTGACTAAAAATAGGAACGCTTTTTTTTCTTCTTTTTTTTCTAAATTTAGGTCACTGGGACAGAGTAGAGTCTTATCTTAAGCTGTTTTCCTTTGGGCGTTTTTCCTCTGAACGTCAAAGCTGTGCTCAGTTTTTTTGAACAGATACTGAGTTTTAAGTTCAGAGCTTTGAGCTCTGCTTTGAATAAAAACATTACATGGTCTGGGTTTTTTTATTCTTTTAAATGGAATATATTTCCAATTTCTAACACATGCAAATCACTCACAATAATGGTCACACTGCAGACTTACAGAAAACTTAGTGAGGTCTCTTCACTTCACTCCTCCCCCTTTACATTGAATAAAATACTAGAAAAATGTTTTTTTCTTCTTTTTCTATCTTTGAAAATAGTACATTCTATAAAAAGGGCAACATTAGTACAGGATCTGGAAATTGAATGCAGGTCATAGAGTAACACTTTTCAATAAACAGACAAATAAGCTGCAGTTTGAATGGTGTTGTACCTTCGGATCAACACATTTCAAACAGCATCAAGTCATCTGTTTAATATTTAATGAGGAAAAATAAATACTGTTCTTCCTTCTTACCCCATTCACATTTCAACATAATTCCAAGCAATTCAAACTATAATTAAATTTGTTCTTATTAAACTGGATCACACTGAATGAGTTTAGTTTCTAAAGACCTCCAGCAAAGTTCAAAACACTGAAAAACAAAATCTTTGTTGTCATGGTGATGACATCACACTGAGGAATTAACAGGATCTTTTCTTCTAAATGGAGAACCCATCTGGATTTTCTCTCTCCGTCTCCTTCCTGGTCAGTCTTTCATCAGGTAACATGAGCTGGATCTTCTCACAGTCTCATCCTGATCAATCTTCTTCAGCAGTCTTTACCCTGATTCACGTCTGAGTCCACAGTCAGTGTATCCATGTCTGAGTTGGAGTAAAGACTATATCAACCACAGCTTCCATTCACAAGAAGTCAGTCACAGTCTGCTGTTCCCAGCACTGTGTGTGAAGCATGAAACTCTTGTCTCCTCTGCCTCAGCTAAAATTACAGTTCCATGTTAATAGCTTGTAGGAAGTCAGTGACGTGTTCCTGCCTGTTGTAAATTTAGTTTCCTCTGTACATCAACCTCCTGGACAGACTGAAGTCAACACACATCTGCTTAAGTTATATCATAATACTTATACTGTCATCACTCAATGACAAGGGAGCTGCAGTGAATAACATCTAAATATAAATCAATGTCCGTTACATTCAACACATGGAAAACAGCCGGAATTAAAAGTTGGTTTCAGATCTTCTACAGACAGGAAGTGAGAAACAGACTCTTTGCAACAGACGTAGGGCAGTAAAGTCCAAGCTTAAAGATCACCATGATGATGGCTTGACTGTTTTTTACACTGGTCTATGGTTGACAGCAGCTTTTCACTTGTCCAGTTAAACATATGCAGCCAGGTTGGATAAACTGAAACAATCACTGGTGAAAAGCTTCAGAAGTTACTTTAAATTTTTCTACTCTTTTGCCAACCTCTCGCCTGCTACTGTATGGTTTTCCAGTATTTTTACACTCAACTCCAGCATATGTAATTCATTCTATAGAGCAGTGTTTCCCACACTTTTTTTCTGGGGACCCATATTTTAAACGTCACATTCACGACCCAAGTCAATAGACATTATTCGTAAACTCCTAAGAAACCCCAAAAAAAAATCTCTTGTGACCCACCTGAGGGTCGAGACCCAGTCGTTGGGAAACAATGATATAGAGTAGTCTTTTTATATTTTGTGAAATCTGTCTACAAATGCTAGCCTGGAGCCCCCTATTGATTGTGATGCAAACATGGGTAAATTCACAATGCATAAAACAAGACCAGGTCCTGAACAGAGTGTTCACTCTGCTGGCTGCTGTCATGAAGCTAATAATCACTCCAGACCTTTGGTGTGTTACCCTGATTCGACCTCCCCCACTGGTTGACCCTATAACGTCATCGTTTGCTCATGTCTGTCTGTGAGGCAGATGGTTTTCTCATCTCAATCTTGCCCCTGCCTAAGAGAGATTGCAACAAGGATGCTTCATTCTTAAAGCCTGAGTGAAAATCTGGTGAAGGAGTCTGAGTAAAGCCCCTGAGGAGGTCATCGTTCTCATGTTACCGTCTTGAACATAACTCTGAGTGTGGACACGAAGAGGGCGACTGAAGCCAGAAGCAGACGGAGCACTTTCACTCTTGGGTCTTTTCCATAACGGGAGCTTGAAGTCTTGAACTTCACAACTTCAGCTTTGAAGAATCCTCATCGTTGCCATGAGGATTCTATATTCTACTAATAATAACCAGGGAAAAAAAAGATCAGGACACGCATGACTGGAAAAGCAACATGTGGCCAAACTAATGTCTGCATTTTAATGGACCATTTAGATAGAAGTTACACATGTAGTATAATTACAAGGAGGCAGAATGTTTCCGGAACAATGAATGTGCTGGTACATGTGTTATAGCTCATTAAGTTTCCACAGTAAAGAAGACAAAGGATGTCATTCCACACATCTGACTGTTTTACCACAAAAACCCAAGAACCAGGAATAAAAAAGAAAAACACTCATTCTTGCTTACAGCTTCTGCCTCACTGAAAGTCTTGCAAAAAAAAAAATCCTATTTTTTCATATGCAATAAACTGTTTCAGAAATTGCATTCTATAATCCAACAACAACAAATATCTCTTATATCTCATCATTAGTGTTTCCACAGTCTTTTGGAATGACATATGGTGATGATGGCATATTTTCCTGTGGCAAGGCTATAAAATAGAGAGGAGAATTCCATTCTCCATGTGTATGTAGACCTTTGACCCCGGCCTCAGTGGGAGGCGTCACATTTATGACCAGTGTCTTAGTGGGTTTTTTTTTTTTTTTTTGACTGTAACTAACATTTGACCTTAGTCCTTCCAGTTCAAGGGAGAACATGGTTCATGGTTCTCCTGCCTGGTAGAAGTAAAATGTCACTGCTGAAAGATGAATGACAGGAGGTGTGTTTAACATCTGGCAGCAGCAGGAGGAGGAGGAGGAAGAGAAGTTGTAGGAGGAGAAACTGGGTCAGGTAGTAGCTGCAAATTATCATGTTTGTTTTAATCTGCCTTCACTGTCCAGATGGTTGGATGGGTTTACTTTAGCTCAAACACTGAAAGGTAAGATGTCAGTCAGCAAGAAGGAAACACACACATACACACTGACACATACCCACACGTAGTTCTGGGACATATTTCCTGCATTCAAGAAATCTTGTACATTATGGTTACGTTATCCCCCAGAAAGGCGAATTTTCACTCTCTAATGTGTTTCAATGATCATGAAAGAGCACTTTTCTCCTGGTTTCACTGTGACGTCTGATTTCAATCATGTCAAACTCAGGGGACAAAAGAGTCAAAGGGGTCTGAGTGAAAAACCTACCACGGGGTGAAGTACCCCTGCAGTGAAACCTCAAATTATTATTATTTATCAAAAATACACAGCAATTAAATCAATTTTACTTAAACAATGGGAGAAGTATGTAATAAAAAAAACCCTAAATGTTAGCAAGTTAAACTGCTAATGTAAAAGCTACTACACATAAACTTTCATAATCGTAGGACCTTTCCGATGATACCAGAACACACTGCTTGAACAGCTGCAACATTCAATGTATAGATGGACGTTTTTGTCCGTTATGAAACTGCTAAGATCCTCAAGCTAAGGTGTAGCTGGTTAGTATATATTGGACTGGCTTTTGAAAATACTAGACAGAAGTATCAGACTAACAGTTTATTATTAAGTTTGTTATTTACCAAGAATATACAGTGTTGAATATATGTTTGGCAATCATTTTCTTGATAAACAAATGTAAAAAATTATTGAATAGTGAATAAAAGTTATTCGAGAAGTTGTAACATGCAATATAACATGTTTTGTAGCATTGTCTGTGGGTTTGTAAATCCATGGTCAGAAGCTAACACTGTTTGGAGGGTGTTGGCATGGAAATGTTTGGGGATCTCTGGCTTTAGGACTCGACAGCAGGAAAATCAGCAGTTTGTTGTTTGGATCCCTGTTTTTTCTGTGTGGAGTTTGTATTTTCTCCATCAGTCGGCATGGGTTTTCTCCAGAGAATCCCGCCACATCAAATTGTTCAGTTTCAGGTTTATTGGATTTTTATTGGACATTCACATCAACTAACTACTGGGATTAATGTGAATGTGATTTGTTGTATGTCTTTGCAGTATATGTGTCCCAGTTGACTGTTTGGAATGGCTCCAATGGCCCAGCCCACTGAAATACATTTATAGGCTCTCCACAGCCACAGTAAATAGATGCTAGTCCATCTCTTCTCTAGTAAATCAGACTGATTTAAACAAAAAGACAAATCTATGGAACTAAATGACTTTTAGAGGGGACATGCAAATTAATATTGGTCTAAATTAAAGGTTAGTAACTCAGCATTGAGTACAGTTGAGATCTATATTTATTTATTTAATAGCCCTGTTCTGAAAAACTGTTTTTTGTGCTTTTACCTTTAAAAGAAAATGAGTCCCTGCATGCTCCGCCCACCTGAGGACTGCATTGCGTAACCATGGAAACCACGGTGGAGCTGGGAGAGAAAAAAAGCTGCTGGTAAATTGGAAGATTCTGACAGCTGCATCCACAATCAAGCATTTTGTACACATGCTCAGAAGGGAAGTGTATGTCAAATTGCCAGGTATGGTAAACCGACAGGACAACGGGCAACAAACCCACATCCAATTACATATGTATGAACCATAACAATAAGAAGCTCCACGAGAAAGTCGAGAGCCAAGAATGAACCTGGATGTCTCGCAGCGGTTAATAGTTAGTTGGTTACTTTGAATGTTAACATGTAGACTAACTGTCTGTGTTTTTCACAAATGTTTACACTGGAAGTGGGTATATTATAAAAATGTTTTTTAGTTAGTTTAGTTTTTTAGAAACATTTCCATATTTTGGTAGATTATAAAATATAAGTCAAAAGTAACGCTAAAGAAACTCAGAAAACAGAAACATGTGTAGCAAAACCCTGGCACAACGCGTACCCTTTGTGAGAAGGAGAAGACGTTCTTTTTGCTGCCTTTGAGGCTGTGAGTGTGTGATTTCCTCTAATAACCAGCTGTGCTGTTAGCTGCTGCTGTAAAATCCTGTTCAAGGCAAACACCACATATAGAATGACATTTTTGTGGAAATTTCATCTTTCCTCGCATGTGTGGAAATTCACACTGTCCTCCCACAGGAGCTTCTTACAGTATGTGCTCATGTTCTACTGTACGTCCTTGGAATAACCAGAAGTGCAGAAGATCAGTTATTCTCCGTTACTCAGAATAAAATCAGGACATTTTTATTTAAGACAAGATGCAAATGCAAATACAGAGTGTGCAGCCTTTGGGGTCAGAGCTGGATTTTTTTGACAACAAAATACGTTTTCGGGGCTCCCCCTTACAACACTCCCCGGTTGCACCATTAGATGTCACTTATTGTTTCAGGCAGGACATTTAAAGGACGCGGTGTGATTTAGTCTTAAAGTGATCTGTCAAAACCCGAAGACTGAAGAACAATAAGTGAAGTGTGTCGGCCCTTTTTCCCATCATGCCTCAGTCACTGGGGCAGCTGTTTGATGGATCACCCTGTTATTCTTTAGCGGCAAACTGGGTAAGTGATCAAAAAATAAATTGTCCAGACTGAAGGTGTGAGTTGACCCCTCTCTCTCTGTCATTTGGACTAATCTCCTGTCCCGTACAAGATGAAGAGCAGTCCACACAGTCATACTCACAGTGCTGAATGATCTTCAAAGAGAATAATCTGACTTCTCACATTCTTTTTCTCATATTCTTCTCCTTTTATTAATATCATTTCTTCAGAGTCTTCTCCTCCTTCCTATGGGGAGGTGAGGGGGGGTGGGAGGGCGAGTTGGTAAAAGCACATTATCACCCGCTGCCGACAGAGTGTATATCACATTTATAAAGAATGAATGTAAAATGGCTCAGCTACATCATCATAAGGCTCTGATAGCTGGAATACCATTAGCCATGGCTCTCTGACTGGTAATAAAGAAAGGTCAGACTATTGCTGCAATGTTGCTGTGTGAAACTGATGACGCTGCAGCTGCTGCAGGAACGGCTGCTTCTTTCGTGATCATTTTATGTGAGTTAAAATTAACTATAAGCTTTGTTAGTGCAGTTCATCTTAATATATTAAATGTCCTTAATGTAAACCACGGCAGAGGTTTAACATTCAGAAAACAAGAGCATGGCCAGTTAAAGAGTAAAGCTGCTACCGCTTCTAAAAATTTAAAAAGAAATTCTAATGCTGAAAAAAACTTAGGGAATACCTTTCCAGAAAAATCCAGAAAAAAACCTCACCGGCATTCTGAAAATGAAAAGCGTTTTCAATAATAAACAAGATTTCTGGTGAATTTTTTACACCCTTGATGGCAACTTTTAGAGTCTGATCAAGTAACATTTTTCAGCTGTTATTTTTTCATATAGACTTCAAGCAACAACAAAAAAAAAAACTTGACATTTCACCAATGGAATTCCCAACCATGAAAACTGCAGCAGTCACTTCAGACATTTCAAGGGCATTTGTGTCAAAATATCTACAGTGATTTTTGATCAATAAGAACAACCCTCCATCCATCTCTACTTTAATATGTACAGTGTATGTGTTGGTGAGGACAGACTCACTGCTGCCTGATTGAAAGGTTGTCATCAGTAACTGCTGATGGTGTTTTCATATATAAATATAAATAGCCCAGGTCTGTGGCGTGTGACAGAATCATTATACTGTGTACTGTACCTGCTCATTACTGATGTCCTTCAGAAACTCAAGTTTGACCAAACAGTGCTGTACCAACACAGGAGCCTGACTGTTTTTGATTGGATTGCTTTGACTTTAAACTGTTGTTGCTTTAAATATGCAAATTGTTTTTGGGTTGATTGTGTTTTCAGGGTGACCTAGAATTCTTTCCTGTTAGTCTTTAAAATGGTGATGAAGATGAGATTGATGATGACGACAACGACGATGATGATGATAATGATGAAGTCACTTACATACAGTATCATTATCATCAGCTGATAATGACCAGCTGCCATATAGAAAGCACAAATATCTCACTCAAGTCCAACTAAACAACAATGATTGAGGGAATTTTTAAAATACACACACATTTGCATGCAATCACAAAAATTAGATACAAGATACAAAGATAAAACTAAGTTGTTGGTGTATAATGATAATTATAGTCCTGATGATAAACATATAATTATGTTAATTATGTTATTTTTTTCTTTTCTGAAGCAGAAACGATTTAAAACCAAACAGACACTGCGTTTGTTGTTGTTTCACCCTCTCCAAACAACAAGCTATACTATAGTCTGATCGAAACATTGCCTTCTTCCAATCGTACTCTCACCTTAGTTAAAGTGTGACTCCTGAATCAAGTGATTTGCCTACATTCAACCTCCCAGGTGTTGGTGCTGAGGTGGGAGGAGGATTGTGGATGGTTCCTTGAATGTGACCCAGGGCTGCAAGGAAAGGAAGAAAGCGATCTCCTTGTCATTGTGACACAGCTCACCACTGAACACAACCAAATGTGACCTCTGCTTTTAACCCATCACCAAAGTGAACAGTGGGCAGTTTTAAGGGGAGCACCTCAGTGGTAACTTGGCAGCTCGTAGACTCAAACCTGAAACCTTCATTACCCAAGTCCACTTCCTCAACCACTAAGCCACCTTGACTGCGCCACAACGGCAGAAATGTAGAAAAGAGAGAGCGAGAGAGAGAGTTTGTATGGTTTGAAATTCTTGGAGCCAGGTCTTAAAGAAAGGTATAGATCAGTGAGATCACTATTAAGGACAAACACACTATTCTTTAACATCCTCTGTGTTAAAGCTAGTATGAAGGGTTACATTGTTGACTGAACTTGACCAACGGAATGCCTCCTGTCTTGTGAGAGAAGGGGCAGCAGTAAATGGAAGACAGTCTTTACGCCTGATGCCACTTGGTTCAATGGTTCATCACCCTCCAACTTGACAACATTGTTAACTTCTCTCCCACTGACACTCTAACATCTAACACACGTTTCCAGTCATCCAGAGAAATGAACCCTAACCAACTGTACATTGAGGAGGAAAAGTTCCCTCCGTTTCCTCAGTTCATTTTCCCGGCCTTCATTTTTTCTAAAAGTTCCATCCAGATGGACCCAGCTAGGTTTGGTACTTTTCCTTGGTCTCAATGTCACAATCCATTCCTGTGTCTTTGACAATGCGGCCATTTGTCATTGCGATCACAGTTTTCTGACTCTGATTTGTACAAATTCAAAGTTCAAGTCTCCCCTGAAACTACTGACCGGATCAAATCTCATTTTTCCAGTTGTGTGATTCTAGTTGTTCCTGAACGTGAACGTTCCTCTATGTGAATTTACTTTTATTTCCCTTCTAAAGAAACAGAAGAAGAAAGGAAAAAAAAGTTATGTAACAGTAGCGTCTCCCCTGACAGTCGTCCCATGCTTTTTGCATCTCCATCACCCCCACATTCACAGCAGAACAGCAGGTACGGTGGCAGGAAGTGGCCTCTGGAGGCAGTGCAGGCGCAGATGATTTACAGCACTTATATTGGGATAATAACAGGACCAGATTTCTGTCAGGACACAAGCCAGCAGTGTCCCCCTGGACCAGGACCAGAGCCAGAGGGCAGACACAGAGTACAGTACAGATCAAGTTCACCTGGTTCACAGAAATGAGGGATCAGCTTATATAACACTGGAGGGGCAGAAACTTTTACATAGATAAACACATCTTTAAATCATCAGTGACCACACTGGAGCTCACCACAGATTGTACTATATGGATGGTGGTTTAATGTTTGAGCATAATATATTTAGCTGATTTCAGAAAAACTTGAAGAAAATGTTTTCACCATGATTCTAGACCAGATATCAGAACCACCTCGATCATCTTTGTGACAGAAGAGGGCACAATTTGTCATATAACGTCAATGAAGTCTGAAACCGATCATGGTGTGTAATATCTGCCTAATGTTATTTAATGATGATTAAAAAAGAGTCAATCCCTTTTTTCTTCAGAAACTAAAGTATTTCAGGATCAGTGAGTGTAAAAGCGGGTACGACAGTATTATTACCACCTAACATCCTGTTTAATCCTACAGATTTGTGCCTTTAAGCAAATCCTCGAACAATAATCCACCTTTATACTCTGAATGACTGGTCCTACAGAAGCTCATGGAAACCTGGACATTGGCCGTTGGCCACTGAGAAGCGAGTTCCCTTCTTCGTTTCCCTGAGAGGTTCAACAGGATCAACTTGGACCAAACACTTCAGAAATCCAGGAGTGGAAACAGTGGCAGGGACACAATAGTGGCACTGTGAGACAGACAGATGGGTTTGTTAACATCTCTTCTCCTCCTTCACTCTTCATTCTCCCCCATCTCTCTGCACCACCGCAACCATGTTGTTTGTATTTGAATAGCCCTGACCCTGTCCTAATGTCAGAGGGCTTCCCCTGAAACCCTGTGACATCACTGCTTAGCTGACAGGAAGCACTAAAAAGAACAAAAAGGTAGCATTGACTAATAAACCACGAATCAACATGGGGCTGCTTTGTTTTTGGTAGTTTTTGTAGTCATGGGGATGAAGATTCGAACACAGTAAAGTCCATGTGTGTCTAAAACAAGAGTCTTTAGCCCATGTTTACTGGGCTAAATGAGGATATTTAACTCCACTGGAATAAACTGTCCATTCTTAACATTAGGGTAGATGTTATAATGTGAGTGAATGAACAAATGAACCTAGGAGCTATGTTGTCGGGGGCTTAATGCCCCTGGTAGGGTCTCCCAAGGCAAACAGGTCCTAGGCGACGGATCAGACAAATAGCGGTTCAAACCCTGAGCTCGTGCGGGAGGTTGAGCGATACCGACTAGATATAGTCGGGCTCACCGCCACGCACAGTCTGGGCTCTGGGACCCAACTCCTTGAGAGAGGCTGGACTCTTTTCTACTCTGGAGTTGCCCGCGGTGAGAGACGGCGTGCTGGCGTAGGCTTACTTATAGCTCCCCAGCTTGCCAGTCGTGTGTTGGAGTTCTCCCCACTGAGCGAGAGGGTCGCTTCCCTGCGCCTTTGGGTCAGGGACAGGTGCCTCACAGTTGTTTCAGCCTACGGGCTGAATAGCAGTTTAGAATACCCGGCCTTCTTGCAGACACTGGGAGGGGTACTGGACAGTGCTCCTCCCGGGGATTCCATCATCCTGTTGGGGGACTTCAATGCCCACGTGGGCATCGACAGTGACACCTGGAGGGGCGTGATTGGGAAGAACGGCCTCCCGTTTTGTTATTGGACTTCTGTGCTAGTCACAGTTTGTCTATAACAAACACCATGTTCAAGCATAAGGGTGTCCATCAGTGCACTTGGCACCAGGACACCCTAGGCCGGAGGTCAATGATCGACTTTGAGTTGTGTCATCTATGTATTGGACACTAGGGTGAAGAGAGGGGCTGAGCTGTCAACTGATCACCACCTGGTGGTGAGTTGGCTCCGCTTACAGGGGGCAAAGCTGGATAGACCTGGCAGACCAAAACGTATCGTGAGGGTCTGTTGGGAACGTCTGGCGGAATCCCCGATGAGGGGGGCCTTCAACTCCCACCTCTTTGAACAGGTTCCGAGGGAGGCTGGAGACATTGAGTCTGAGTGGACTATGTTCTCCACTTCCATTGTTGGTGCGGCTGTCAATCCCGCTGACACGCCTTCCACGGAGGGAGCTGAGGCTGAGGACTCAACAGCTGATCCTCCCATCTCCTGCGCTGAGGTCACCGAGGCAGTCAAAAAGCTGCTCGGTGGAAAGGCACCGGGAGGTGGATGAGATACGCCCTGAGTATCTTAAGTCTCTGGATGTTATGGGGCTGTCTTGGTTGACACGTCTCTACAGCATCGTGTGGCAGTCTGGGACAGTACCTCTGGACTGGCAGACCAGGGTGGTGGTGCCTCTTTTCAAAAAAGGAGACCAGAGGGTGTGTTCCAACTACGCGGGGATCACACTCCTCAGCCTCTCGGGAAAAGCCTATTCCAGGGTACTGGAGAGGAGAATCCGGCTGATAGTCGAACCTCAGATTCAAGAGGAACAATGCGGTTTTCGTCCTGGTCGTGGAACACTGGACCAGCTCTATACCCTCCTTAGGGTGCTTTAGGGTTCATGGGAGTTTGCCCAACCGGTCCACATGTGTTTTGTGGA
>NC_024328.1:4921165-4921729 GCF_000523025.1 Cynoglossus semilaevis | reverse complement strand
GGTTTGCACCCTCCGGGTTGGGGAGGAAGTCCTGCCTCAGGTGGAGGAGTTTAAGTATCTTGGGATCTTGTTCACGAGTGAGGGTAGGATGGAGCATGAGATTGATCGGTGCAGTATCGGCCTGGCCGCAGTAATGCGGTCGCTGGTCCATGTTGATGATGGATGGATGGATACATGCCCGGACCGCGGTGTACGGCCGAACAATCGTCCTGCACAGTGTGTATCTTGGAAGCTGTGAAGCCGCCGACGGCCGCAGAAGAACGCCGTAGGCAGCAACAGATAAACGGCAATACAGTGAAAGCAGCACAAAATAACACCAAACAAAGCAGCAGCGGTCCAATGAGGTGGTTACAACAGCTAGTCAAAAGGAAAACACTATTAGCATGTGCTAGATGCACTAAGATTTATGCAGTGGCACACAGGGAGCATGGAGCAGCACACGAACAGTCGTCCTACAATAACAGTTTCAAATACCTTAAGTTTAAGAACAAAAAAACGACTAGCGAGGTGAAGCAACGGGCGGCCATACCTGTCGGGCACACGACCTCTGACCCGGAAGTAACA
>NC_024328.1:4918003-4921144 GCF_000523025.1 Cynoglossus semilaevis | reverse complement strand
CCCCTCAGAAGAGCTGGAGGAAGTGTCGAGGGAGAGGGAAGTCTGGGTGTCCTTGCTCAGACTGTTGCCCCACGACCCGACCCCGGATAAGAGGTTGATGATGTGAGTGGGTGGCAATTTGGGTTTGATTAACGTATCATCAATAAAATAACTACAATTAGACACATAATTTATTTAAAAAACTTAAAACAGATTATAATAAATGGTTAAAACACCAAATAGTCATTTAACCACTCATAGAAACTATGGAAACTGGAGGATGTTTTCATAGATATCTTGGTGTGTAGACACATTTCTGCATTCATCAGTCCTGGATTGATCAATAATTTAATTATAACCTTGTTTTCTCCTTTTACACATGCCAATGCTCCCATTATTATTATGATCTATTTATAAATTTTTTGTCACCATGTTCCTACTACAGTTTTTGTTTGTTTGATTGTTTGTTTGTTTGTTTGTTTAATTTTTTTAACTGACTTGCCTTGACAGTATACAACAGTCTTGATGACACAGATTCACCTGAGGTTGATTCAGTCTGGTCTATTAGGACGACCTAAATTTTAAGTGAATTGAATATGTGAGGTCTGTCTGTCCACTTTCCCTTCTGCTGTGTAATCAGTATCATCTCACTCACCTGTGTTCGTGTCATTAGTCTCACCTGTCAGCTGGTGGCTGGGGTATATATACCTCTCTCCCTCACTCTGTTCTAGTTGGGTCATTGTGATTGTGATGTTTCCATGTTAACTGTTCTGTTTTCCTGATTTCTTTCCTGTTTTCTTGTTCTTCCGGCCTAGTCCTGTCTCCAGTGAGTTTTTGTTATTTGGCTTTGGTATAAACTTTCTGCACCTGATCCATCTAGTTTCTCTGGTGTTGAAATTGGTCCTGTCTGTCCTGTGCTTCCCAACGCCACAACATGTAACACTTTAAAAAGGCAGAACCAAAAACTGTTATCCTATTCTCTCACAAATTGGTTGAGCACAGGCTAAGATAAATCGAATCGATAAATCTCATCTCGTATATATTTATTTGAGGCAGCAGTGAAAGGTAAACAAGAGAGTCAGTATCTCTAATATGTTCTGAGATTAACACAACTTAATACTTGGTCATATTTTTATATTGTCCACACATATTAACTCTGCTCCACATGAACTATATGTACTGATTTTTTTTAAAAACAGAGATGAACAAAACTAAATATTTGGCTGAGATTTATTTTTCAGCTCTTTCTTTTTTATTGAAGTGCTTTTAGTGAGGCAGGACTAGAACACTTCATGGTCTGTGCTGGACTATAGTCCAGCAAGAACTCAAGACCAGACCCTATCAAATCTGGTCCAATTGTTTGACATATTCTTGCCATTAATCTGTTTGAGCTCAGTTGGATTGCCGGTTCAAATTCCTTTAACTAAACTACACATGCCTACAGAGCAATAAATCAACCATTTTTTTATAGCTGTGTTCAATTCAGAGGGCAGATTCCATTACGTATATATCTCTGGTGTATTATTTACAGGTTTATATGTTTGCAGTTTTTCATGCTGGTCAGAAAAGCAAAAAAAAGAAAACCAGCAGACCAATCCCGTGTCATAACAATTTCCAGTGATTGTTAAGTCACTTTCCCTTTAGGCTCATGAGACATTGGCAAAATAGTTCTGTGTGCGAGTCAGGTCCAGCTGCAGGTTACCACACTGGTCCAGAATTTACCTCAGTTTCATCTGACTCACCGTTACCTCAGTGATGTCTGACAGTTCACTATTTACTGATATGATGTAAAATGTTAGGCTAATTTAAGTTAGGGTGAAGTTACTGTATGAGGGTCATAGGCACAGGTTACAAGGACAGGACACAGAGGAGCTTTTACACTACTGTAAATGTTATAGTGTGAGCAAATCTAAGAGAACGGCACATTTAGTCTAGCTTCTTTGGTAAAATAAAGACTTAAATGGATCATTATATTTATTTATGTTGTATTTACCACTAAAACTAGACTTTCTGATCTGGCTATAGAGAAGAAGAAGAGCAGTTAACGGTCATGTTCATGAAAAATCTGAACCGTTTCTCACTTTTTTAACATTTTGTCTCCTTCTTCATCCTTGCCCCAAATGTGATGCTGGGTCATTACCACTGTTTCTCCACTTCATTTGTAGCAGTCTGTCCCTGTGGTGCCATAGAGTCATGGAGGTGACGGCTCCCTGAGGAGGAGTTTGTCTGGCTTTAAAGCTCCAATGTGGAAAATTTAGTAGGGTTTACTGTCGGAAATTCTAATACCCTTTCATTGGGTTTATGAGAGTGTCATCTCCATTATCCATCCATCCATTTTCATCCGCTTATCCGTTACTGGGTCGCAGGGGCAGCAGTCGCCACCCAAATCACAGTGCACCGTACCAACCCCCCTAAACCTTCCTGCAGGTGGTGTGTCCTAACCAGGATTCGAACTTGCCCAGGAGGTGAACCCTGGGGTTCCACACCAATGACAGAGACATTTCCTCTGACATCTAGTTTCAGAAAATCAATAATGTTTTAAAGATTTTTTTATGCACATAAAATAAAAGGTAGCTTTTATATAAATATGCTGCTCTGCTGCCATCACATCAGGTGTTTATAGAAGGCAGCAGTGAATCAACAAGTTCTGTTTATATAAGATTGAAGATTGATTTTTTTTTTTTTGTTTATGAACTGCTGGGATTTGCTTCAGTCTTTATGCAACCTTGAAAAGGATTAGGTGGTAGAAGATGAAAACAATAGGATGATACTCAGGTTTCCAAATCAGGCATTGATTTTGTGCAAAAACAGACCTTTTGGGGGCATTATTTCTTTTTAACTGGCACCATATTTCATTGACATTATAATAACATTTTAATATGACCTTGCACTCCTCCTTGAATCGCAAGCTTAACGTGGTGGAGGGGTTTGAGTATCCGAATGAACCTAGGAGCTATGTTGTCGGGGGCTTAATGCCGCTGGTAGGGTCTCCCAAGGCAAACAGGTCCTAGGCGACGGATCAGACAAATAGCGGTTCAACCCCCCTTGATGAAGAAAACAAACACATCAAAGAGGTTCACGTCGTGCGGATTGATGTCACCGGGGCCCCACCCTGGAGCCAGGCCCGGGGTTGGGGCTCGCAGGCGAGCGCCTGGGGGCCGG
>NC_024328.1:4909341-4917369 GCF_000523025.1 Cynoglossus semilaevis | reverse complement strand
AGATAGACAGATAGATAGATAGATAGATAGATAGATAGATAGATAGATAGACAGACAGATAGATAGATAGATAGATGGATAGACAGATAGACAGATAGACAGATAGACAGATAGACAGATAGACAGATAGACAGATAGACAGATAGACAGATAGACAGATAGACAGATAGACAGATAGACAGATAGACAGATAGACAGATAGACAGATAGACAGATAGACAGATAGACAGATAGACAGATAGACAGATAGACAGATAGACAGATAGACAGATAGATAGATAGATAGATAGATAGATAGATAGATAGATAGATAGATAGATAGATAGATAGATAGATATTACTTATTAAAATTGTTACTACTAAAAAAAAAATGTTTGTTTTGCATTTTTAAAAACAGTCCACCAAGAGACTAACTAAAAATTGCCATAAAAGACAATAGCAGTGCACACTTTTTATTTTTAGTTAATTCATTCCAGAGTTGTTAAGCTTTGACATTTCAATCCTTTTTTTATTCACTATGATTAATTTGAAACAGGTTGCAGGCCATTATACTGTAACGTCACAAAGTGTGTGACATCGGTGTCACCACAGCATCAAACTGGGAGGAAAATCTCAGCCTGGTAGTAAATCTCTCTTCTGCTGTACAGTCAATTTAGCTTCAGCTGTTTGTGCTCCATCGTGGGCTTCAGGGCCTCAGCTATGACCCCCCTGAGAACATCAGGAATTTACCTTTACAGACTCTCACTGCTATAAATTGATTTAACTGATGGGGGTCGAATCCAGCCACATTTTAATGGTTGAAACGAACATCTGCACCCGTCAGTGACTTTTTTATTTTGTTTCTTTTCTCTTTTTTTCCTCTCTGGTCGTACAGGTGACAGTAATAAAAACGACCTACACAGAGGCCTCGGCTGGGCACTTAATAAGAAACCGACATTTAATAAAAAAAAAAATGAGGAGAGATGGTCATTTTACCCTGGTGAATTCTCCTAAACTTCAACGTTTATGGTGCACAGAAAGTACGTTAGATCTGCTGTTTTAGAAGGTTTATAATAATTCAAATGCAAAAAAGGAAGAGAAAACGAGTAATAAAAAGGATTTAGAAATGCAACAAGAAGAAGAATTTGACGTTTTCTATTTTAAAATTTGAAGAGAATTGAAACTTTTGTCCAACAATGCAGCTCATGTGAGAATGAATACGTAGTTAATAGAGACAACAATGTGATAAAAAGACAAATGGTTTTCTTCAAGTTTTTGCTCTGCGTTAATTCCACCATAAACAGCTATCTTTTCAACTGCTGTGTATGTATGTAATAACAGTTATTATCATTTCTGCTGCTCTGTCTCTGCTTGTAAACCACGAAGAAGATCCAGGTGCTGGTTGGACTCCAGTCTTTGAACGTGAAGGATCAAAGCCTGTCAGGGGGACGTGAACTGTACAAACACTGTCCTTTAAATAATAAGACAGAGCAGACGACGTCCTCAGCCGCAGTGGCAGCAGGACTGGACACTAACTGCTGTTATTTAGTGTAGCGAAGGATCATTTCAAACAAAAACTCCATGAATAAATCTTCAGAAAAGGCATCATTCTGAAGATTTAGAGCCAGGCAACCACCAACACTGAACATATTATTTGACTTATACCACCAAATATCCCAGCATACACTCAGCATAACTAAGTCTGGTTGTGGTGTAGTAGTTCTTGAGTTAGAACTTTGCAAACAAAGAATGAATTGAATGTGATTCCTACACTCCTCGGGCTAAATATTGATGGTCAGATTATTATTTTGTTTTTAATTTCATAAAATTAGCATGATTATTTTCTTTATTAATGGTTAAACATTCTGAGAAGTTCCCATAAAGATCATTTGATAACTTTCACTTCTTTTTATATTTTTTCTGAATGCTAATTGCATTAATAGCTTTATTTTGGTTTTTCAAAAGTACAGAAAATTAAAACGTGGATTATATTTTTCTTTTTTTTTTTTCTTTGCACAGAAATTGCTTTGAAATCCTCTTGTAGGACCCTCCTTGAAAATGTGTTGCCAAAAGCACTAAAATTAGACTCTGAGACCTCAGTGATTTTTTACAAAGTATAAGTACTTCACGTTTATGGCACTTATGAAGAACCAATTTGTCTTAATATAAATTGGCATAAAAACCAGAGGACCGAATGTGTGTGACCCACTTTTCTGCCTCAACAAAGCTTTGTATCCTAATTATTTAAAAATAGGTTGGACATACATCTGCAGAATATTAAAGCACAGAGCAGCCACGGGGGGCGGGGAGGGGGGGCACTGTCTGAGGGCCAAATTAGATGACTTCAGCTACTGAACGTGATTTACATCCAGTTATGTGAAACTCAGGAGGCATTCAGCTCACAAAGCGGAAACATGTGTGCGTGGGTCCCTTCAGGGCTGATGCTTGGCTCATAAATCCAGACGTGAGTGAGGAAGGTGAGATAATAAGAACCAGACCGAGTTATTCTTTTTTCCTTTTTTTTTTTTTGATAAAGGATTTTATTGTTTCACTTCCACAAATGTCAATCAATGCAGGAAAGTCTTAACCATGGCAGCTTGAGGTGTTTGACAAGGAAAACACAATCTGTGGTGAGAGAGGGGCCCGGGGCTGCCTGCAGGAGATCAAGACTCCTGTAAGTCCAGGGTTTTTCACTCAGATAATGAGAGTAAGGGAACTGGATCTGAGGGGTATCAGTGTCATTAAACTGTTTTCCTAAGGAACTGAAGACCCAGTCCTTAAGAAAACAACTCACTAGCAACAGCGAGAACAACAACGTGAGTTTTCTGCTACTGTTTCAGAGGGATAACTGAAGGTGAAATTGTTGAGACCAGGAAACGACAAGACTTCTGTCAAACTTCATCACATCTTCAACATTCAAACATGACTGTATTTTTTTATGCTCAGCTGAATCACAGGTTTTAAACCTAAAGGTATCAGTTCATCCCAGAAAAGGTGAAAGTAATTCTAGCCTCTGTCATTCATACTACAGTCCGTTAACAGGAAGAACTTCAGTCACACCATCACGATAATCCAATGTATTATTGACAGAAACTGACCACAGGAGGCAGCAAAGGACCAGCTCATGTTTCTCCATACAGTATATTCTTAAATCAGCAATTTCTTCTATAGGCTTTGGTGTGAGTGTGGTGGTGGTTGACGCAGTGTTGTCTCCAATCGGAATAGAATCTATACAGTGCAGCTAGAGAGACGTTGCTTCTCCTGAGTACATGACCGTAAAGCTATATATTATTTGTTTCTAATAATAATAAATTATAAATTATAAAATCATAACAGGTAGAAAATCTGTAAAATGAATTTATAGATGAATAAGTATTTTGTATTTTTTCTGACAGATATTTTATTTTTTGACACCCAAACATAAAGGTTACTTTGGCATAAATATTATATGAGACCGGTCCCTGAACAAGATCATTTCTTTGCTGAAAACTCAAGCAATTTTTTAAAAATTATTCATTCTCTTTTATGTTGCTGTGTGTGTGCATGTTTTGCCCTCCTTTAACTAATTTAAGGCTAAACTTAAATAATCATTTGCAAAAACTGGAGAAAATCCTATAGTTTTTAAAGAACAGAACCAACAGACAGTTTTTACCTTAATCTTCTCCTGATCCTACTTTTATGAGTTGTGTGAGTGTCAACATACACAGTCTTTGTTGTGCTTTAGTGCATAAACAGTGAGATTAGGAAACGTCAGTGAATGAAGCTGAATTCTCCTCCTATATGTGTACCAATATACAGTTCTCACTTTTCAGTCCCACCTCTGTAGAAACTGACCCTTGTTATAAATGAAAAATAGCTTCCAGTAAGCGTCTTCAGAATCACAGACAGCTGCTTCATCATCCCAGTCCTCCAGAGAGACGAAGCCAATACTGAACTTCCTGTCCAGGTGGCCCTCTGATTATCTTCTCACCTTCAAACCTCCACCACACGACTACCTGCGGTGTGTGACTCTGACTCTGCTATAACCAAAACCTCTCTGTAGCATCACCACACACATGCTGCCTCCTCCTCATTGAAAATATATCCTGATGCTTCTAGTCTCACCATCTTTTGTTTCACCAGATCCGACCAAATGCCTATTCCTGGGCTGATGACTCAATGATGTGATGTTGATTCCCAGCAGCTGAAGCTTTGTGGAGGTTTTTATCTTTAATGTTTGGTGCCATGGTGGCCTAACTGGGAAAATTGGTACATAATGAAGAGATGCTGGACCACAGAAAGCCACGAAAGACCACATCCATGACCAAGATGGAAAAGAGTCATGGAAACTGGAGGGAAAACCTAAATAAATAACCCACCAAATTGAGCTGCTCATAACCACGAGCCACATGTTAATAATCCAGTATGGAAGAATTACGCACCATCTAAAACTGCTCCATCATTACTAATTTAGAAGTATTTGACCATGAAGCAGCTGATGTCAGCAAAATGTCTCCAGGTACTGTAGATAAGTGTGAGTAAAAGGTAGGCGAAGGACGATAAAGTACTCGACTGGACTTTTAATGAAGAAATCAAAAGAATGCTGACGGTGATTCATGAAGAAAATTTGTTTCTGTTCTTCAAAAGCATTTTCACGTTCTGACTCTACACTGACCTTACTGAAAACACAAATTCTCTAATTAAAAGAAAAGTGAAAAGTAAGTCTGACTGAGCTCATTAGTCTGAAGGTTCTCTCCCACACTTCATCTGTCAGCTCAAAAAGCTAATGTCCTTCCAGGTTAGGAGAAGAAAAAAACGAGGAAACGTGCAACACAGAAAGTCAGTGTTTCCCTCTGTGTCCAAATGAAGATGTATAATTGACATATTTTCTTTTTTTTTGTATGTATAAATATATACATATATAAATAAATATACTGTATGTATGTACACATATATAATGTTTTATAATATGATATCATTTCCTCTTTTTATATATAAAGATATACATTAATAGATAAATAAATATGTTAGGGATTGCAGTAAAAAGTAAATCTTTAATTTTGCATGTAATTCATTGTCAACTAGTCACGTCATCAGCTCGGTACATTTGGTACACCTGTGTACCATACTGTACCGAACAATTAGTATCAAATACACGGGTGTGTGTGTATATACAGTATACTGTATGTATATGTTTAAATCAGCCTGAAGGTACTATAAAACCTTTGTTAAATTCCAAAGAAAAAGAATGCACTAGTGAACTCCAGTGGTGGGTACAGTAATTGCACGCTTGTCTGTGGGGAGAATACAAAGTACTTGACAAAATTTAGCAAAGTGAACAACAGACTGCAGTGCGGAGGGGTAAGGGGGGGTTCAAAAACAGAAATTCCAGGCTGGACTGAAGAAAAGATCTAAATAGGCAAGTAGAGTTTTGGTCAGATGTGATGGCAGAAAGAAGTGTGGGAAAATGTAGACCAGCTCATTATCCAAGGAAGACTGACTCTTTTCTTAAACATGGAGGAGGCGGTGTGACTGCTGAGGCAGCAGGCAAGGACAAACTACAGCACTAGATCATACAGACGGACCATAATTATAGTATACTGTACAGCCAATTGAAACAAAGAAAATTGAATAATCTCAAATAGCCTAGTTCAGTGGTTCTCAAACTGTGGTAACGCTCTCTAGTGGTACGAGGAAAAAATTCATATTTTCACATTTACATTTTCAACAACATTTAAACATAAACATGTTTATAAATGTTTCTAAACATCTCTCCTGTGGTGGAAGCTAACAGTGAAGGCCTATGCTGCTATATTCTAATGTTGGTCATCATGGTGGAGCTCAGAGAGATCAAGGTTTTCTCAGGTGGTACAGAGTAGAAAAAGTTTGAGAACCACTGGTCTTGTCCAGGGGAGCAAAAGATACGGCACGTGGGCAAAAACCGGCTCACTAGGAGGTTCAATTCCTCCCACTTGATAGCATTTGAAAGTATAAAAAGCACAACCACTTAATCTTCATGATGTTTTGTAAAATATTTCATTAATTATGAAGATTTTCTAATATACTGGGCTTATAGTTATTTATAGGTATTTATGTTGGGATTGTACAAATGAATAGGAACAGTGGCAGTAAATGTCAGACAAAGCGTGAACCGCTTTATATCTTAAAACATTAAAACCCTCAACTTTTAAATGCCACAGAGGCCTCGCTATACATTTTATGAAAAGAACAATTCAAAACTTTTCAAATCTATCTATTTCACAGGATTAAAGACATTGTCATTTTACCCTGCAGATAAGCTCTACATTGAACAAAGACAATGAAAACTTTTTTTATGAAAGTTGAACTTGTGTTCTTTGTTTCCACAGAGTGGTAAAATACAGCTTCTGGGCCCAAAAAGACAAATGGAGCAGGGAGAAAACAGTATGTGCTGAGTTTTATCAACAGTCTATAAAAGGGGAGTGGGAGTGAGTGTACAGCCATATAAATTTATCTCTGTGAGAAACGAGAAGCCATAGAGAGTGAGATATAAAAGTGAATATATGTCGGCACTACAAAACTTCCTTAGAAAAAAAAAGAACTTCAGAAAACGGTTTTCACATATCTGAATGTATAAGATTTAAATGTTTTGTACTCACTATTAACACCTTCTTACCAAGACGTTATAGAACAATCAGCATGAATGATTGAAAAATGAAAAATTAGGGAATAAGAAGAGAAAAGGGGATTTTAAAATTATATTTTATTATATTATATTATTATATATTTTACGAGATAATGTTCCTTTAACTCCTCCCAAGTGGTGCTTTGGCCCAGAGGCAATGTCTCTGTCATTGGTGTGAAACACCAGGGTTCACCTCCTGGGCAAGTTCGAATCCCGGTTAGGGCGGTTGGTACCTTCCAGTGGACTCACCACCTGCAGGAAGGTTTAGGGGGGGTTGGTACAGTGCAGTGTGATTTGGGTGGAGACTGCTGCCCCCGCGACCTGGTAATGGATAAGCGGATGAAAATGAATGAATGAATGAATGATAACTCTGCCCACCTCCACAGTTATTAGTCTCTAGTGGAAATGATGTCAACATTTAATTGGCATTTTACAGTCTGTTATTTTAGTACATTTTGCCATTGTGAAGACATTCTGTTTTGAATATGACAGTATTTTGGTTTGCACTTTGACAAACTAACTTTATTAAAAAATGTCTTTGTGTACTTTCAAGGATTGTATTTGAGTATCCCTGGTGTAGACTCATCGCAGAGTACTCCATGAGTACTCCATCTGTGTCTATAAGCCTTGTTCTAGATTCTCCCTCTGTCTTGAACTTGACATAGTATCAGTTCTTTCTGTCAGTGTCTTTTTGCCTTGCCTTGAATCTTGATGTTGTATCACTGTTTGGTGCCTTAAGTTGACTTTCTTTTTAAATTTCTTTCCCTCTACAAATAAGTTGGGTTTGATCCTACATCTTGGTCTCCGTTCTAGTTTAGGTTACTTTAATGGTTACAGGGCTCTGTAACTTATCTGGACAGGGCGACTCTCCTAAAATAATGTTTTAGTACACATAAAATTGTCTTTTACATGACTTTGCAGTTTACCGTTGAAACAGTATCTATGTTTCTATGTCCCTGGACTTTGGTGTCGATAAACAAACACAGCAGGATTTTTTCACAGACCACACACTGCTCACTTTGAGTCTGGGTCTTCTATGTTCACCAGAGGAAACATAAAAGTTATCCACGCAAACCTGCCGAGCAGCAGCAGCAGCGAAGCTTTGATGACTACAGTGGAAACTTTATACCCAGAAGCTAAAAGAACGTGGTCGAAATGATGAGTGTAATAATGATGTCTCAGGATGGACTTAAGGACAAAGGAGCCATTTTACACTTGGGTTGAGGAGACTGTGACGAGCTGACTGGATGGAGCTGAACATGTGGTTGTGTGTGTGGTTGGCTGGATGGATGGAGAAAAATGTCAGAGTCAGAGCATGTGAGTAATTCCCCAGAGCTCAACTGTTAGAAGTCTCAGGTCTGAGATTATCTAAACGTCCAGTAAAAAAGCCAATAATCTCACACAGA
>NC_024328.1:4901841-4906841 GCF_000523025.1 Cynoglossus semilaevis | reverse complement strand
AGCAAGGAATCAACATAGCTAAAGGTTCACCAAAATAAACAATGTTTTAACAAAACAAAATGTAATCTATATCTATATCTATAGCTGTATCTATATCTATAGCTGTATCTATATCTATAGCTGTATCTATATCTATAGCTGTATCTATATCTATATCTATATCTATAGCTGTATCTATATCTATAGCTGTATCTATATCTATCGCTGTATCTATATCTATATCTATATATGGTAGTTTGGCTAACCAGACACATTTGAGTCAAAGATCTTTCCAAATCTTTTCAACATTCTTTGACTTTTTTTTCAACTTTCTTTTTAAAATAGCAAAAATACACAAAGACCTTTTTGATTTTTTTTTCCTATAGGTAGGAAACTTTGTTTGATTCCTAGCTCACGGTTCGGTCATGTCAAGTCCAGAACGAAATGACCAGTGACAGCCTCAGGAAATGAATGAGTTCTTGGTCGGAAGATATGAAAACGCTGCCTGCTGCTTCAGTAAATGAGGTTCTGCTTCTTCATACAAAAGATCTTTGTGAAATTCAATTCTGCAGAGTGTGTTCTCCTGAACCACAGAATCTGGAGAAAGAATCAGAGCGGATTTACCTCAGGCTGACAAAATAAAAAGCCTTGTGTCAAAATGTCTATGAATGCAGTCCATGTCAAAATTATCAAGCTACTCCAAAGGAGGAGTTTCAATTTTTTTATAATATATATCAGACATGGATAATTTACTTAATATTCTCAAATTAAAAAAACAACAGCGCTGCTGCTTCAGTTTCTTTTTCTGCTTCATTCTGAGCCTCATTTTTTCAGTCAGTTGTGTTTATTTTATATTTTAATTAAATTCCAAACTAGTTTTTGTTAAACCAGTCAAATGATGTCTATAACAGGGTTTAATGATGTCATTAGTGGAACCTACACACACTACACATAACAATGATATAAATGTAAGAAAAAAGACTATTACATACTTGTATACAAATATATGTTTATTTGTAATAAAATATGTTTATTTCAATTTAGGCAAAATCAGTTTCACCATCAATGTTCAAGTTTTTTATTTTTTATTTTTTGTATTTGGATAAACAATCAGTCGAATGCTGAAAGCTACATGGAATCTTTCACAGATCCAAAATAAAAAAATGAGAATCACATCATACAAAGAGTTGAACACACAGACTCACACACACACTTGTAAATCTATTTTTGTGAGGGCACCTACAATAAGTAATCTTATTAAAACCGACCGACCCTAATCCTCAAGTAACTCCTGGAAAATTGTACAGACTTACCATCATTGGCCCCGTCTCTTACAACTCAATGTTCACCCTTTCTTTTCTCTGAATAAACTCAGTATCACTCCACCTTTAACATTTAAAATCAAGGCCAAAACCGAGGACTTTGACTTTCATAACTAATTACAAAGGCACATTTATGAGCACATACGTTTAGATCATCCATCCTTGTTAGAAACATCTCACTATACACACTTTACCATGCCCTGGCTGTAACCCCTAACACCAGGATAAAACGACGCTGGTGTCCATAATACTATGTACACATATAGACACACTTATTCATTAAAGTGAGAAAACTGGCCTGTTCAACTCTTACCCTGTGTCAAACATTACCCTGAAAACCAAAGGCAATAAATCAATCAAATCTCTCAGTACCTCCATATAATCAAGTATTGAACACGGTGTGAATTAAAGAAACTCCATAAATAGAAGAAAAGCACCAAACCTCAACCAAACACTGTCCTTAATACCAATATTCTTGATGATCTGTCTCAACTAGAAGACCCTGGTTCCTAGAGAGACAGGTACATGTGTCTGCACATTCCTGGACATATTTTTATAAGGCAACTTAGTTTTTATTCTTGCCCTGACTCGATAAACGATCCTTAAAACCAAACAGAAAAATGGAGGCTTTTGATGCTTATTATTCCTCACAAAGACAGAAATACGAGAACACACCCATACCCACACACAGAGACACAAAATCAACCTTCACAATTGAAAATACTGCACTCAGAATTCATGGAATTCAAACAATAGTTCCACCCTCACGAATGATCACTGACGAAAAAAAGACTGGAAACTAGAGACTATCTATGTCAGTAAATGTACAAAGGGTTGTTTTGGGGTTTTTTTTAAGAAAATAAAAGTAAATTAATCTAAACTACAACCTGTGAGCAGAGCAAAGCCTCAGCGTGATACTAAACATGGAACAGTTATCAATGTAACTGGAAGAGTTAGTAAGTGTTTTCAAGCAGTGAAGGTTCGAGCGTCTACACTTCATCTACATCTCTCTGATCATCAGCTGCAAGGCTACTGACCTGATGGCTCAATAAAAAAAAAATCTGCATTTAACCACAGGAATCAGAACCAGAACACACGAACAGAACCAGGAACTATAGCCTGTTCCTGCTGCAGAAACCAGATACTAAATGGGATCAACCCAGTTTTTCACCTAAAATAATCCTGTCCCAGATCTAGGACCAATCATTCAGGAACAAGTTCCTGCTTATCTTTTTGGTTCAACGGAGTATTAAAGTTACCAGAAAAGAAACGACATTAGAATCATTTACATTATCTCACAAATTAATGTATAGAGTTGCTTTCACTGCAGAAGAAACTGCAGGCTGCTATAGCATGAGTAAATTCATTTCTTTGTTGCAATAGATGTCTGGAACTGGGGTCTAGAAAACTGGTTCCTGGATTTGATCAGTGAGCCGTATATCGAGATGGCAGATAAAGAAGCAACATTCTTCTGGTTTAAACTATAATGTCTACAAGCGTTTGTTGTTCAGCAGAACACATTGAGTCTATCTAGAACACTTACAGTGGTTTAAAAACAGACACTAGAGTTAGCAGCCAGAAAAAGGTAGCTTTTAAGGTAGTTTTGTTTTGAACTTTCAACAATCAAAAAACCCTCGAATGACCTTGAAGAACCTCGTCCAGTCAAGTTTCCACAAAAGTCTGGCGAGTAGCAACAAAAGGCAGGTTTGGACTTCCGTTTCGTCTATAGTCCTGTGAGGTCCACGATGGCCTTGATGAAGATGGTATCATCTCGTATGTAGGAGTTTTTAGAGTCCAGTTTTGAAAGAGGACAGAAGAGCGGGCAGCCACTGGCGATGTTCATGTCACTAACGGGTCTCTGGAAGGATGAGGAGGAGATGTCGGGTCTAAAGGCGTCAATGATGTGTTCTCTGTTGTTCTGGTCCAGCAGCATCAGGGTCACCTGGAAACAAGTGGGGTTAAAGTTCAACATTAACATAACCTCTGTAATATCAGTTACATTAAGAGTATTTACATAATATGAATTTTACATAACATTAGCCATATTTTTATGATGGTTTACATTGGGGTGCATAGCTTTGGTTTCATTACTTAACCTTAAACCTTATTTATTTATATAGCACCTTTCATAGATAAATCTATCTATGTATATTCTGAAATAAATGTGTACAATACACTACATTACTTTTATTTTTGTATTTTTATTTTATTTTTTATACTTTTATTGATTTTATTTCAAACTTTTATGTAAGTAGGTGTAGAATGTATCAATACCAACCCGATGGCGCCGTGGACGGTCGACATGATGTTTGGTACAGCACTCCTTTTACTGTTTTTGCGTTTTTCCCCCCGTTTGCTCTGGTTCCCAGAACTTTTACACCAGGGATTATCTTATAAACATCCGTGCAACTACTCCACTGGATTTATTCCCCGAGTTACTATTCTCTTCAACTGACATTTTGGATATTTTATTCAAAGGCGCCCTGGTCAACATCAAAGCAGCGATGCGTCGGAAGAGAGGGAAACGAGCCGATGTGCTCGTACGGCTGCGTCGCCACAGATTTTATACACCTCTCCCTGGCATATTCGAACAAGGGTGAGCTAGAACAACGACAAACCCTGGTTCACAGCAAAACACAGACGGAGGCTCAAGGAAGAGGCGTTCAGGCGTGGAGACAAAGAGAGTTACAAAGAGTCAATAAACAAGTTTAGCAGGGAGGTAAGGAAAGCTAAACAACAGTATTCTGAGAAACTTTAACACGAGTTCTCAGCTAATGACTCTGCCTCTGTTTGGAGAGGGCTCAGACAAATCACTACAGTCCTAAAGCCCCCCACCCCATTAACAACATGTGCCTTGCAAATGAGCTGAACGACCACTACTGTCGCTTTGAAAGTCAATTGGTCTGTCCTGACACCTTTCCCTGAACAGCCACGCCCACCCCACCCACTGCAGGAACTCCAACACCTTATCCAGCTCCCCCAGCTTACCCCCTCACCACAACTGGACCGACTCTTGCTAACAAAGAGCAAGACGTGAAAAGGCTTTTCAAAAAACAAAACCCCCGCAAAGCAGCCGAACCGGACCACATCTCACCTGCCACCCTGAAGCACTGTGCTGACCAGCTGTCCCCAATGTTCACAGACATTTTCAACACCTCACTGCCATCCTGCTTCAAATCCTCCACCATCATCCCTGTCCCCAAAAAGCAAAAGCCCTACAGACTAAGTGACTACAGACCTGTTGCCCTAACCTCTGTGGTCATGAAGTCATTTGAACGCCTTGTCCTGACACACCTGAAAGCCATCACTGATCCACTCCTGGACCCCCTGCAGTTTGCCTACAGAGCCAACAGGTTTGTAGACGATGCGGTCAACTTAGCCCTCCACTTCATCCTGCAGCATCTAGACCACACAGGAACCTACACCAGGATCCTGTTTGTAGATTTTAGCTCAGCCTTCAACACCATAATCCCAGCTTTCTTACAGAGTAAACTGCTCCAGCTCAGTGTACCGGACTCCACCTGTAGGTGGATCACTGAGTTCCTGACTGACAGGAGTCAGCATGTGAGGATGGGGAAGCACACCTCTGACTCCCTCTTCTCCTCTGCGCTTCTCCCTGTACACAAACACCTGCACTTCGAGCCATCAGAATGTCAAGTCCCTGAAGTTCACGGGTGACACCACCCTCATCGGACTCAT
>NC_024328.1:4883926-4896031 GCF_000523025.1 Cynoglossus semilaevis | reverse complement strand
GGCCGAGTCCCGTGAGCAAGGACCCGGCCACCAGGCGCTCGCCTGCGAGCCCCAACCCCGGGCCTGGCTCCAGAGTGGGTGACGCCAATCCGGGCGACGTGAACCTCTTTGCTGTGTTTTTCTTCATCAAAAGGGGGGGGTTGAACCGCTATTTGTCTGATCCGTCGCCTAGGACCTGTTTGCCTTGGGAGACCCTACCAGGGGCGTTAAGCCCCCGACAACATAGCTCCTAGGTTCATTTGGATACTCAAACCCCTCCACCACGTTAAGGTTGCGATTCAAGGAGAGGCAATTGAAAATGTAAATGTGAAAATATGAATTTTCCCCGCGTACCACTAGAGAGCGCTCGCGTACCACTGGCACCACACACTTTTAAACAACTGCATCGTTTCACTTTCATTAATTTGAATTGAGCTCAAGTTAAATGCAGCATATAAAAACATCTAAGCTGGCGCATCTTGATTGACGGCTGTGATCACCTGACCACTAATGTGACCGCTACTAAAATGTCTCATGGCCCGCCAGAAATTTGTGATATCAAAATGAGGTGAGAAGCCAAGAAAGGTTGGGAACCACTAATCTGTAGACACATGAACCCAGACAGGCTTAAAAACAAACCTACTCCCTAGATGCACTTTGACAGAAGTACACAAGAGTAATTTCTCACCTTAATGTTTTTGAGCAGAGAGGGTTCTTTGCAGTATTTACAGTTCAGTGTCCTTTCTGGACACTCCCTTTCATTGTGTCGCTCCTGTTCATTAGCTCTCATTAGCTCTTTACAGGAAGGACATAAGATGATCATGAAGTCACAGTGGCCCTCATGGATCGCCTGCAGGAACACAACAAAACAAAGTAACACCATGGTAGTCTGTGTGGCTTTGAAAAACCCTAATTTTTTTCAAACCAAAGATGTGGATCCACTCCGTTACTTTGTGCCAGCAAAACATTGAACTATTCCTTACCCATATTATCCAGTAACATTTCTAATACCTTTATTACCAATTATTAATACCTATAATTTTGATGCAATTCAAATATCCACTGATTCAGGCACATTAAAAGCAGAATGTAGAGTATGTGTTCTTCAAACTCATATATAATGTAAATGTAGCTTTAGCATTTAGCACCTCAAATTCTTTGATAGTTCCTGTCCATGTGCAGCCCTCATTTGGACAGACAGCAGCCAAAGCTTCCACCTCTCTGCGAGCTGCATTGTCTGGGAACGCCTAACAAAAAGCAGAAACACCGGTCAGTATCATCACACAGACATATACTTAAACATGTAACATGCTAAGTTACCCAGGAAGTTTTACCGCAGGGACAAAACCCACAACCAAGACTCAGTTCTGCTCCTTGCTGCTGAAGTTCTTCCTAAAACTAAAATATTTTCAGATTTATCTTTATAGCATTTCCATCCACTCCTTGTTTCCTCCCTTGTGTTTCTATTCCATCTCTGAGCACAGCCAACATGTATGGGGTCAAGTTCTTGTTCTGACTCATCAGACCAAATTATCTTCTTCCTGTTGATGTCATCTCCATTCACAATGGTCTCAGCAGACTTAGGTCTGGTTTTGGAGGTACGGACATGACTGTCCATTCAATAGCACGGCTTTGGTTTTTTGTTTTGTTTTTGTTTTTTTGGGTTTTTTTACACTTTATTTACAGATAGGACTCAATTGGTTATAAGGATACATCTTTCTGTCTTTCTAGAGTGAGGAAGACTAGAATACAGAACTGTCAGAACTGAACAGAACTGGGTTTTAATGCATCCTTAGTGGATCGATCAGACTTTGTGGTTGCCCATCAAGGACAAGGACTGTCTGTTTTGCATTAAACTATGCATTATAAATAAATAAATACAAAAATATTATAGATGTAAAACACATACTTACACCCCCTTGCTTAAGAATAGACGTTGGCTCCTCAAACAAGGCTTCTTTGATGCAAGCACTGCATTTCTGTGGTCCAGAACTTATAAGGAGAGAAAACAAACACTGATGTCAACAAAGAGAAGTGGTGGTCATTAGAGACTTAAAAATGGCAATAAAGAAAACAAAATTACACAAAAGTTGTTGTTTTTTCCACTGATGTGATACAAAGTAGTTAATGTATGGAATGTATGTTAACTGGACATCGTTAATTCACAATGGGTCTGGAGGGGGGCGGGGGGGTTACCGGTACAGTCCATGAACGAGTTTACCTTGTGATGGACTGAAGAACTGTAGCCAGAAATCTATTGTGAATATTTTTCTACACAATCGTAACTTATGTCTTAGCTGGAATGTTAATAATTACTTTATGATCGTTGAATCTACAGTTTTATAGAAGACGTTTGATTGTCTAACAGCTCTTCTCTTCCACTCGGTCACACTTTTTTATTATTTAAACGAGGAAATATAGGTGTTTATTTAATCAAATTTATGCCAAAATTCATTGTGGTTTTTGGATTTGCGAATGTATTCCACAGTGATATTACATTGTGTTGTTTGCAACAGTGAATACGGATAACTTATTTTTTAATAATGTCCTGTAGGAATGATCAATTTACAGATTACAATTTATAAATGCTCTTTAGCACGACTAAAAATCCCATAAATTGTTGCAATAAAAATGAGAGGCGAAGTTATTTCATGTGTGACGCGTGTTGACATGTGTGTATTTATTAGCGGAACTGTCGTTCAAATGGAACATATGTGAATGAGGGTCTGTACAGATACTTAGCTGCGGCGCTAACGGTTCACCATGACAGCACTTACCTCACTATTTTGTTAAAGCAGAAGCTGCAGAAGCGATGGCCGCACTGCGCTTGCAGCGGCCTCCTTAGAATCTTCTGGCACGAATTGCATAAATGTTTGTCTTCCAAGTCGTTGGCAAGGATTTTCTTTGGAAATCCCGGTTTGTTACCTTCTAGAGACGGTGGTGGAGAAGGTTCCTGTGCAGCCATGATTACCCCCTCGAGGGCTAAGGAGTGGGTGTGATCACTGAGCAGTGTGGGATTGTTTTATATATATATATAAAAGATACATCCAGACAATGCTTAATGCTGCTGATACTGTTTAGTTTATTTGTATTTCTTGTTAATGTTCATGTGTGCAAATAGAGAAGCAACTTGCGTTTATCTGATATGTGATAAGAGAGACCAGTGAAAATGAGGATACTACGGCTGCAGTTTACCATGTCTACCAGCAGGTGTCACCAACTAATTTGATTTCCTAATTTTAGTCAGTGAAATAAAATGTGCAGAAACTGAAGAAGCAGATACAAAAGAGCTAAATGATCCCGCAATAGTTACATTTCCTTTGTCTAAGGTGTTTGAAAACCCTCCAAAAACTATGGCTAAGCCTCCCACTAACAGTTTAAAAAAGTACTGTAGGTGCTCAAACGAGAAAAATGTGCAGTACTTGGGGTAGCTAAAGAAGATGATCTGTCTTAATCCCACTCTATCTGATGCCTGCTGATGCCTTCTTACACCAATAATCTTCTCTCATAACATCAATAAATCTTCTCAGGGATGTTCCCCTTTCCTCTGCTTGGCAGCCATTTACAACAAAATCTTTGCTGTTGTTCTTCAATTACTCCTGATACCTGTTTCCACCCAACATGCAAAATGTATCTCTTCTAAATAGTTTTTATTTCTTCAAGCAAAAAAACAACTACATTTCTTTATATTTTACATATTACTGGAGTAATTAGTTCATTAACATTTGTTCTAAAACTTTTTATTAACTCAACCGGAAGTGTTACACAGAGCTTTATTCCGTAAGAGACGTGTACCGGAAATATCAAATTGTTTCGCTAAAAATAAAACGTTATTTCACATTTATTGAGGGCGAGCTGTTATTCTGTAAGTTTTCCTATGTTTTTGTGAGCACAACCTCTAGTTTCCCGGAAAACGTCGAATACACTCATTGAATTAAGCAAATGGCAGTTGTAAATTGAAACATATAATTGTAATTGTCGTGTGTTTAACACTTGAGCTTTACGTTGAAGTCATCACAGGAAGTGTGTGGTTTGTGTGACGCACTGACGCTCGATTCGTCTCCACTTTCTTCTTTATCATCTCTTTTTGCAAAGGAATGTCGCTGCTGCACGTCTGTGCTGATGGAGAAGTGACAGAGATGCTCCGAGTGGAAAGGATGTCTGGACTGAGGGTGTCTCTCCAGTTAAATAGCCGTGAGTATTTGTCATTTGTGTCAAGATAAGAAAACGGAAATAAAAGCACTGGTTATTTCGTCGTGAAGTGACAGTGAGCGAAGAGAGAGGAGGAGGAAGCTAACCAAAGAGCTAACACTCTCTTATTATGATAGAGTCAGATGATAGCGTTAACATTTTTTTCACTAACATGTCTGTCGCATCCCCGTTGAACTAAACGGCATAGTAGTGTTATTGGCATTTATATAAACATTTTTGGAATGAAACTGTTCAAGCATCTTTGTTGCACTTATAGCATGTGCAGCTAATGCTAAATGGTTGACAATAAACTATCACCCTCTTATTACCAAGATTATATTAGAATTAAATGTGTGTATGTTTTTATAACTGTTAGTGTTTCCACAAATATAATACACGGTTGTTTATAATGAAAACAATACCGGTGGTGATAATTACGTTAGCCGAGCTTGTTAGTGAATAATGAAACGACTCCAGTGATACTGATCCAGCTCATATTAAGACAGTATACCGCGTAGAGACGTGGACATGCTCTGATGCAGATAATGTGCTGACATTTTAAGTGAGAATTATGTTCGTTAGTATGCATGTAACTCATAAATATTTTGATAGCGGCATGCATAGCAAAATATTTGCATTTTGATTATATTAAAAATAGATCAAACTACCCCTGCATCCTTTTAATAATAAAATGTCACATTAGTCATAACATGAACATTGCTGTCCAGAAAAGATTCAATTAGCATTGTTTTCTGAACCATTCCTGAATCCTTTTGTTTATGTATTACTTCATAGAACTAACCTATACGTGACTTCTAATATTCACCTATTTCAGTTGCTACGTTACGCACAAATGAGGATGTAGTAATAACAATAATATATAATATAATAATATATAATAATGAATACAGTGATTGGATAACAAATACCCAGACAAATTAATTGAAATTACACTTGTAGATGTGAATTATTCTTTAAATATTTTTTAAAAATTGTAATTGTATTCTTTAGCATTTATGTTAATTATTGGCTAAAACTAGGATTCACGAGTGTTTGACTTTTGTGGCCTGGTCTGCCTAGTTACCCTTTTACTTGTGGGAGTTTTAACAAGATCCTCTCCACATTTTTATCAGTTGAATGAAAAATATTTTTCTCCTTTTTATGTTTATCATTCTGTTTCAGACTTGTAACTGAGTAAAAGCAGCAGGCTTAGAGTATAAGCTAGATTATTGTTTAAATCATCACATTCAGATTTCTTTCTGAATAATTTCAAAAGGAGACATTTTGACCATAATATCTGTCTAATGTATACTTTTACTCCTTTTAAGGAACCGCTAACAAACAGTCAGCCACTCTTTTGCCCTTGTTTTATGAATCAAGCCTAATCACACATCAGCCACATGGTTACATACGGGTCAAAGAGTTAACCTCATGACCAACAGAATGGACAAGCATTGGTCACAAAGAATCATTCTTTTGAATAAACACATTTTAACGTTGACTTGAAAGTTATTGAACAAACAACAATATAATTCTTTATGCCAGAACATATTTTATATTTATATTTTATATAGATATTAACTACATGCATAAGTACTAGGATTTAAAAATAAACAGGATTGGTGTGTGAACACAATTAAGTTATTAATCAGTTATTGTAATCACTGACATTAAATTTCCTCAAAAATTGTATTATTGTAACCCGTTTTTTTTTTTTTCAGACAATGCTCGAAGGAACATGGTCATTATTTCAACAGATGTCGGTCTCCATCACAATCATGGACGCTTGAGTTCCTGAGCTGTCAGCAACAGGAGCTGTTGTTTAACAATTTAGCTGAAAAAAATCACTTCACTTCAATCCACTTGAATTGCTCCTTGTTTCTAATCCAGCTTCTGAAGCCTTGTAAAAATGTTTTCCGCACTTAAGAAGCTGGTGGGCTCAGAGCCAGGCCAGCTCAGGGATAAGAATATTCCGGCTGGCCTGCAGTCCATGAACCACAGTCTACAGAGACGTTTTGCCAAAGGAGTGCAATACAACAGTAAGTTTAATTCAAACAAACATGGGCCTTTTTTCTTATGTCCGTGGCCTTAATGACTGATCTTTTTTTTGTCACTTCAGTGAAAATTGTCATCCGTGGAGACAGAAACACTGGAAAGAGCACTTTATGGCACCGACTTCAAGGGAAGAAGTTTGTGGAAGAGTACATTCCAACTCAGGAGATACAGGCGACAAGTATCCACTGGAATTATAAAAGTATGTTACAACACCATTAAATACCACCATGATGGCCTTTTTTTATTTATAACTGTACTTCTCTACTGATGCTTCTTTTCTGGATTGTGTTTGTTTGATTTATCTCAGTGGCTCCATATCAAGGTAAAATGAGGAAGAACTGTTTGTAAAGTAGCAATGTGTATGTTTGTGTTAGTAAAACAGATTTTCTTCACTTATTTCTGTACTTTTCTAACTATTTATTGAAGGCCTTCGAATGAAATAAACTATAGTGGGATCTTTATGCATTTTCAATGTCAAACTAATAGAATAACTATGACAATAGTGTGACAGTAGCAAGGACTATATGCACTTCTACCATAGAAGCAATTTGCCATTACCCTGGACAGCAGCAGGAGTGAAATGCAGTCCATTAACAAAAAACATAAACAAGGTAGTAATAAGTACTGTTTACTCTGTGACTGGTAGTTGTATCTTGTAACATTTCCACATAATACTTCAGTGTAACCAAGGCTTTAATCAAGATTTTCTTCATTGTCTTTGTTGCCTAAGGACATGATTAAGGAAAACGCTTTTTTTGTCTTTCAGCTACCGATGATGTTGTCAAGGTAGAGGTCTGGGACGTGGTAGACAAAGGTGGGTCTGAACTGACATGCTAATCACAGTCATTCTTCTGAAACTGACTTCTGCTGTTAGCCTGCATAGAAATTTCTTATGAGGAAATCATATAGTCATATAGTCACATGGTTGCTTGTTTGTTGCTTGTCCTGTTCCCAGTGTTGATATTGTCTTTTTTAACCTCTTTCACACTCATCTCAGGTCAAAAATATGCTCTTCCTGAAGGTGTAGGTGAGCTCCATCAACGTGTGTAGAAACCAAACTTAACTGTGTGCAGTGGGCTTGTCTTGACTCTTCTCACCCTTTATCTGAATGTAAATATTGTCAAGGGTTGGCTGTTTCCAGGTTTGCTACGTGGCAACCTGTCGCATTTCAGCTCATTCTTTCTCTGGTTGCTGTGTTTTATAGATAAAACTTAAGTTTCTCTACATGAGTCAGCAGCAACTATTTAAAGGGATTGTTCAGGTTATTTAAGGTTAGTTGACCATATTTTATTATTGCCATGACTTGAGTACCTTCGATGAAACAAAGAAAAGCCCAAACAAACTTGTAAAATCTACCATACTACAGGGATGATTTTCAACCTTTTTTTTTTTTTTCTTTTTTTTTTGGACCTGCAAACCTTAGTTTATAAACCACTCATTCTCCTGCTCCAGTCCATAGGGACATTTTTAAAAGTTCATAAACTTTTTTGTGATGGTGGTGTTTAATATAAATTACTCAGCTATGGAAGAGTGATACATAATTACTACAGAACGAGAAATTAAAAAAATAGATTTTTCTCTGTGCACCTAAGAGTGACACACAAGTTGCTGGGTATATACCTTTTATTGATTTATTTGTTTGTGTCACTGAGTCTTATCTTAAAGAATGACTTCAAACCACCGGCACCTTATTAGTTGCATAATACGTCATCACTGTGGCATATTACAGTGTTATATGCAAATCATTACAATGTCATTTGAAGAATTTCCCTATCTATGCTACATTTAAATAAAATGTTTGGTAAAAAAAACAACCCAAAAGATTAGCCACTGATGGTTTGTCATCCCTGCTGTGTACAGTTGATTTCTCTGCCTGTATCTTTGAAAGGTAATTTGCTACTGTGTGCACTACCTACTGCTTTTGTGGTGGAGGACCTCTTAGCAAAAGTGTGGCGATGGTTGAGCAGTGACACAAACCACTCCCAAAAAAAACACTCGATTGTCCATATGTCTGACAAGAGCATGGACAATGAAGTGTTTTTTTCTTTGTGTGCATGCATAGAAAGCTAATGTAACAGCGGCTCTGTTCAGAACATTGTCATTTATTTGTTTAACAAAAATGCTGCTTTAACTGCACACTTGAATTCCCTGAATGGTTACAGATGACAATGCACAACTAATGTTACAATTATTCACATTATATACAATAGCTCATGTTCATTTAGGCTGGCGTTGAAATGCTTTAAATTGTATAAATAGCATTCTACTGAGCTGTTTGGTGTGACTACAGAGGAGCTTAACTCCATAATTCTAAATGACCTCCAGCAATTTCCTAATTACAACTAGACTTTTCAATAAGCCACTTAGTCATTTCACTTACCCAGTGTAGTATCAGAAAATTCTAATGCAGTATAATGAGGAGCTGCAAGAAATCTGGAATTGTGGTAGGACAGTATTTGTGGAGTCAACCAGTTTTGAGGCAGGGGAGGGGGGCGGTTATAATGATCCACTTTTTTACTTCACGAGGCTAGTGAAATCAATTTGAGACACATTTCCAGGTATTTGCAGTTTATAAAGCACCTACTTACTTTTAAAATCAAATCTGGAGAATTAATGGATTGGACACTATAGTATATTACAAGAAAATACAAGTATTTACTGTATATTTTGATGTGTGTGAGTGATGTACCTCAAGGTCGACTTTGTGTGTGTGAACTGGATTTTGCATTTTGTAAGGTAGCTTAAAAAAATTTTCTTCACTCCTTTCTGCCGTCAGTCACTGACGTAATGTCAGACACCTTAATAACACCATAAATACTGTATCAAAACCTGAACTATCCCATTAAAGAGTTAGAAATTCTGCAGTGATATGCTCCTCAGTAGTAAATGCATCCATACTGCTTTGCTTTGCTTCACCTCCCTTAGAGTCAATGAACCCAAAAAAACAAAACAAAGTAAGAGGTTGATTTTAAATGTTTGGGGTTTTTTTCTAAATACATATTTTTCTGTTGTTTCAGGAAAAGGCAAAAGACGAGGGGACAACTTAAAACTAGAGAACGAGCCACAAGAGGTAACTATCACATGACTGTAATGTGCTCAGGGGAGGAAAACCATTGGTTTAAAGTATGTGGGTCAGTTATGAGCTGACATTTATATGGGTGGAAACAATCAAACCTGTGTGAAGATAGAATTCCTAATCATATTTATAAGTGATGTGTGGTTTGAAAAATTGTCATTCCGTTGGTGTTGCAGTCAGATGAAGTGGCTCTGGACGCAGAGTTCCTCGACGTTTACAAGAACTGCAATGGAGTCATCATGATGTTCGACATCACCAAACAGTGGTAAGACATGTCTGTCTGTTGTGGTCAGAAATCAACAGGGGCTAAGTGCCCTCAATGTGTTTGTACAGTACATTGTTTTTGCTCCGGTAACAGCAGAGTAAAATTCAAGCAGCAACATGTTTAAAGTCTGTATAATACATGACATACTGTATAACGTCATTAAATGGTACAATGAGGTTTAATGGTACAATTAAGTTACTAAAGCTATGTCAGGCTAAAGCCCATTGTGTATATGCTAGATTTGAAGTGTTACAGGACACATACCGGAGGCCAACCGATTGACAGTCGATTATATAAATACATTTTCTAACATCCATCCATCATCAACCGCTTATCTGGGGCCAGGTCGCGGGGGCAACAGTCTGAGCAGGGACACCCAGACTTCCCTCTCCCTCAACACTTCCTCCAGCTCTTCTGGGGGGACCCCAATTTTCTAACATCAACATTTTCTAACATATTCATAACATTTTCTAACATCAAATTCGATTTCTTCTAAGACAAATTGGTGTAAAAACAAGTTTATTTTCACTCTGCTGCCCATGTGTTTGTGTTTGCCGTTCACCATACACTCTGCTCACTGAACGCCTGTCCTGCAATATGCATGGACTGATTAGGTTTCAGTGTCTGTTAAACCTAGAGCTACACCGGTTGACTTTTTACCTTCAAAGGAGATAAAACAGGAAAAAGAACTGGCTGTTCCTATTTTAGTCAAAGATATTCAGACACTATTTTTATCAAGATAATCTGATGAGACTCAACATCCAAGCACTGTTATGTTTTTTCATTATATTTCTGGCAGAGCTGGAGATGAGACTGCATTTTCCTCTTCTCAAGAAAATGCTGTGGTCTTTAGATGTCAGATATTGAAGCAACTCCAGTATAAATATAAATACTTTATTTCATTACAATTAATGATTATTTTTTTTGTTGATAGTGAACAGACAGAGGCATTGTAAGATGTATATTTACTTACTTTACTTACTTTTTATTTACTTACTTTCTTCATTTACATACTATTTCTTTTACCAACATTGCTCAGACTGAATATTGCTGCTATTCTGACATGCTACTGTAGGTCAGCCACTCTGGAAAAAAAGGGTCACACGTCATGTGAAGAAAATACTTGGTGTCATAAAGAAGCATTTGCATAGTGATTGAGATATGTGATGCAGTAAATACAATGTGTGTCATTGCTGTCTGTTCACATTCGCAAGCACCATTATTCTACAAAAACTTAACCCATTCTGGGGGGAAAAAAATCACTTTTTAAAAATGACTTATTAAAAATAAATCACTTAACATAGCTGTGCCTAAAAGAACAGTCTGTCAAAATTATCAAACCAATCCAAAAACAAAGTGACAGATTTGTTTTTTGTTTCAGGACATTTAACTACATCTTGAGGGAACTGCCCAAAGTTCCCACCCACGTGCCAGTGTGTGTGTTGGGGAACCACAGGGACATGGGAGATCATCGAGTCATTCTCCCTGATGATATACGGGACCTGATTGCTGGACTGAACAGGTACTGATCAGCAGCTTGATCTTTAGTAATTTATTAATTTCACAACCCAAACATCCATCGGATTTAAAAAGAGGTGAAATACGTTCACACCATAATCATCATGTAGTGACACTCAAAATATGATCACAATTATTAGGTATTTATTGAAATTACAATTTCCAAAAATCGCAAATGTTATACATATATTTTACTTAATTCTGGTCCATTACAGCTACATCAAACACATCAAATGCTGGTAGGACTGCTTTACTACAGAATAGGTTAATAATCGATGACTGTGATCCGGATGACGTTGATGTAGTTTTAAAACCTTTTTTTTTTCTCGTATCAGTTGTTCGTAATTGACTTGGTTTTTGAATTTTTAGGTGATTCATGAGGTTTGTCATGTTGCTGAATGCTGTAGACACCAGTGAACTTTTTTAGTGACTTAAAAACACCACAAGAATACAAAACACAGAAGCAAGGATGTGAAAATCATGAGGATGCAGTACAATATAATAGAATGATTACAAAGCCTCCTTTTGTAATCGTTTGGAGTCAAAATTAAAATCTACATTTGTTCACACACCATTGAAATTTTGTATCTATATGCGGTGAAATGAGTAAAGTTGATTTCTTACCAGACCCATGGGATCTTCCTACATCCACTATGCTGAGTCCTCCATGAAGAACGGCTTTGGACTGAAGTATCTGCACAGATTTTTCAACATACCCTTCCTGCAGCTGCAGGTTTGTTTTCGTTTTTCACTCCACATACAGTATATTATGTTTTTAATTGGGCCAATTAAAAACTGTAGCTTAGCAAAGATTCTGTGACTCGGACTTAGATGCTGAGTGGTGTTGAATTCAATTAATAAAATGAAATTGAAATGAAATTAAACTTAACATCAGCTATGTTCTATTTCATGGTAATATTGATGATTTTTGCATTTGCCTTCAGAGAGAGACACTGCTAAGGCAGCTGGAGACCAACCAGCTCGACATAGACGCCACCCTGGAGGAGCTATGTGTTCAGCA
>NC_024328.1:4855627-4883903 GCF_000523025.1 Cynoglossus semilaevis | reverse complement strand
AGGAGACCGAGGATCAGAACTACGACATGTAAAGTATTCCTAGAATGACTTGTGCACCTTGTGGCCTGAACAAAAATACAGCCTGTATTTTCTAACATTGATGTCAGTTGGTTAGATTCATCTGGCGCTTTGTCACTAGCTGTGATGAACATGGATTTCATGGCTGCAACTGTGTTTTTTTTTTTTTTCATATAACAGTGATTATCCATGTTCAGCATCACAAGCCGGTGATAGATTTAATGAACAATTTATTTAAATGTGGAATTACCTCAATACTGTGGACTAGGAATCTATAACTTCAGCCTTGATATATGTCATAAACTAGCTCTCATTTACATCCTACAGTTTTCTGGAGAACTTAGAGTCTCGCAGTAAGACTGGTCCAGCCAACGGCTCTTCCTCGGGTTCTCAGTCCCCCATTGTACCTCCCAGTGGAGCCTCCACAGGCAGCTCCAGCCCCAGCACTCCTCAGCCAGCGGTCTCCTCACAGATGCTCCCGCAATCACCATCTGCTTCTGCCTCCTCACCTCCACCTCCTACAGTAGCAGCATCCACAAGTGGTGCAGCGTCACCCACAGCTGAGTTAAAGCTGTCTGCTCAGTCTCCAGAACACCAGCAGTCCTCATCAGCTCCTCAGAAACGTGGCTTCATGTCCCGCTGGTTTGGTTCTTCTCCTACTCCTGAAGCTTCTGCTTCTGCAGCTGGTAATTTGCTGTATAATGCTGCTGCAAAGTTTCAAAATAATTCAGTTGGGTCTGTTATCCTTCTTAACCCACACATATATTTTGATGATTTCTTCTCAGAAGATATTCCGGCTGCTGCAGCTCCAGTGTGCCCTGCTAAAGTCCACAGTGTTGATGACTTTGTCCCAGATGAAAGACTGGACAAGAGTTTCCTGGAGGACAGCCTGCCCAAGACCAAGGTTCCTCAGCCAGCTCCACCTGTGGACAGTGACAGGTAATATGTTAATACTCGGGGAAGAAACAAAGACTCCCTGCTCATTTCATTTATTTTATTATATCCATAACCATCATCATCATTAGTGAAACTTCTGTGTGTCCGTGAACCTAAAAATGGTCCTTTGTCTCTCCTCTGTTCCAGTGACGGCGAAGAGCGAGGAAACCCCATGGTGTCTCATTTTCAGGATGAACTGGATCTTGATGACACCAAGCCTAGCCTTCCTTCATCCAAGACACTGCCACTCACCAAAGACGTCATTCTGACTAGTGATGAAGAGGAAGAGAAGCAACCTTTACCCCACACTGTCACACTGGACCAGGGCCTGGATAGTGAACCTGAAAACCTGACAACGTGAGGTTTTTATCCACTGTGTTGCAGTTACTTTGGAATCTCTAATCTTTAATTTATGCAATTCCCATGACAGCACAGTCAAAGAGCTCAAAATCAGCAGGATAACATTAGCCTCATCATGGTCTAAATGAAATTAAAATAAATGTTAAACTTTCAACATTTCCCTGGAGAACCTGGAATTTGCATGATGACCAGTCTTTCCCCCCATTTTTCCAGTCCTGTGATTCAGGTCACCAAACCAAAGGCAGTATCTAAAGCTCCAGATAATAAAGGTCAGAGTGCAGCTCAAATCTCCCTGACATTAGTTCCTGTTGCTGAGCAGCAGAACCAACACCAAGCCAAGAAAAGGGGAAACTCACCAAGAGCTGAAGACTCTGACACTGACCCAGAGGTTCCAGTCGCTCAGCAGATGCTCTCCTTCGTCATGGACGACCCTGACTTTGACTCAGAGGCATCGGACACACCTAAAATAACAAAGGTGAAGAACAGGATTAGTATTTGTACTGCTGAGTGCAGGAACTCTTGATATCATATTTATACAAAACAAAAATGATCTGTCTTGACAAAATCAGTTATTAATGGTTTTTCATCATTATTCTTTTTGACAGGATGACTTTCCTGTTAGAGACGAGCTTCTGTCTGATATTTCTGACGATGACATGAAATTAGTCAAAGTACCAGAACCTCTGAAGACCGGTGCAGTCTCCTTCAAACAAAAGAACGTCAGTGACTTGTTTGGTCTGGGAATCCAGGAGACGGTTCTAGCTGTAAATGAGAGTAGTGAAGAGCAAGAAGGTAAGACATTGAACTTTTTAAAAAGAAATATTGTTCTATCAGATGATGTTTTGTATTTCAGGGTAAGAATGTGAGATCTAGATATCTGATTGTTAATGGTGGTTTTGTTATTTTCCTCGGTGTTTAAATGTCTAATATAGAGGCATAATGCAAATATTCTAAGAGTGGTGCTAAGTGTATGATCATCCATGTGAAAACATGGAAGAGTACCTTTTAAAGCAAGTCAGTTGGAAAACCTAAAGATAGATGAAAATAACAGCTTTCAGGTTTCTGTCCACAAAATTGTGTTTGTTTTTTCAGAGAAAGAAAGCAAGCATTCCAAAGAAAAGAAGAAAAAGAAGAAAAAAAGCAAAGAAGTGAAGTCACTGCTGCTCATTTATACAGACATGGCCTTAATGTTAAAATACTAAACATCAGTTCTGTTTCTTTTTCTGTTCAGGAGGATGAAAAGAGCAAAAAGAAACACAAACACAAGAAAAAGGAGAAAGATCCCGCTGCTGCTGCAGGAGATGAGAAAGACAAGAAGAAGAAGAAATCCAGGACCAAGAAAACAGAGGTGGATGATCTAGAAGACTTTCTGGGTGGGGGCACAGGAGCCATTGAAAGAGATGATGGTGACTATGAAGAACTATAAAAGAAAACTGTTAATATGGAAAAGGAGCCACAGAACATCAAGGAGGGCCTTTAGAACTTTCTAGGACTCCTGGTTCCTGTAGCCTGTAACAGGCTACTTTGTCAACACTTGGGGAAAAAAATGAAAGACTGGTACGTTTGTGTCTCTCTCTTGGTCTGCACTACTGATTCTTCTTCCACTCCTACGGTAAGAAAAGTTGAGAAAGTCTAACATGTACTGTAAAAATTGCCCACAGTTACCCCACAGATTCATTGGTTCTTTGTACTACAAGACAGTTCATTCTTTTTTTTGTCTGATTTGATGACACTCTTCTGCAGATGAGCTGCTGTAAATACAGTGAAACTTTAGTCTGAATGTTTGTGTGGTTGATGTTATAATTGAGAGCATGCTCAAAGTAACCTGGCTGACCAAGTAAAAGCGCGTGTTTGGTGTTATTTTCTGTGTCCTGTGTGATAATGTTCCTCATCCAGATGGTTGTCTCTGAATGTTACCAATTAACTCACTAAAAAATAAATTTACATAAGGTGAAGAACGTTTTAAAGCAACAATTAAATGTGTCGGTTTAGCACTGTCACCGATCCTGTTCCACCTGCACTTGCATTCAGAAACATAATTTCTTCATTTGCCCAAAAAAAGTAGAATAACATCCACAGTGAAGGTATTACTCTTCCATGTAACATTCTTGAGATATTCCCTAATATATCGGACAAGTGAATTACTTGAAGATTACAAGAAGATTACTGAATATTATTTAACACTCCAAGTTTCTCTGCATCCTTCTCACCTGAAATGGAGCAGAGTCATTCATCAAAATATAATTTTAGAATAGTAATTTCTGTTTGTTGGCTTGAGTTTTAAAGCATTCTGATGCTTATGTTACAAACCCAGCTAATACAAATCCCGAAAGCTACGAATCCTGTCAAACGCCTTCTGCCAGCTTTCTAACTTGCTAACAGCTAACAGTTGTACTAGTAATAACCAATTACTAACAAGCAGAAAGAAACATTAAAATAATTCCTCTATAATGCTTGTAAATTTAGGCAAGGAGTGTACTCTAAGTTTATCCCCTGAAACTGTTTGACTGTTCATGTACTGTAAATGTACTAGCTGAGGGAATGTTTTTTAAAGTTCGGACTAGTTACAAGATACGTACATCTGCACTGAAATCCATACTGACCCTGTCAACATAATAATCACAACAGGAAGTAAATTCCCTTCTCTACCATTTTCTAGCTTCAATCAATTCAAACAATGATGAAAGAATACAAGAACAAGGAGATCCCTCAACTTGTCCTAAACAAATTTGCAGATGTTTACAGAGAATAAAAATGTTCATGGAAAACTGTTAGAAAATCAGAAACGATTTTGATAGTGCATCTTGGAGTTTCTTTCCCATACAGATATCAATCTGATATCATCTCTCCTCCAGCATGCCACAAATTGCCATTGCTGAAGCGATAGTAAACAATTGAGTGTCTGGGCTTAGGTATTGGATCAGACGGGCTCTAGTTGTTTTTTGATGTTTAATTCTGAAATTTTTACCCGTATCAGACCTACCAGAATCCTTTGTGTTATTGAAGACCCTTCTATTTAGACCCATACAAAGGCTTAGGGATTTTATGAATTATTATCAAAGGTGATAAAGGCCGTACGAATGAATAGCTTGTATTAATTACGTTGATCTGCTTTCGTCTGAGGTCACAATACTGATTGTTGTCATTATCCTCATCCAAAGAGGTGGATGATATTATTATTATTATTATTATTGGTATTATTATTATTATTATTATTATTATTGTCATCATCGTCAATAAGTGTTCTTAAGGAAGACTGTTTACAAGTAGATTTGAAAAAGTGGGCCTTTTATTTAATATACAGGATCTCCTCCCTGGATCTTTGTTAATTGCAGTGAATCAGTGCATTTATTTGTCCTCTTGTGTTTGTTTGATTTGACTTAACAACAGGGCACTATCCTAAATAAAGAGAATAGGATGATGTTTCTGTTAATGTTTTTCTGGAAGTGCAGCATTTTTCATAACTCCTTTGTTGTTATTTGTGGTGAAACTCTACTCCACACTCACAAACACACACCATAAAGTCTTTTTGCTTCATGTGTATTTTTGTTGATTTCTTTTTCTGTTGTCTTGTCCAAATGTGCCCATTTTATCCCATTCATGTAACAGTAGTTGATGTTCACCAAAACATTTCAAACACAGCAATCAAATGTGTGTTTATTTTTAAGATTAAAGTGAAAGCTTTCCTATTTCCTATTGTTTTTCTCTCTCTTGGTTTCTGATTTCAATATCCCAAAAATGAAACTATGCAGCATTTATCCTGAATAGTATATGTATTTGTAATTTTATTGAGGCTTAATGCTGAGAGTTTTCAGCAGGGCATGAAAAGAATATATATAAATATATATCTTCCAAAATATTACGAAAGACATTGTGGAAATGCCATTGGTGAAATGTATGAAATTATTTTTAACAGAAACATTTTAGGTCTAGTACCATTCTGTATTGACCAGTTTGTGGTGTTGTTTATCATGCTTTGACATGCAGACAAAACCATTTTAAAAGGCTGGAAGATTTTTATGCTTCATTTCACTGCATTAGTATTGGTGAGGTTTTCCCCTATAAAATTACCTTATTAAATTATTGCTTTACAAATCCTGTTCCACTTTGAAAACTGTTTTGTTTTGGAATGAAACTCATCTTGTATATTATTTTCGTGACATGTTCCATCCTTACACTGTATGTGAGTTTGCTTGCGTTTTGTTTATCCAATAAATGCAGTCAAATAAAAAAGTTATTTCCTCAAAAAGACTCTTTTCTTTACAAAGGTAGTAAGAAGAATGCGTCGTTATTTGATGTTTGGTTGTTTTCTTTAAATAAACATTTAAAGAGGCCTGCACTGCAAAAAAAAAGACAAGACCGACTCATAAATTTGCTTGATCTTTATTTTGAAAAGACCACGCCTTTTTTTTAAAGACCACGTTCCACTATAGAGTGCTCTCATTGGATAATTCCAGCCAATCATAAACATTCTTGTTGGTACGGTTCTTCCACGTGAGTACGGCTGGGAACTGAGGAGTTAGTCTGTCAACATGGTAAGTGTCTTTTTTTTTAAATACATTTTTGTCGTTTGTCGTTTTTGTTTTTTATATACGAAAACGTTTTCGTAAAGTTTTCGTCTTTAGCGTAGTGAAAGACCAATAATTAGTTTTATTGGGTGTTTCCGCATGTTTAAGTTACAGGATGCTAACTGCTTTAGCCACATTCATCTCATTGTACTGTTTTGTGTCATATTAAAGTGACCTAAATATGTGCTCTAATATTGGTAAGTATAAAATAACTATACTTCCCAGACCTATTTAAAAAAAGTTTAAAGTTTTTGAACTGCGATAGTCAGTAATGTATAAGATTAAACCAAACGAAGGGGAAATGATCGTATGATATAAAAATCAATAATTTAAAGTGTACATTGTATTACGTTGTTCTCTAAAGCTTCGTCGAGATGTTAGACTGAGAAAGGAATACCTGTACAGGAAAGGTCAGGAGTACAGACTTTGGACTATAGAGGAGAAAAAAAACAAGCTGAAGAGATCCCTGGATGGTAAGGACGATTACTGCTCAATGAATCAAACCCTTCTTTGCTGATCTATTCGTTTTGTATCGATAAAATGGAAGAATGTGTCCCCAAATCTGCACAGTTTTCCAAATAAATGTAAATTTATACATAATTAAAATCCAAATCCTCACATAATCTTAGAATTTCTTTTCCTGCCAGGTTTTGGTCTCAATGATGGTTTAATCTCATTAATAAAAGCTTTACATGACGTTTAAAAAGAAGCTCTCTCCATTAGGAATGTCAAAATCATAGATTCTCTTGGTTCAATTGTTGATTATTATGTGTTAAAGTAATTTATTTCACAACACTATGAATGCATTAAATCTGACAAACACTATAACAAAACTATAGCAACAAAGTCAAATTACCAAAAAGTATGTACAACCAAATATTTATTTTCACAGGGGACTTTTCTTTTAAATATTTAAGTAATCCATTGTGATTTGGACCAACTATTTAAGTTTACTTTAATCATTTTAATTATTTGCTCAATTAATTATAAATGACACACTAAAATTTAATTCATTACTAATTCAATGTTATGTTAGGAAAACATTAATATAATTTAATCCACCGACTGTGTTTTTACCTTTACTTTGGCAAAAACAAGTCAGGTGGTTGTTCTGCGGTGTTTTACATGTTTGCAATGACATCTCTACTCTCCACTGTTTGTGCAGAAAACAATATACTTCCCACTGAGGTTCGTACAGAAGCTCTGAAGCTGCAGCTCCTGCTGGAATTTGAGGATAACGGAGCAGATGGTCCGCACGATTGATTTACCAAAGCTAATCTTTATTACCATCCATTTTTTGTTCATGTAGTTTAGGTAGTCATCTCTCTGTGATTCACTATGTGCAGGGATCAGTACTTACATGGATGATGAGTATAAATGGGCTGGAGTAGAAGATCCTAAAATCATGGTCACGACGTCCAGGGACCCAAGCTCAAGACTGAAAATGTTTGCAAAGGTTAGTCCCCGTCAAAACAGAAAACAAAGTCCCCGTTTGTTCCAGAGTAGTATGATTTTTTTTTTTTTAAGTTTTAATTCTGCACAGCCATTCATATATAATTGCTATATGGTTGTGGTCTTTTTTTATTATTGAGGCACATTAGTAGTAATTTTTATGTTTTGCTTCTTAAAACAAATATTGTATTAAACACTTCTCCATCCATCTATCCATTCATCATCGTCCTCTTATCCGTGGCCGGGTCGCGGGGGCAACAGTCAGAGCAGGGACACCTACACTTCCCTCTCCTCAAACACTTCCTCTTCTGGGGGGACCCCAAGGCACTCCCAGGCCAGCCGAGCGACGTAGTCGCTCCAGAGTGTCCTGGGTCTTCCCCTAGGTCTCCTCCCACAGGGACAGGACCCGAGCACCTCCCGAGGGAGGCGTGCGATGTAATTGCCCAAGCCACCTCAGCTGACTCCTCTCGATGTGGAGGAGCAGCAACCCTACTTCGAGCTCCTCTCGGGTGACAGAGCTCCAGTCGGAGAAAGCTCATTTCAGTCGCTTGTATCCGGGATCTTGTTCTTATGGTCATGACCCAAAGCTAATGACCATAGGGGAGGGTAGGAACGTAAATCGAGAGCTTTGCCTTTTGGCTCAGCTCCTTCTTCACCACAACAGACCGATGCAGCACCAATCCGCCTGTCAATCTCTCGTTCCATCCTTCCATCACTCGTGAACAAGACCCCCAGATACTTAAACTCCTACCCCTGAGGCAGGATCTCTTCCCCAACCTGGAGGGTGCAAACCACCTTTTTCCAGTCAAGAACCATGGCCTCGGACTTAGAGGGGACTTAGAAAGCATTTTCCAAGTCCACAAAACACATGTGGACCGCAGTCCGCGTGACCAGCCTGTACCCGTCGGCTGCCTCAGGAGTCCTACGAACCAACGAGGCTCGGTAGGACTCCTCCTTCAGCCTGACGACATCCCTTACCTCTGGTGACACACACACACTTTTTCTGTTGAAATAAATGGTCAAATGAAAGTTCAAATGAACCAAAAAAATTAAAATAAAAAGCAGCCAATTAACCAACTATCCCACCTGTAGCATCAAAACAGTGTTCTTTCTGGTCCAAAGTCAGTGAAAAAGACCAGTGTTCTTAGCTAACAGCGACACAACACTTGCTGATCCACTTCTGTCACTATGTTGAAGAGTTATATTCAGATGTATCTGTAACACAACCTGACCACAGAAGGCAGCCGTGGATCAACTTCTAGGATAGTGATGGGTCAGCCTATGACTGGCTCCAATCAAAGGACTGGTTAATGTAGGTTTAAATTCCAGCTACAGAACTGTTGTGTACTGAGCAGGAACAAAAACTCCCTCTCTGCTGGGTCCAATAAGTGGCCTCGCTTCTGCTTCAAGGATTTGTCAAATGCAGAGGACAAATTTTGTTATGTGTAATAAAGTATGTTTGTAAAATAATTAATTAAGCCTCTTCTTCAAAAATGCATTTCCACTAAATAACCCTAATAGGATATACAGTATAGTGTTACTGATGGCATGATGTTCTGTGCACATGACGTTGCAGGAGGTGAAGCTGATGTTTCCTGGAGCTCAGCGTATGAACAGAGGAAACCATGAGATTCCTGCTCTTGTGCGAGCATGTAAAGCCAACACCGTCACAGACTTGGTCATCATCCATGAAACCAGAGGACAGCCAGGTTTTTCTGTTCACTCATACATTATTATATCTAATATATACAAAATGCATTGGTGAGGAAAATGACTTAAAGTTGAAAAAGAAAACATCTAAAACTGACAGGATAACCTGGACTTACTTTAGCATTAACATTAGGCAATACTTGCATAAAATTCTTAAATTCAACTCAATTGGAATTCTTTACTTTCTTTAGCTTTTAAAAAGTTTTTTTTTTTTACTTTTATTATTTAAACATCTACACATCACTGCACTAATGGTCAAGTCCTAGATAACTTATTTTGTTCTTGTGTTTCTGCAGACGGGCTGGTGGTGAGCCACCTACCGTTTGGACCCACAGCCTATTTCACACTTTACAATGTGGTGATGAGACATGATGTTCCTGACATCGGCACAATGTCCGAGGCCTTCCCTCACCTCATTTTCAACAACTTCACCTCACAGCTTGGCAGACGGGTATGACAACAAACCAGAACAAGTGCTGCTGTAGTCTAGAACCACTTGGTGTTTGAAAAACTGTGTTCCTGTTCACACAGGTGTCAAATATTCTCAAGTATCTGTTTCCTGTTCCAAAAGAGGACAGCAGGCGTGTGATCACGTTTTCCAACCAGGAGGACTTCATCTCCTTCAGGTGGGTATAAAAGTTAACAGCAGTGTTGGCGCTACTGACCAAAACACTTAATTACTTTTTTTTTTGTATTCACAGACATCACACATACAAGAAGACAGATCATAAAAACATGGAATTGACAGAAGTAGGACCAAGGTTTGAAATGAAATGTAAGTATTTTGATCAAGAGAAATACATTTAAAAATGGTCAGAAAATTAGCTAAAGAAATTACCCGTATACTATATTTTTTGTGTGTTTCCTGCATTTTGGGTTATACATCCAGAACTACATTTCTTTTTCTTTTTCTAGTGTACATGATCAAACTTGGGACCCTGGAAAATGAGAGCACAGCAAACATTGAGTGGAGACACCATGCCTATACTCACACATCAAAGAAAAGGAGGTTCCTTAGTGTGCAGTAGGAATCAGTAAAGAAATCAAGAACTAGACTATTTGAAGATATTGGACAATGTGTGAGAATTTTGTGCTGTATTAAGTCGTGAACTTGGTTTAAAGCATGTTTTTGAACAGTAGATGAATTTTCAGGGCATCTTATGTTTACACAATAGCTTCCACTCAAGAATCTTTATTACTTAAATAATGTTTAACATCAGTACAGGTCTAAAGCCAGTTCTTCACCAAGATCATATCCTTCTCAACTACTGTAGTGTTGGAGAATCTATTTTCCATCCTGTTGCAAATGAAATATAAACTGTTTTATAATAAAATAGTTTGTAATGATCTGTTCAGTTTATTATCTTTGGGTATGTAGTTCTGCAATGTTTATGACCAACATTTATTTTTGGTTCATTTTAATTTTAGCCAATATTAGCTGGTTTGGACCAATCAATCTTTGTTTCTTATTTTTTTTATATATTATATTCACCTACTTTAAACTATTTTATTTGCCTTTTTTGTAGGTACTTTTGACTTAATTGGATGTTGTTACATCCATTTTCTTTTTTTTTTTACCTAATTCATATATATATATATATATATATATATATATATATATTCATCTGTCTAAAGAGAATCTTTAAAAGTGATTTAGCAATGCTGCTTGGCTGGGATTCTTCATTGCAGTTTTTAGGATAATTTCTCACGTTTTCGTGTGAACACCCTCTGCTGACTTTGGTGTCAAAACAGCTTGTTCAACACGTCCATGACGTACAATGACGTGACTTCCTGAATGGACCAATGAGTACGGAGTTTTTCCGAGGTTTTCCGCTTTCTGCCGAAGTACTTGACAGATCCCGACAACTTCAGATTGAGAAGAGTCAAGATGGCTGCAACAGGTAAGAGTGAATTATAGATGCAGAATGGAATTTAAAACAGAACACGCAAACAATGTTTATTTAATGTATAAAAATGTAATTGTAATTATGTAATTGTCAGAATTTTAGAGGTTAGAGCCTCCACGGTGTTTCTCTACCCATGTAAATGTAAACGAGCCAGACTGTTTGTAATTGGAAAAGTACAGAAAGTGACATCGCGGCGCTACAACCAGCTAGCGCTAGCTCTAATGTCAGCATTTAAGTGTTCTCACGGTGCGTGATAACATATAATGCATGCTTCGCATATATACTTAAGTCTGTCTCCGTGTGTGTGTTTGTTAGTTAGCCTGTAGCAACTAGCACGCTGTGCTAACTACCCTGCTAGCATCAAACGCTTTAATAACTTTCCGACTGATAACTTCAAATCACTTTTGTGTAATTTCATACATGCTCCCGACTACACATCCCTTTGGAAACTATAAAGATTTTTTAAAAGTATTTTAGCAGTAACATCAAAATCCCCCATCAGGCAAATCTCTGGCTAACCTTGCTTAGCTTAACTTTACTACAGTCATTATCATGATGCTGCCTTTTTACTAAAGTTCAGTGGTAATGTTGACAATTGACCTGTTAATCTTGTAGCTGTTTCTGTTTCATCATAGCTATTTTGCATTAGTTTGGCCACATTTACTTTTAGCATCCAGGTAATACTACTTTTTTGCTGTCCCGACTTGCCTTTAGTTAGTTACTATACCTTTTATCAAGCAATAGGCTACACTCTACACTTAATTAATATTCTGACTAGATATTTCATATTTTGTCCATCAGTTGTTGTGCCTTCATTTCATTTATTGCTTCGCCAGTCTCATAATTTTATACTAGCACTGACTTGGTTTTCTATAAACCATTTAAAGTGAGTTTACAAATATTACAGTTTTATGAAAATACAAGACCACTATTTCAGTATCCACTTGATGTATCCACAACATGCAGTTTTTTTTCCCTGTCATTTTGTATTGAATCAATATTATGTTAAATATTACAAAACATAATAGATTTGTAATATATTTCCACCAAGTCTGTTTTTTTTTTTTGTTTGTTTGTTTTGGAGAAAAGTTTTAATCAGCTAAGAACAGACTGCACAACTTTCAGTTAGAGAGTTGATGTCATTGGATTATTTAAATACATTTTTAAATAACTAACACAATTTAACACAATTTTAATCTTGTGTGTTTCTTTCCTATTCAACTTACAGTATATTATGTGTTTTCTTTCTCTGTTTGTAAATGTCAGTGAGCCATTTCAGGTTATGAGAGTTTAAAAAAATATTACTAATATTAAACTGTGTCTCTATTGTTTCAGATTTAAAATAAAAAGGCAACTCTTTTGAGCCCCGTTTTGCAAGAAGCTGTTTACAGTTAGCAGCATCACAACTACTAGCAGTACTTTTCCCACTATGTCGTCCACCTCCTCCTGTTACTCCTCCTCGGGAGAGACCAGTCCAGAAGATGTACCTCGAGGTGGAGGCACCATCAGAGTCTACCTCCCTAACAAACAGAGAACAGTGGTGAGACCCTTGATATTCAAGTTTTGTTTTTTTGTTTTTTTTAGTTGTTGTTTTTTTTTTTAGATTTAAGGCCTTGCAATACACTAAGTAATAAAATAGTGTTAAATTCAAGTAGATAATTTAGTGAAGTATAAGGTTTGCCAAAAGTGTGGGTTGAAAGTGTGATCACTCACACCAAAATTTGAAATCCTTCTCAGTACATGAATGATGGAGCCAATGAACAGTTGGTATTCAGTGTCACAGATGGTGTCTGCAGCCATCTGTCACTCATTGACTCAAAACTCAGACAGAGATTTTACTTTTCTTAAGAAACTGTTTTCCTCAGGCTGTGCAAATAAAATGGAGTACCAGGGATTTTTATTGCTGATCAGTAGAGGTATGAAGTTGATTTGCTAATTTTGCTGTCAGTAGAGTGAGTTTTTGAGGAACAAAGAGGAGCTTGAGCAACAAAAAAAAGCTTCTATTCAATTATTGTTTGTCCCCTACATAAAATAGGTAAAAAATAATTGAAAGAAAACCAAGGACAATGTTTATGTTGGTAAGCCTACAGAGTACAGCGTGTATTTACATCACCTTTGACTTAAATCCAAAGTTTATTCAGACTTTAAACAAATGACAACTCTTGTTTTAGGTGAATGTTCGTCAGGGACAGACAGTTAGTGAGAGTCTGGACAAAGCTCTTAAAGTCAGAGGCCTGAGCCAGGACTGCTGTGCTGTCTACCGTCTCCTTGAAGGGTGAGATTTTTTTTTTATTGTTTATATGTTATTTATGTATTTCCATTGTAAACTTTGGTGTTTTAAATTCTGCACCTCCTGGTAGTCTAAACTGTTCATCTCGTATTTTTTGTGTCCTTGTATGTTTAGTCGTAAGAGACTGACAGACTGGGAAACAGACATCACTCCTCTAGTTGGAGAGGAGCTCATAGTCGAGGTCCTGGATGATATTCCTCTCACCATGCACAATTTTGTGAGTAAAGACCTTACAGAACACAGCACACACATGTTGTTGTATGACTTTGATTTGAATTTGAATATAAATTATGTCTCTTCTTACATTTCACAGGTACGTAAAACCTTCTTCAAGCTAGCTTACTGTGATTTTTGCCACAAGTTTCTTTTCAATGGCTTCAGATGTCAGACGTGTGGCTACAAGTTTCATCAACACTGTAGTAGTAAAGTCCCCACTGTATGCGTTGACATGGATACTGTGAGCAAACGGTGAGTTAGTTAAAAAAATGCTAAGGAAATGGGTGTATCTTGTGTGTATCACTGGATCCTGCTTGTGATAGGCAGCAGATCAGTGTTTCGCATGCTGTGGTACACCACAGTTAGTTTAAAGATCAACATAGTGAAAATGTATACCAGTACCAGTGTGTGCTTTTTTTTCTTTAAGATTAAGCTGCTCTGAAAGCTTTACGATTTTATTAAGCTCACTAAAATCTTTGGCAAAGATGCCTCAGCCATTCCTAAATCTAAAATACAGACAAGATCACAATTTATGAAAACATGCTGAACTGAACTGTGTGCTCGATCTCTTTATCCTGATTAATTTCCATTTTGTTTTATGTAGGCGCAATTCTAATCTCTGGACAGGTGAATACCCACAAATACTGTTGCCAGAAAATTCCCCATCAAACAGCAACCTAGCCTTAACCCTAGAGCCTGCTGAGTAAGTTTTAATGCTGCAAATAACTAAATGGATAATTGCATGTTTTTTCAATGTTGTATTATTTTCAGAAAATGAATTTAACGAATGAATATTTATTTCCCAGCATGGACCTTCTTTCCCCCACATCAGCCTTTCACTTCCCCATCCCAGCTGGAGACGGTCAGTCATTACAGAGACATCGATCTACATCCACTCCCAATGTTCACATGGTCAGCACAGTGGGTCCAGCTGGTGCCAGCATCATAGAGGTCAGATAGGGTCTAGAGTCAGTGGTCAAAATATTAGACTTATTGTGACATCATCCAGGGCGCTTTCATTGTAGAAATTATTGTAAACAATGTGCTCAAAATATTGACAATATTAACAAAATATTTTTCTTTCTCTTAGGACGCACTAAAATTTAACAACACAACAGGTATGAAAATATAATTATCTCATTTTGATGTATATTTTGTCATTTTTAATTTTACTTTCTTTTTGTCTTGAACTTTTTCCCCACAGGTCCGGAACCTTCCCCCAAACTCTCCACCAGCCCCCCCACTTCTCTCGGCTCACCAGGTAGAAAGCCACCAAAGTCACCTTCTGAACACAAGGAAAGGAAGCCATCTTCATCTGATGACAAAAAGAAAGTGGTGTGTAAAAATACCCAAATTCACATTACTAATGTTGTTTGTTTTTTGATATTTTCTAAAATAAGGTCAGTAATCAGAGTGTGTTTTGTTTTAGCACCGAGGAGGCTACAGAGACTCCAGTTACTACTGGGAGGTCCACTCTCGAGAAGTCACCATTCTGAAAAGGATTGGCGCTGGATCCTTTGGAACAGTCTATAAGGGCAAGTGGCACGGTGATGTTGCCATCAAGATCCTTAAGGTGACAGAGCCAACACCTGAGCAGTTACAGGCCTTCAAAAATGAGATGCAGGTTTTAAGGTCAGTGGTGGTAGTTCTTGAAACATTATAACTTTCAAAAACTAACCAAATAAATGCTTGTTTAATAGAAGGATTTGACCTAAAATATTTAATGTTTAAATGTCTTTATTTTGTTTTCTTGAAACAAAGTTGCAGAATTATTTACCCACAGTGTTGTGTGGCAGTGAAAGACACCAGCCACAAATTGATGCATCTAAAAAGAACCTGAAAAAAAAATGAACTAATGGTTATCATTTCTTTTGCAGGAAGACCCGTCACGTCAACATCCTGCTATTCATGGGCTACATGACTAAGCCCAACTTCGCCATCATTACACAGTGGTGTGAAGGCAGCAGCCTGTACCGCCACCTGCACGTTAAAGAGACCAAGTTTGAGACAATGACACGCATCGATGTAGCCAGACAGACAGCACAGGGCATGGAGTAAGAGCTGCTGTTATATTTTCCCAAATACTTTGACTGCATCTGAACTATAGATTGTATACCAATATCAAAATGATATGTATTAAATATAAGGAAACATGAATATATTTGTTCCACCTAATTTTATGTGTTTGTATAAGTTCAGGTGCAATCATCTCAGACATAGTGCAGAGAATGTACCTGTGTTTTTTGTTTTTTTGTTTATTTTATTAATATGAAGTACCAACACTATAGCATGTGTTCTACCAACACATCAAGAACTTGAAGCTTTATTGGTGTTAGAGAGCATGTGTGAAAATTGCTGGCCTTAGAAAGTTTCCATTTCCATTGTTCAACATTCACACTGAAAGTTTTTTTTTCTTGTTCTTTCAGTTATCTTCATGCCAAGAACATCATTCACCGAGATCTAAAATCCAATAGTATCCTTTTATCTTTCATTATCTAACAGTTTTCACTCACTTTTCTTAACGTCCTCCTCTTTCACAGCACTATAATCGAAGGAGGAGGAATTTTTAACTTGTTTGTTGCACCTGTGTGAATTAAGAGTTCCTGAGCTTTGCCTTCAGACATTTTTCTCCATGAAGGCTGGACTGTAAAGATCGGTGACTTTGGCTTAGCCACAGTGAAGTCTCGGTGGAGCGGTTCTCAACAGGTGGAGCAGCCAAGTGGCTCCATCCTCTGGATGGTGAGTAGATCTTTCTCTGAACACTTCACTTCAGTCACTTTGATTCCAAAAGGAAATCTTCTGACTGATACTTTGGTTTAGTTTGGTAAAGAAAGTGACGTGTTTTGTTATTCCAGAAAGATGATCAGTAAAAATAATGTTAATTAACAGCTGCTGGGTAATTTAATTGTAATATTCAAATTAATAATTTATGTTTATGATTACACTCATGTGCTAAACAAGTCTTCATTACTGGTGTATAACTATATGTTTTAAAGGTGTGTCAAGGGAAAGCGCAGTCAAAGTCAAACTTCCCCCACAACGTAATTGTGATGTGTCCCAATTGCTCTTAGCTTAAGTCAGTGCTTCTCAAACTGTTTATACTCTGTACCACCTGAGAAAACATTGATCTCTCTGAGTACCACCATGATGACCAACATTAGAATTCCCCTGCTTGTTCCACGTTCAAGTGCTGCCTGTACTCACGTGAGCAACAGACAAAAAACAAGTAATTAAATAAAAAGACCGGACATGTTATTTCATAATCTCACAAGTAGCTACACATTTGTTCTAAGTGTTGTATTAATTGTGCTTGGTATGTTTCAGAATTATTCAATTGAAAATGTAAATGTGAAAATATGAATTTTTCATAGAGAGCGTTCATACACATACCACAGTTTGAGCTGCTTCCAGCTGAATGACTATTTTATGAAGATGAAAAAAAAAAGTCAAAATGTCTTTTCTGTTTTTGTATTTTTCCTTTGAAGGCCCCAGAGGTGATCCGGATGCAGGACAGTAACCCCTACACTTTCCAGTCAGACGTATACGGCTATGGGATAGTGCTGTTTGAGTTGATGTCAGGGACACTGCCTTACTCCAATATTAACAACAGAGATCAGGTGATATCACACTCTACATTCTCTCTCTTTCTCCTTTGTTTTCTAAGTCGTGTTCGATCAATGAGTCCAGTCTGTCATTTTTTGAGTGAGAGTGAAACACTTTCCACACTTGTACATTGTCTTGAATTAAATAAACACTGTCTTTGTGTCAAGGACATCCTGTTGTTAAAAATGTAGAAACGCTTTTGTCTTAAATTGCAGCCTGTTTATGACAGTCAATTTAATGTTATTGTTTTGGTTTTTTTTTTCTCAGATAATCTTTATGGTTGGACGAGGCTACCTGTCTCCAGACCTCAGTAAACTCTATAGTACCTTACCCAAATCAATGAAAAGGCTAATTATTGACTGCCTAAAGTCAAAACGAGATGAGAGGCCTCTGTTTCCTCAGGTAAGTTTGAAATCTGTCTGTATTTAAAGTCCATATAAAAAGATCAGATCCCATTTACAGGATATTTGTAAGCAAAGTGCAGTAAATGACAATTTACCTTTGTATGTTAAGGTTTCAGAAGGTTAAATCTGAGACTAGTTATTATGCCTTATCATTACACTTGCATCTTTCTTTTATTCCTCAGATCTTGGTGTCCATTGAGCAGGTGCAAGACTTGCTGCCAAAAATCGAGCGGAGTCGTTCGGAGCCGTCGCTGCACCGGGCCGTCAACGCAGAGGACCTGAATCCCCTTCTTTTCCACACCACAAGGCTGATGCCCCTGTGAGAAAAGCCTGCAGCTGCGTTCACCGGTCCAACTCCACGTGATTCCTGTGCCTCAACCAGGCCACATTTCAAGAAAAGACCAACATCAACCCTCCTGCAGGAAAACTCTTTATTTTTAATGAGAAGGTATGTCTTGATTTTATTTGAGTCACAAAATTCACATCCTGCTGGAAAGTCTATAATGTTGGTGTAATCAAATCACCAAAAAGTTTTATGTTGTGATCCAAAAGACAGCACTAAGGTAAATGCTTTTAAATGTTGTAATCTGTTAAACTCAGCCATAATGCCTGTTGTTCCAGGTCACCTGATAAGCTCACATACTTTAGATGCTCAGTGCAGTCATGTGCTTCTTTCAATGTATAACAATATCGGTGAGACCCATCTGCTGTGGTAGAAACATATCCTAAGTCACTGTGTTCACTATTTAGTCTTAAACTTCATTAATAGTGGATAATTCAGCTTTTTTTTCTTTCACTGACCACCAGGTGCTGTCTTTTAAGATAATCTCGTTTGTGGCACTAGTAGGAGGGGCTAATATTCAGAAAGCTGTTCTGTCTTTACTTAGAACAATCATAATTCAGTGTGTGTTCTGCTTTCAGTTCACAGACTTTCTATTTGATAAACTTTGTGAATGTACTCCTCTTTACCACATTCAGTTTGTGTTGATAATATCTCCTATATTTAACATTCTTACATTGTTAAAACTAGGGGCTGGGTACCCTGACAAATCTATTTTAACTTATGCTGGTGTTTTGTGGTTTTGTTGGTGGTCCTGGTATAGGTGTCCGTTGCAGGAGTTTGTTACAGTGAATGTTTTCGGAGCAGTGAGAGTGAAACCTTCCTCTGTCTTTGTCTTATTTATTAATATTCGCTGTGTTGGAGCTGCTCAAACGTGAAGAAAGACTGAAAGGTTCTTTTTCACGGTACTTTCTGTTCCATTGGATCACTCTTTACCCTCATACCTTTTCACTGCAGGGCTCAGCTCATCTATTCAAATACCTAAAGCACAAATGGACACAGCAAACATTTAAAGACAGGGTTTCTTATTCATACTGTAACGTTATGTGTATAACACATTAAAACCAAAAATATCTAAGTATGCCTTACTGAATAAAAAGGAAGACAAGCTGTCTAAGCAATAACAACAACATATTGTTTTTTTAAAGGCCCAGTGTGTCAGAATGAGTGAGTGTAGTGAACTCTTAGCCTAAATCCTTCACTTAGAACACACAGATGATGTGCGCTCAATGGCACAGCCGTCCATATTCAGACCATGTCAGTCTGGTGCAGTCCTCAAATGGAACATTAACGACTGAAGTCTTGTCTCTGTGTATTTTACATTAAAACGTAAAACACGAGAGTTTGAGCCAATTGGATTCAAACTTTACAATAGGCAATTCAACAGAGACCACCTCCTCAGCTGTTGTACCCTTACCCATAATATCAGAGACCTCCTCCTCAGCTAGCACTGTGGACATACATTAAGACCAAGTATTGTTTTTTGATGCCTCTGCTTTTTATTCTCTCCAAATTTGTTCACTCAGTCGAAGGGAATTCAGACCAATTTTTAAAGATTAAGATGATTTTAAAACTTAAACCAATTTTTTTAGTTTTAAAGCAACTACTGTTTTTTCCAGATACTTGATCCATACTTTGCCATTTACTCTTCGGAATGTTAAATACTGGGCCTTTAAAACAAAACAAATAAAAATAAAGCGACATCAGGATCCTTTCTAATAATGTCATAACAGATTGTTTAATGTGTGTTTCTTGAGCCCACTCAGACAGTACACATTACAGTTTAGCCACCTAATATTTTGAAATGGTTAATTTGACTTTTAATGTGGACCGTTTTATCTAGTGTGCTGAGAGATTCCTTCAGACACCTGTAGGGGGCAACGGAGGAGGGAAAATCAGTCTTAATACAGTAGTTTGTCTATTAGGAGATGATGGCGTTTAAAGACGATGATGCTGTAACAGTTGTATTTTGTTTGTCTCTTTTGATATCCTTAGGTGAATTGAAAAACGTGTTAATAGTTTCAGAGGTGTCAGGGTTTTTGTTTGCAATAAATGTTTCATTCTGCTGTGTACAGTTAAATTTTTTTATTACCAACATTTTACTTGTTTCTATTTTGTGTGTGATGGTTTAAAAAAGAACAAAATTATTTTAAAAGTGTAAAGGAAATCTTAGTATTTTTTAGTTTTTTTTTTGTCTTAAAATGTTGATGCAGGTTTTATTCTTTAAATAAATTAAATTTTCCTCCATGTGTGCTGTTGGTTTTTAAATTTGGTTTGTCCTGTTGTTTTGTTTTAATGCTCAAAATTATTGTAAATGAAGAAAATAATCATTTCAATAATTTCAACAAAAGCAGTTTTAAAAGTAGTTAGATTTAAAATCACTGCTTATCTAGATATACAGGGCTAAAAGTTAGCCAGGAACTGGCAAGGCAAATGACCAACATAACATGATATAGTTGCAAAGTGTAATGTGGAACATATTAGTATGAGTGGGTGATGTGTGTTTCAGGAAGTGTGTGACGATTGCAGGGCGGGGTTGAAAGAGGAAGTGGTTAAATTGTTAAATGTACAGCTGCAGCAGAGGCGATAGGTGAAGGCTTTCACTTGCGACGACAGAGAACGGTTCTACAATGAACAGGAGGACGAGTCACCGCATGAGATTAAAAACAACTGTGCAGAACAGTCTTTATTAGAGCAGTTTCAAAATAGAAGCGTATGCGAGAACACGGGAGTATTAAGGGCTGAATGTTTTAAACCAGTGTTTCCCAACCTTTTTTGAGCCACGGTACATATATATCATCAGGGCAAACCCCACAGCACACCACCAAACAAAAATCGAACAAAAAATATATATAATGAAATATAATAATCTTCTAGTTAAAATGACCTCATAATTGAATAAAATCTCAACCTGTTTAGTTAAAGACAAAGTTAATATACTGGCAGGAATTGAAGAAAGACACTCACAAAGATCCTAAACAGCTCTGATTATGTTTTTTTTTTAGTTTTCATAGACATCTACTGCCAACAAGTGAAGAGTAATTTGTTGTTCTTCTTGTCACGCATTGAGAAACAAAAAAACAATTGAAATCTGATTATTTTCCATGGTACATCTATTGATCTCTCACGGCACACTAGTGTGCCACGGCACAGTGGTTGGGAATCACTGTTCTAATATATAGCATGTGTTGTATATTTATACACTACAGATAAAAATAACGTAGGTTGTAAATGCAATAAAAGAGTGATTAATTACAAAGACATCTCAGAGGTTGACAGTGCGAGGAAACCACAAATGATGTAACTTCCTTTGTTCGATTCCTTTGTCTTATAAGCAGACGTCATCTTTTTGTCTACAACTTGTATCCCAGTCCTGATTTGCTGATGTGGCAGTAGAGCGTCATAGCAAAGCACATTCCCAACACCTGTGATAGACCAGAACAAAAACAATTTTTATTGTTGTGTTGTGTGTGAATAGTACTACTATTTCCAATTATGATGAAGACTTTCACACATTAAAGTTTGGGAGATTAATGTACTGGTCTAAAATGTATTGTTAAATCTGGCTTCAGTGCAGAGTTAAGGCTAAGATTCTTTTTATGTACAGTTGAGCAAAGTTTACAAGTTCCACAGTAGTACAAGAACTTGATCTGACCCCGTCTTACCTCAATGACACAGAGGGCAATGACAGAGATTCCTATCGCTAGAAAATTATCTTCCACCCACATCTTCAATTTGTCATAACATCCCTGAGAAACAGAGGAAAAGACAACAACAACAAATATCATTAAAATTTACAACATTAAATTGTGGGAACTAAAATCTAGTTTTGGCTCGGATCATGTGCCAGTAATTATCCGGAAAGATTTTTATAACTGAAAACAGCAGGATGTTGCCCACCACAACTTTCATTCTTACCGTCTCTCTGAATGGAGGTCTGGGAATTGTACATTGGTCCTTGCAACAGGATGCAGGAATTTTGTTTCCCCAATCAGACTCATTCTTGACTCCACAGCAGTCAAACTGAAAGAAATGGCCATGGCATTATTCTTCATCATCATCAGTGATGAAAATGTCAGCGGTATGTCAATATGTCTTTGGTTTTCTGTTTCTAGTTATTGTAGCTTTAGCCTCACACCCATTTCATCTACGTTAGCAGCTAGCGTTTTTTTCCTAAAACAGTTTTAGAAAATTAGTAATTAGAAAGTGAATTATTTGACATTGTGACACAGCGCACAACTGCACACAACCAAATGTGACCTCTCCATTTTAGCCATCATCAAAGTGAACAGGGGGGCCAGCCCAGGGTTGCAGTATGTGGGGACGGTGCCATGCTCAGTGGCAACTTGGCAGCTAAACCTGAAACCTTCCACACCCAAGTCGCCACTGCCCAGTGTATCCAATCTTTACATCTTGGTTCTACTTGTATAATCTTTTGACAGACATCTTGACTGATCCCTATAATTTTAGCCTTAATAATAAAAATGTTTTTATTGCTGACGTTTGACCAATTCCTACATCTTCAACAGCAAATGTAACTAAACAGCGACTACATGTTATTCAGTGCCCGAGTAAGTAAGTATCTCACGTTTATCTGGAGCAGATCCCACTCATTCAGTATTGTTGAATTCTTTGCTCCTCCAGTTTTGGCCTTCTCCAAACCGGTGACAAGCCTCCCTTCAACTTTTGACTCAATCTGAGGAGAGAGGTCAGGTCAGGATTTCAAATGTTTTCTGGTAGAAGTTTAATGCGATGAAACCTGCTCCCACCTGTCCATCAGACACCAGCAGCAGACAGGCTGCGGTCAACTCCACCACCATCAGGAGAAACAGCAGCAGGAAGTACTGTCAACAACCACAGAGGAGATCTATGATTTACATACATCTTTGTGTACCTTGTGTGCATGTGTGTTAGTGTGTGTTACCATTATGAGCAGACAGCGGTTCTCCTTCAAAGCTCCCAGAAATCCCAGGAAGGAGACACAGGTGATGATGATTCCACTGACCATCAGCATATTAGCGATGTTAAAGTTAGCTAACTCTGGTATGAGGGCAACCACTCGGAATTTCGCCATCAAGTAGATACCAAAACTCAACACTGACACACCACACACCTGAAACAGACAACGGGCTCAACTTAAAGGTCTGATGGACCACAGAGTGTAACGTGTACATGGTGTTTTGGTTCATGCTTCTTTTTCCAAATGTGTCAAAAGAAACATGGTCTACAATTAAAAACCGATAAAAACACAAGGACTGATTGAAGAATTGGACTTGAGTTAACGTCAAAACTACCTAAAGATCACCAACTATATACACTTTGTGGGCCAGACCCTCAGATATAATAAAAAACACTAGTTTTTCAAATGAATCATAAATTCAGAGACTTAAGTAACAATAGTTATTTAAGTCTTAGTTGTTGTTTATTTTTTAGTTGCTGTAGAAGGAGGGACAACAAGATATTTTCTCTTTCATCCTCACAATTTAGGAATCCAGTCATGGGCCAGAGTGGATGGACTGGCAGGCTGGATTCAGCCTGTGCCTGCTATACAGAACAGTTACAAGCAGGAATTGAACTATTGCCCTTTTTGCTCATAAGCAAGGGGACTTATCCACCACTTTTTAATACAGTATATTATATATTATGAACTTCATAAAAAACAAGATAATAAATACTTGTACCAATCTCTTAAAAGCCTAAATACTATAAACTAAAATAATAGGTTCTCAAAACCCTAACCCTAACTCTGTATTGTTAATTTACTTTAAACTCAAAATTATATTGGCTGTATTTACATTTTTCCCCATTGTCTGTTCTGATAGGTCCGTCTGTAAAGTCCGTTGAAACAAATGTGTTTTGTAAATTCTTGACTTGATAAAAGGTTCTTTACACAAGTTAACAGCACTGTGTTGTTCATGTCACTAAGTCATACATACAAAGCACAGGAGGTTGGCGACACACATGGTGTACTTTAAACACTTGAGGCAGCCGTGAGCCATGGTGCACACCTGTGATCAGACCTGTGAACATAGAATTAACAAGAGCTCAGCTAAGAATTTCAATTACTTAGAAAAATAATTTAGCTCCACAATTAACACACATATATATAAATGCCACAAATTACAAAAAAGATGAAGTGAAACTGAAGGCAGCAGTGTGTGGGTGTGTGTCTGTGTTCCTTCCTTTATGTCACATTACAAGAAGAAAGTCCACCTACCCTAAAATAAACTTCTTATTAATACATGCTTTGAATAATTCTATTTACATTGATGACATCACAGCTGTTTTAGCCAATAAAAAATCTTCACAAAAGTACCTGTACCATCTGAACAACTGATAGAAGAATATTATTTCTCAGAAAATGTCTCACAGATGAGCTGTCTATTTTAAATTGTATTTCATAATGAACTGTATTTATTACTATGTTTTATGTAAAATAATGATTGATATGTATTTACAATTATATATATATAAATTATATATTTTAAAGGCTTTTGTAGTCAGTGTTTTTTTATTTTTACTTTGATTAATTATAAATTTGGTAACATTTTTATGTATTATTTATTTAATTTTGTAAATTGTAAATCCATAATTAGTTATTTTGTTTTTATTGTGAATATTAATTATTATTGGTTTCAAAAATTTTATTTTATATTTTTCTTCTTTAAATATGCTGAGCAAAATATCTATCTATCTATATATTTTGCATTCTATTATATTCAATAATATCACCATGGAAATAGAATTTAAATTCCTCTTCATGTCCAGTACATACTTTTAAATCAACAATAAAAAAAATACTTCTTCTTGAATCTTTGAATCTACACAATTTTTGTGTTTTTAATTGTTCAGTATTTTTTACTATAACATATATTGTATTACCATCTTAAGGATTCAAATATATAAAAGGGTTTTGTAGTTTAATTGTTGACAGTTCATATTAAACCTTATTCTAAAGTTTCAGCGCTAACACACTGGACTGATTTTCTTAACTATGCTTTTCTTTTGGAATCTCTTGTCAACATATTGTTACATCACAAAAAATACCTTACCAACAGAAACATTAGAGCTTTACTTTAAAAGAATGTAATAAAGCCAAAATGAAGTCTTACCCGTTTGGAAGAATAAGAAATAAAACGCGTCAATTGATGTTGTTTTCACCTCAGAGCTCTGTTCCCCTGCTACAGTTACTGTCACACTTCCCCTTTGCTCTCTGCCTCTTCTGCTCCTCAAGGGGTTTTTAACAGAAACACTCACTTCCTGTTTCTCATGATGATATACATGGAAACTTCATTGACCAATGATATGCAGCAAAGAACGGGCTAAATTAAGTCACTTGTCTGTGACCAAAGAGAATATAAATATAAATGTAGAAGTCCAGAATGGAGGCCTGAAAGACAGACTCTACCATTAAATATAATATTAAATATATATTTACTCATATTATATACTGTATATATATGCAGTATATATATTTTTAATCCTCCAGTACCAGTACCTTTGTGATTTACTGGTGAATCACAATAGCTTATTGGGCAATTCTTTTGTATCTTGGTTCCACGGGTTCGTTCTTAAGCTACAGAATATTGTTGTCTTTAAAGTAAATACTTAAAAGAACAAACTCTATGTCAGTATGTTTGTTTTTAGTTCCGCAAAATCTCAAAATGTTGCGCAGCACAAATTAATGCAGTCGGCAATACCACAAATCTACAAATGTCCTGAAGAGGGCAGGACGACGTTCTTGTTGAGTTGCGTCTTCCCGCACAACAGCCAAAGAAAAGAAAAAAGAAGAGCGTGGTCATGTGACCTTACGTAATCGCTCACGTCTTATGGGAGAATACTGTGGTGGACTGACACGCTACCATGTGAGTTTATGTGATAGTTTTGTGTAAAACATTTATTAATTTGTCTTCGTTTGGAAACATTGCGTTTTTGTTACTTGAATGAAAACAGGTATGTTTTTAGTTTTGTGTTCAATGACAATGTTTTAGCTTGTTTGCCGACTTAGCTCGCTCTAGGGAGGTACAGTATTAAGGGATTAATGAGCTGATGCACCGGTTTTATCACCTGTAGTGTTGTTGGATTTCTGGCTGAACTGAACTTGCTTCACCAGTGACATCAGCTGTGAAGTAATGCGGAGCAGCAGCTCATGGCGTGGAAGTCGAGGACACGAAGTCTGCAAGTGTTTGACACAGAGCAGAGCACCGACTCCGTGGAGTGGTGCCCTGTCTCACCGTGTCACAACATTCTAGTCTGTGGGACATACCAGCTGAACAAGGGCGTAAGATCAACACACACTCCCACTCACACACAAGGCCAAAAGGGAAGACTGTAGAGAAGAACAAGACAGAATCTTAACATTAACAAATGATCTCAAACGCTGTTTCCAGGTCTTTCAGCGTAGGAAATTACTTTTTTTGTCTGCAATATTATTTGAAATTGTAAGACTAAGTGAGGAAAAAAAAACAAATAATTTTGTATTGAAGTAGTGCAAAGGTGAATATTCTTGCACATTAGATGTGTGACAATTAAATTTTCTAGTTGTAACCTTTCAGAGATTGTGACTAACAATGTTACAACATCCAGTTTTATGTTTTATCCTGTAGACAGCTGGAGAAGAGGCCACACCCAGCAGAAGTGGTCGTTTGTACCTTTTTAACTTTCGTCAAGATGCTCTGATGAGTCCACCTCTCACTGAGCTGCAGCAAATTGACACAGCTGCCATTTTAGATTTGAAATGGTAAGGAAATCAAAAAGATCAGTAAGTTGTTGTTGTCACTTTTTGTCTACCTCTTTCTGATTTACTGTTCTTTTATGCTCAGGTGTCACGTCCCGGTGTCAGGGAAAGCATTGCTGGGAGCAGCAGCCGCTTCAGGAGAGCTTCAGCTGTATGGCATGTCTCTGAATCAGGTCAGAAGTGAAGAAAAATCACAGACAGTAATGGTTCTTGTCATTTCATTTGATGTTTTCTTTTTTTATTCTGTTATTTGTCTGCACTCATGACTGTGTGTATCCAGTAGGACCGCAGCCATACTCTAAAGGCTGTCCACAGTTTGGAGGTGGGCCCACAGCGGCTGGTTCTGTCACTGGACTGGTCAACTGGTCGCATGAACGGGTAATAAAATTCTCATAATTGGTTGTTTGATTTTTTTTAAATTTGTTTTCTCACGACTACACATTTTAGAGCTAAAACAGTTTCAACTAAATGCAGTCCAGAAATAAACTCAAAGTACCATGAAATTAAGTCTTTAAAAAATTACTTGAAAATGATTAAGAATGTTCTTAACTTTTCCCTGATTGTATGATGGCAGTAGTAGCGGTAGTGAGGATGTTCGGCTGGTCTGCAGTGACTCGGCTGGCTGTGTCAGTGTTCAGACTATGGGTGAAGATTCTCTGATGATGCTTTCTCAGTGGAAAGCTCACGACTTTGAGGCCTGGATCTCTGCATTCTCCTATTGGGACTCACAGCTGGTTTACTCTGGTAATTTAAATCATTTCGATTTTATTTTCCTTCTCTGGTCAATTCACTCAACCATAACTGGTTTGTCTCTACTGTCCAGGAGGTGATGACTGTAAACTAAAAGGCTGGGATCTGAGGGTTGGGCCCTCCTGTCCCACTCTGACCAGTAAACGGTGAGTGTTGCTTATCTGGATTTTTGTTTGCGATAAAACCAATGTTAATTCCTTTTGTGTATTTTTTTAAAGGCACTCTATGGGAGTATGCAGTATTCAGAGCAGCCCTCACCGAGAACACATTCTTGCTACAGGCAGGTGCGTATCACAGTGACCCTCAGAGAATGAGAAATGGATCAGCAAGGTCTCTGACTCCCGTGTGTCCTCTTGTTTACTTTTTTTCCTGCAGTTACGATGAGCAGGTTCTATTGTGGGATGGTAGGAACATGAAGCAGCCACTCAGTGAGAGCAACATGGGTGGAGGTGTGTGGAGGCTCAAGTGGCATCCGACAAATCCACACCTGCTGCTCGCTGCCTGTATGCACAATGACTTCCACATCCTTCACTGCCAACAGGCCTTAGGTCAGTAACCAGAATGAGGTTTTTGGTGATAGCAATACTATTTTTATTTACCTGATATTTAACTTTATTTTGAATTTTAAGCAAACCATTTTAAATTAGAGGGATTATACAAATATAAAATAGGTCTAATACAAAAGTACAATTCAGAATATATACAGTATGTTATTAAATCCAACAGAGGACGCTCTTAGTAGAGAGTATGTGTTTCACACTACTAAATTAAGTTATAGTTGACTGTAGTAAATACAATTTTCTATACTCCACCATGTTCCATATTTGGATTATTTAAGTCCCTGAATGTTTTGTTTTCATCCTAGTTTTCACATTTTCCCTAAGATGCTTAAATCAGAGAACATTTTTTTGTGTACTATCAATCTCCATTAGTAGAAATTATCTCATTTAACTTTCTTAAGAAGTAAATTGATGAAGTTGACGCT
>NC_024328.1:4833717-4855619 GCF_000523025.1 Cynoglossus semilaevis | reverse complement strand
ACCATTTGTTTCTCTGTCCAGAGGGCAGCGGAGAACCATGTCCTGTCGTGACATCCTACATTCTCCACAACTCTCTGGCTTATGGAGCCGATTGGTCCCGCATCTCTCTAGATGAACCTGTTCCCTGCTCACCTCCTGCTACAGAGCCACAGGAGGTGACAATAGAGGGCAGAGGTCACTTACGGATTCAGTACGAGTCTCCCACTGCTAGTTTTGACACCTCACTAGAGGACGATACTGGTAGATATATACCCGAGAGCATCGCTGCTCCACCTGCTTCTGTTCATGCACCTGTAAGTGGCTCCTTTAACCCACAATCTGGCACCCCCTCCATGTCCAGCTTGCTAGCAACGTGCTCCTTCTACGACCACATGCTGCACGTGTGGCGCTGGGACTGGACTTCAGACAAGACTGAGCAGGAGATGAGATGAGTAAATATGGAGCAATGACTCAAACCAAAGCATATGTTTACCTATGTAAAGGGAATGATAAACGCTAGTCATTAGGCTCTTATCACAGATTGTCCAAAAAGCAACAGTATTTACCTGCATATCTTAAAAACTTCTATTTAAACAGTGTATAAACATCCTGCAGTTCAACCAGTCAATGCAAATTGGTAACAGCCATACTAGTGCTCATACCAACTGTAATAGCTTTTTTTTAAAGTGAGTTTCATTTAGAAACTGTTTAGAAAATGTAAATGGTAAGTTTTTACAGTATTGCATTGTTATACAAAACCTAAAACGTATGAAAAACAGATTGTGCAATTTTTCAATTACGAAATAAATATGTTGAACACACATTGAGGTCTAATCTGTTTTTTTTAATAATGAACACAAATCTTGGGAAAAACAAAACCTGAAAATGTTTTGGTTTTTTTTTTTTGTGATCCATTGTTGGTTTGGAACAACATGAATCTAACAGGGTCTCTCCTCTCTATGCAAATAAATATGCACAGCTTTTTACCAGTAGATAAAATCTAAGTTTCTTTAAAAACCTTTTAACAAAGTTGGCTGAGGAAATGTTTCATTTCACACCACAACACAACAGTTAGTTACCTACATACCAGTATTTATTGTGAAAGTACACATATTGAAATAATTAGAACTGTAATTAAAGTCTGATCATTTTACATTGCAATAGGTTTTGACCACAGGGTCTGGCAAAGGTACATATTTTTAGGAACCTGCATTTTTTTTTAATCTTGTTAAAAAGTCCGTATACCTTTAACGAATATAGTTTTTAGGATAGAGCTTGAAGAGTTTTCCTTCCTGAGTGGGTTCAAATCCATATTTTTCCAGGTTTTCTTTACTAAAGGTGCCGTTCTTAAAGTCTTCCCTAATGCGAGGAGCAACCACCTCGTTGAACAGACTCTGTGCAGTCAGTGGAGGCTCTGTTCCTTTGGGGATGCGGTACGAGACATAGGGTTTGAGTTGGAAACCCTCCAGGGGGGGCACCACAAACTCTGGTATCATGGCTTTAATGGCAACAAACTTATTGCTGGAGAGTTTAATCCCAGTGGGCCTCGCTCCACGTCCTTTGTTGTGAGTCCTAGAACCACGTTTGCTGGTGAACTCGGACATCCTGTCTGCTCCTCGAACCAGACCCCTCACCAGAGTGGATAACATCCCCATGGTGCTGCAGTGTTGACTTCTCTGTCCAAGCCAAGATAAAACTTTTGGTTAAATAGGTTTAATAAGGATTAAGCAAATGAAGAAAACAAATAAATAGACCAAAGGAAATGTTTGTTGCAGACGAAATTGGAAAGTGTGAGGTTATACAGCATATTATATTGCAATACAAAAATAAACATTTACATTACTTATCAGGTTGAGGTCTATTAAATCAAGTTGCCTCATAATCAAGACTCTATGAAGTGCAAATATGAGTCGTATCTAAAACGTGTGCGATAGACCAAAACATTATTTAATAACTTTTGGTTGCAGAAATTGAACTCAAGTTACCATATATTTTTCAACCTTTATCTTTAAACATTTCAGCTGAGCAATTTTCTTGCACCAAATTTAAAGTGCTACATTTTTTACAAACCACACAATCAGACACTTCTATTATCAGGAAACACTAGGAAAACATAGGTGTAAGACATCGAGAATAACATATTCAAGTAGAACAACCAGCAGAATCTCATCCGCGTTGAACAAAAATCCCAAATCAAATCAAATACATTATACATCGTCGCTAGCTAGGTGTTTAGGATATAATATTATTGACCGATTGTATGCTGAGACATTCAATCTCATGTTATTTAAATATTAAAAAGAACCATTAACGATACAATTTTGAAACAAACTCACAGTCTTCAATTGTAAAATAAATCTAAAATGAAATCACCTTGAGGTCTGTCGCTAGCTCTCCAATGTGCTTTAGTTGCCCAACAAAAGGAGAAGCAATTGGCCGACAAACAGCACCTTTTAACCAATGAAACCTCAGGATACTAGTCCACTTTGAGTGCGTGGATTTGGTCGGAAGTGTAGAAGCATAGAAGGTTGAACCTTCAGTATAAATCCTAAACGGAGACCTAAAGCTTAAATACGCCGCTATTTGGTCTTTTACTTTGAAGGTGTAACCAGAAACGGTTGACCTTGCACATAACACTTTTGTAAGGCATGTACGTGTTTACAGAAACAGCTTTGATAGATAGGAGAAAGGTAGGTGAGAAAATGTTGCTTTTATTGCAGTTTTTCTATAAATCAAACAAGATATTTGTTTTTGTTTGAATTTAGTAATGTCTGTGTAAATTCAAACTCCAATTGTTTTGTTTTATTCTTTGTGTAACTTCTGTTGTGTAGCGGATTCTAGCCTTAGAGAGGCGGAGTCAAAAACGTACCAAAATAAAAGGTAGCCCAAGCCAACCAGACTATGGAAACGATAGAAATGGAATGTTAGCGTTTAAATCCAATCAAGATTGGCCCTTTGTGCTCATGTATGAATAATAAATAATCCTGACTGCTAATGTTGCATTCAAGTAAATTCCAAACCGTGGATTTGTTCGCCGTTTTAGATATTAAAAATATTTAATCTTAGAGGGTATATGTAGATTAAATTATGCGATTTTATTTATTTTAAAAATTCCTGAGATTTAGCCATTTCAAATATAGATATCTTACTGTCCTTTTTTGTGCAATTTGGTTAACTTCTGAGTTTGTGTGTGTGTGTGTTGATAATTTTAAATGATCTTGGCAGTGTTTCGCGAACATTTAAACTTTTTGGCCTACTTTTAGTAGTGTGTTGTGGCAGTTGTATAACTTTCTTTTTTGGGGGGCAAACTAAGCAAACATCTTGGCTATCTGGTTTTCATTGTTTTTACTTTATTTTTACTTTATTTTATTGTAATTTCAATTTGTGGGCAAACATTTGTGTCTCACTATTATACTCAATTATAGCTTTTTTGGCTAACTTCTTACTGTTTATATTATGTCTCACCTTATTCTACTTATTCTACTATTTATGACTTTATATCTAGTTATTATTTTCTATTGATTTTATTTTCTTGTCTAACTTTTAGCTCAACACAGAAATTGTCTTCTAGGCTCTAATTCATATTGTTTAAAGAAATCCCTATAGAGCTTGTAAATTGTGTACTAAATTATTGCAAATATTTAAAATATTTTTTGGTTAACTTCTGATTTAAAACTTAACTTACAATTCTGAAACAGTATTGTTTTAGAGGTAAAGCAGGGCAAAGTGCGTGAGGAAGAATAGTAGGAAGGGAGGAAGAAGGGGGTGGAGTGTCTGATTACAAACACTCAGTATGTGACCACTTTATCAGCTGCTGTGTCCTTTAGCCCACAGATTGGCAAAAAACAATAGGTTAAGGTAGTTAGTAAACACATTTGTTGTATAAAAATCCACAATTCAGTTCTTCCTATAGTCTTTGTAAATGCTCCAGATAAACAAAGTGTAATTTGACTGATTCATAATGTCATTCCAGATAATCTATCCATTTCTTCTCATTTTGTCAGATTCTATAAAAGTATTCTGTGTGGACCTGGTATTGTATTTATAAAACTACTATGGCGAAAAAAAGTGAAGATGAGAGCTGCAGTATTTACTCGGTACGTATGTCCTTCAACACAATTCACTAGAGCGCTAAAAGTTTTCAATTGTTTTTATTAAGTCTGCACACCCATCCAGCCCGCCATACTTTCGGGGCAGTGGTGGCTTAGTGGTTAAGGAAGCGGACTTGAGTCTGGAAGGCTTCAGGTTCAAGTCCATTAGCTGCCAGGTTACCACAGGTTCTCTGAGCATGGCACACACTGCTTCTTGTGCGCTTAAAGCTGCCCACTGTTCACTTTGGTGATGGGTTAAAAGCAGATGTCACATTTGGTTGTGTGCAGTGGTGTGCTGTGTAAAAATGACAAGGACTTCACTTTTTTTTAGTTCTTAAAATGTAATTATTTTCTTTGAGACAGAACCCACCAACCTCCAAATAGATACTTATATACACCTGCTTAAATGGTTAGATCACAAAAAATGTGTGCAGTTCTTGTTATGCGCTGATAATAAGAACCAGGTTTTACTGATGTTGGTCATCACCAGTTCACATCTTTTCTTCAGTCTTTTTGTCTCTTTCTGTCTGTACGTGACCTTTCAGAATCTGGGTCCAATCGGCAGTGAGATCAGAGCCAGGATGCAGCAACTTGTACAAGAAAGGACTGAAGTTAATATGGTAAATTTAGCATAAAACAATAAGACTTGTTACTCTTGTATTTCAGTAATCACATGTTTTATTCAGTTTCTTTCTGTTTTAGCCCAAAACACAAGTAGCACAACTGGTGAGTAACTTGTTGTTGTTACTGTTTGTCTTCCAGTGGACAGCTGTGCTGATTGGATCATTGATGATGATGTCATTCCTAGGAGTCGTGGTGTTTCTTCTCTACAGACACTATAAATTGTCAAGTCAGTGTTCTGCACAAAAACTCTTCAAGATCAAAGAAAAAACTTGAACAAAGACACAAAACCGACGTGTACAAAGATTATGGCACATTTTAAGATAACTTTTTATGTACTGGACAATAGAAAAGTGTAGGAAAATTTTATTTAGCCTTAAAAATCATTAGCAAAAACAAATCAAAGTTAGCAAAAAATTTCATTAATCGGAAAAGTTTAGTCATTTTGAATTAAAAGAGAATTAATAAGGGAATTACCTGTACATACATACGTTTATACAATCCGATACCTTATTTTCTCCTCCAGCATGCTACAGTCTGTTGTTGCCGAGACAATAGCATTTGGGTTTAGGTATCTGATTGGATGGGCTACAGTTGTTTGCAAGTGTCGAACCAATACCGATCCAGAATATTAAATGTAACCATCCCCAGTTTATAGATTCAAACTAAATAAAGGTAGAACTGACTGAAGTTTGAATTTAAGAAGAGTTTTAACTAGATATATTATACATTACATTGATGTCATCATGGATGGTCATAGATGTGCATAGTAAATAGAAAATTATATATGCTGTCTTTAAATAACTTGTTTGTTGTATTTCAGAAAAAGAGGTGGGAGTTCCTCATTATCGTTTCAGGAAGCGAGACAAGGTGCTGTTTTATGGCCGAAAAATCATGAGAAAGGTCAGTTTTTCTTACACATCCCAACCATCTGGTCTGGTCTGTAAAGACACATTTTAAAGACCTGTTTTAAACAAATGCGATGTAAACCATCACTCATACTGTTTCCAATCAATCCTTTCAATAGCAGAATGAACATGATAAGTTCAGATGTGTGTCTGTTACAGGTTCAGACATTATCATCGCCCCCTCCTACAAATTCCAACACGGCCTCTCGTCAGAGAACAAAGAAAAGGACCAAAGTTTTGTCTATTGCTCGCAAGTAAGTCAGAGAAAAGAACTGGGAGATGAAAATTAGAGTTTTGTACATAGACACAGAAGTCACCAACACCGTTGTGTTTTGTGTCAGGATTCTCCGTATTCGTAGGGAGCCTCCCACCCTGCAACACAAAGAGCCCCCTCCCTGTCTGCTGGAAGCTGATCTGACAGAGTTTGATGTGCAGAACTCACATCTGCCTTCTGAGGTGCTCTACATGTTGAAAAATGTCAGGTATGTCATAAAGGTGTACAACAGAACTTCTAGAATCAAAACTTACACCATGAATTCCCACTGAATAATTTGGAGGTGGTTTTGAACCCTGATAAAATAAATTGATGAAATGTTTTTCTTGTGTCACATACAAGGGTTCTGGGACACTTTGAGAAGCCTCTCTTCTTGGAGCTGTGTCGTCATATGGTGCTAATACAGCTGCACCAGGGGGAGCCACTGTTCCGCCCCGGGGACACAGATGACAGCATTTATGTAGTCCAAGATGGCCGCCTGGAGCTCTGCATCCATGAAAGTGTGAGAGCACAAGTTCAAAACCTCCGTTTGATTATAAAACAATTTCACTTTCAGATGTTTTCTGCACAGTGGTTGTCTTTTCTTAATTGTTTTGTCTTCCTGTAGGATGGAACAGAGGCAGTGGTGAAGGAAGTTTTAACAGGGGACAGTGTTCACAGTCTACTCAGTATCCTGGACATCATCACCGTACGATTGAGCATTCATTTCATCTTTATAATCATATAGTATCATTCTACATGTTTATAATTAAAAGGTTTAAAAATGCAAACCTACAACAAAAAAGCTTAATGTTAAGAAAAGCTCAAAGCTAAAATAGCATTAGTTATCTAAAACCACAATAAAACATGAGCAAAGAAATCACATTTAGGTTCTCCACAGATATACCTCTTTCAGTTCCATGTATAGTAAAAAGTACTGCTTCTGGATTAGGACAGCAAACAGAGAAACAAAAAAAATAGTCATTGTTGCAAAATGAGTAAATGTTGCATTGCTTATTCAATATACATTTCCATTTTCCAGATATTCTACAGACCATGTTTTGGTTCTGAATAATTGAATTGCTCATTCCACACAGAACATCATGTAGTATAACTAATGTCATGAGTTTTCATACTATCTCCTGTCCTAATGTCTCCACACACTGCACGGTGTAAATGTAGGGTTATCCAGCTCCGTACAAGACAGTGTCTGCTCGAGCTGCAGCTCCCTCCACGGTCCTGCGTCTTCCAGCTGCAGCCTTTCAGTCAGTCTTTGAGAAATATCCTGAGACTCTGGTTCGAGTCATTCAGGTACAGTATACATATATACACACACATAAAAAAACATTTAAAGAAACAAAACAAGTTAATAATCTGTAAATGTTCTGTAATCATGGACAGATAATCATGGTGCGCCTCCAAAGAGTGACCTTTCTTGCCCTACACAACTACCTAGGCCTGACCACAGAACTCTTCAACCCTGTAACCTTGCTTTTTTTGTACTTCCTCAAATTTTGAATACATTTAAATTGTATGTTCAACCCTCAGATCTCAGAAGGATTCCACTTACTATACAGACTCTACCTCTATGTTCTTTCCCACAGGAGAGCCAGGCCATCTCTCTGGTGTCAGTGGCACACGTTCTTGGTGAGACTTCTTCACATCGCAGTCTTCGCAGACAGCCTTCGCACTCTGAGGATCAGGGACCTGAAAGTGCAGGTCTGAAGCTACAGCATTTTTTTTACTCTGACTATAAAGCTCTACCTGACTATTTTTTCTCTACACTAACACATGATTAAAAAAAATAAGTAAAAATAATATGTACAGATGTTAAGAAAAAGCAGTCTTTGTTGATACATTGTCATTGTTATCCTCATAATCATCATAATTATTTTCCCACATGCTTGTGATGTACAAATGAACATTTCCTTCACCATTATTCCGTTTACGTTAAGCCACTGCTAAATTAGATTATTTTTATATTTTTTCTCACCAATAGAAGAGTTATTATATCTTTGTATAAATCTGTGAACATCCAAAATAGAAGACATTTGTTTGGTATTTTATAACCAAATTATCTGAAAAATTGACTTTGTTTTTGTTTTTGTTTTTTTTGTCTGGGACCATCAGAGGGTTTTATGTTAACGTTTCCTCGTGTTTTTTTTATTATGCCTACTGTTGCAGAAAAGTCCAGCTTCCCTGACACGTCTTCATTGAAATACAGAAAATCTCGTTCCCTCTCCACCCCACTGGTTCTTACAGGTACTGTCCATGTCCATGTGTGTTTTTCTTGGATATTAACTTCAGTCTATGTATTAAACCAGAGTTTCTCTTACCTAAACAGGCAAATGTTTGATTTGAATTAGAAGATTATATTGATTTCACACTCTAAAGCACGGGTGCCCAATAAGAAGATTGCGATCTACAAGAGGATCTCAAAGGGAGTGCTGGTAGATCAAGAGCAATTACATTAAAAAAAATAAGCAGTAAAATTATAAATGTAATTCTACTTTAAGATGCTAATCAACAGGGCCTTACTTTAGCCCTGCTGATTAACATATAATGTATATAATAAGATATTCCGTTTATATGAGTAAATATCTATTCAGAGTTTTCAGTGTAGGTAGATCACTTTAACCTAGTCATTTGAAAAGTAGATCACAAGACAAAAAAGTGTGGACACCCCTGCTCTAAAGTGACTGTAGATGTAGTGTCAATAGTTGTCTTTAAATGTGGCCATGCAATTAACTGGCAAACTGTCCAGCCCACTCCCCTGCAACCCTGCAAAGGAATAAGCTGTATCTAAGAGGTAGATAATGGATGCACGTTTGTTGCCAAAAGTGTATTTTCCTACAGTGGATAACACCCTATACAAAACCTATATGAAATAAAACCCTCAATTAAATTATGTGATGTCATACAGATTAGCATAGTGCTAAGTAACGTGGCATTTGAAACTAAATCCTGTCATTTTTATTGTGGTTCATCAGGTGAAGTGTCAGCTGCCCTTAACAAAATGTATGAATGTAATGCAGCTGCCAAAGAAGAGTCGGCCCCTCACAGCCCGGTGAAGGTCAGAGATGCAGGATCTTATAAATCTACTCCACATCAGTTTATGACACTTTTACAGTATATATCATTGAGATGGAGGAGGGGCAATAAAGATTTGCCTTGAAAATGCTGACAAGTGTTGTTGTTATGTGTGTCTCTTTGTCATGCAGTCTATCCTAAAGAAGACTGTCACCATGCAGCAGAATCCACCTTCTGTTTATCAGTACAGTGATGCTGGAGGAGGAAACGTCCAATATAACAAAGTCAGTGCCATTTTCCACGCTGCTAAAAAGGATCTGCTGCAGGTCATTCAGATACAGGTACAGTAACAGGTTGTAGACTGAAGAGACATGGAAACAATGTCATTATTTTATGACTTTTTATGATGTTTTTTTCTGTCTTGAACTTTTTTTTTTTTTTTACATCGCCAGGATCATAGTCTGCTGGAGGGGAGGGTGAACCTTCGTCAGGTCAAAGCTGGTACTGTGGTGGCTCACCAGGGCGACCAGGTCAGGGACTGTGTGTGACCTTATTGCCTGGCATATCTTGTAGATGATGTTGTCACATTTTTGGAAACATACAATATGGTCAGCAGGTCAGGCTGACCATGGAGTGTGTAGCCAATAGGATGTTGCCTTTTTAGACCACAATGGTGACATATGAGTAAGAATGACTATTGACCTCAAAATATATATATATATTTAGTTTTCTATTCTGTTTCCAGGATGTTAATATTGAATTCGTCATTTCTGGTTCGCTGCACGTTTACCAGCGTATAATTGACCGCGAGGAGGAGACACTGCTCTTCGTTACCCACCCAGGTGAGATGGTGGGTCACCTGGCAGTGCTGACAGGGGAGCCACTTATCTTCACTGTCCGTGCTCTCAGAGACTGTACCTTTCTCTCCATCTCCAAGGCTCACTTCTATGAGTACGACCGGCCTACTCTCAAAACATTACTGATATGTTGGTTTCACAGAAACAGAAACGTGAAAACATGTCTGCCATTTTCAACAGGATCATGCGGGAGGAGCCCAGAGTGGTGTTAAACGTGGCCCACACTGTGGTGAAAAGAGTGTCACCGTTTGTCCGTCAGATTGACTTTGCTCTGGACTGGATGGCAGTTGAGGCTGGACGTGCTGTCTACAGGTCAACACCCTGACTTTAATAAACTGTTATTTTTCAATCATACAGTATATTATGAGGAGGTGCATTTTTGAAATGGTATTATTGCTCGTATTGTATTTAGACAAGGAGACAAGTCCGACAGCACCTTCATTGTTCTCAGTGGTCGACTGCGTTCTGTCATTGCAAAGGATGATGGGAAGAAGGAGCTGGCTGGAGAGTACGGTCGCGGTGACTTGATCGGTGTGGTGAGTCACTAGAAAGGGTGTAGCATGAAATAAGAGGTTTATAAAAAGTCTTCTTTTGAAGTTGTTAAAACTCTTTCAACCATTTATTTTTTCCAAAAAAATAAAAGAAACACTGAATAACATTTGGGAACATTTTTTCTACAGTCAAACAGTTGCTTGATAAATGATGCTTTTATTTATCCAAATATCTTATTAGTTGCTTCTGTGTTTACTGTGGTGCTTAGCTTACCTGTGTTTAAATCGTTTTAATCTTTGTTGTGAAACAAAACAAAAGCACAAAGTATAGTGAATTAAGTGAAACATCTGAATGAACAATGCCTCATTGTTGTTGGAAATTTTTGACAATAACGTAGTTAGTATAACACCCTAACTATTACACTCTCCCATGCACATTGTTTTGTGTTTTGTCTGTTGTAGGTGGAGGCTGTGACACACATGAACCGAGCCACCACCGTCCACGCTGTCAGAGATTCTGAACTGGCCAAGTTACCTGAAGGAGCTCTGAACTCCATCAAGAGGAGGTATCCCCAGGTGGTCACCAGGCTCATCCACCTGCTGGGACAGAAGATCCTGGGCAACATGCAACAGATCAACACACCTCTGGCTGGTACACACAAATATTGTGTTTATCTTTGAAGTTGTCCTTCAGTGGGACTGATGTTGTCTACTTTATCTACACAATAATAAAGCAAACGTGTTCCCAGTTAATACAGCAATGTCTCAAATATCCAATAATACATTTGCACTTACCTGCAGCTCGCAGTCTAGCTCTAAACACTCCCTCTAGCAAGTGGGATTCTGGGAATCCAGCCTCCAACCTGTCCACCGTGGCCATCCTGCCTGTCTCTGAGGAGGTTCCTCTGACCTCCTTCACTCTGGAGCTGCACCATGCACTCTGTGGCATTGGTATTAACACACAGACATACATGAAACTTCAAACTTCATTCATCAAAGTTTTATTGTTTTCATTCAACAGTTTCTTTTTAATTTCTGCAGGTCCCACTCAGCTGCTGACCAGTGACATCATCAAGCAGCGTCTGGGCTCTGCTGCTCTGGACAGGTAAACATTTAGACATGTGTTTTGACAGTAAACAAAGACCCAAGTAATGACATGACATAAAATATATTACACTACATGTTAAAATAATCTATAAATACATATTATACTAATGGATTGCTAGTGATATTTCATTATTTATTTCATGGAAAAAAAATCACACAACTCATTTTGATTCATCAGTTGTCACTACTATCAAAAATGTCTGGACAACTTCCTGCTGTGATTTATGAAAATCCTACTGTGTTCCACTTGAGACTTGAGTGTATTTAACCTAGACATTATCTAATGGTATTAGCTGCTAATGTGTGTGTCATCTGTGTTGTCAGTTTGAAGAATATATTTCATATTATCATTTGTTTAGATATTTACATCAAATGTCATGTCTGTGTCTCCTGTGAAGTGTCCATGAGTACCGACTGTCCAGTTGGCTTGGACAGCAGGAGGACATCCACCGAATCGTTCTCTATCAGTCAGACTCTAGCCTCACGCCTTGGACGCAGCGCTGCATTCGCCAGGCCGACTGCATCATCATTGTGGGTCTGGGTGAGCAGGAGCCCACCGTTGGGGAGGTCTGTCAAAAAGCCAGATGATCAGATCACACTGATGAGCTCTGGTTTAGATTTCTTTACCTGAATATTTTCTGTACCTGTAGTTGGAGAAAATGCTGGAGGGAAGTGCAGTTCGTGCTCAGAAGCAGCTGGTGCTGCTGCACAGAGAGGATGGTCCTACACCCAAAGGCACTGCTGAGTGGCTCAACATGAGGAGCTGGATCTCAAGACACCACCACCTGTCCTGTCCACGCAGAGTTTTCTCCAGGCGAAGTTTACCGAAACTGGTATGAAGCTGAATTGCACAGGACTCTTTTTACTGAACAAATATATCTTGATCTGCAAATATAGTTATTCTCTGGGGCAGCCAGGCTGCTGATCCTGTTTAACCAGAGCAAAGTGCTTGTTTGATAAACATCTTGAGCCACTTACCACTATGATGGCTTCCAGGGCTAGGAGTATAAACTACATTTGCTTTTATTAAGAATATATCTTGCATCACCAATCTGAAAAATCACTTTACGATAAATGCATCCACCTATAATATTTTGGATAGTAAATCTAACAATCTGTTTGTCTGTCTTTGTCTGTTTGTTACTTTCAGAGAGAATTGTACCAGCGAGTGTTTGAAAAAAGTCCAGATCGTCACTCTGACTTCTCACGCTTGGCCAGGATCCTAACAGGAAACAGCATCGCCCTTGTACTTGGTGGAGGAGGAGCCAGGTTTAGAATTTTTTTAATTTTCTCCAAACACATTTAATTTACTATAGAGAGTAGATTCAGTCTTGTGGGGGAAAACAAATGTTGTGCAATTAAAGAAAATCCAGATGTCATTTATATATAAATCATGATTATTTTATTCTCTCTCTGCTCTGCTTTTCTTTGGAGCTGTGACAAGGTATGTACTGTTTTCCTATTAGCTTTTAGCAGATAAAACACGTCACAGTTCCATATGATGCTGTAGCATCTAGACAAATATCCAAAATATAGCTATGATGTCACAAATAATATATGTTGTTTGTTAAATATTATACATTGTCCCCATGTTTCATAGTGTAACAGTTAGCACACCTGCCTTGCCAGCAAAGAGCTGAGAGTCAGCGGTTAGATTCCCAGAGGAGCCACATAATATCTCAGTGGTGGCTTAGTGGTTAAGGAAGCGGACTTGTATCCGGAAGTCTTCAGGTTCGAGTCCATCCCAGTCCAGCTGCCCCACTCATTGCTCCTCTTAAAGCTGCCCACTGTTCACTTTGGTGATGGGTTAAAAGCAGAGGTCACATTTGGTTGTGAGCAGTGGTGAGCTGTGTCACTATGACAAGGAGTTCACTTTCCTGTTTTTTAATGTGCCTAATACTAAAAGAAAGAATAGTATTCAAATTTTTAACTGTGATTAATTACACGACTTCTTGCAATCTACCGCAAATAATCACACTGTTACATAAATCCAATAATCAATTCAACAGTAGTCTATATAGCACACTTTTATTTTAAATGTACCACCATGCGAGAAAAAGTGCTCTAACATTTGTTGTGCAAACACTTTTCACAGTGCTGCATCTAAGTGTTCACAGAAAGGCACATCACTTCATCTTTGTGCTTGTCAGAGATCCAGCTTGAAGGATCTTGTTTACATTATATTGGTTGCTAGGATGTGTGATTGGACAATGACTGCCTGGGGGCTGTGTTTTTCAAAAGTTCAATCCACTTTTTTTCTGGTTCATGTGAGCGCAGCTATAGTGAGCAACAGACCTAATAATCACATATAGAATATAAAATTACCCAACGTAAAAATAACCCATAAAAAAATCCAAAGTAAGTCAGAGTGTAAATTGAACTTTTATAACTTTGGTAAAATATTTGCATAAACAATGTAGTTTAGCGATAATAACTTCATATTTATAACATGTTTATAACATCACAGTGTTTGACTTTCTTCACTCTCCTTTAATATAATAATAATATAATTATATTATTATTATTAATTATATTATAATAATTATGATTATTATTCTGTGCGTCAGGTTGTTTATGAAGGTATGTCATACAGTCTATATATCTACAGTTAACTCCTAATGTAAAGACAGTGTGATAGTGTATCAATGAGGGTTTTGTTGCTTCTTAACAGGTCTGAACAGGTCCTGAATATTTACTGAACTGGTGAGACGTATAGACACGTTTAAATGAGGATGTAGAAAAACGAGTGACAGAATGTATTCATTTATTTTTTGTGGTCCTGGTTCCAGGGGCTGCTCTCAGGTTGGCATCATACGGGCTCTGAATGAGGCAGGAATCCCAATTGACCTGGTTGGAGGGACATCCATCGGCTCTTTTATAGGAGCTCTGTATGCAGAAGAGAAGAGCTACAGTCGCATGAGGGTCCGAGCTCGTGAATGGGCCATGGTACTGAGAGCCAGATCAGATAGAAGTGTCGTCTTCTCTGATAATTAAAGTCAGGAGTAGGCTAACATAACTAAAAGTAATTCAGTTGTTAAACATAGAAGTTCCTTGCTGGGCTTTCAAGTCCTTTTTTTGTGACAAAGTGACATTTAGTGACATTTAGAGATTTCAATTTTATTACTGACCACATTCTACCTTCACCCCGTCTTCAGGACATGACGTCATTCTTCAAGAAAATCCTGGATCTGACCTACCCAGTGACCTCCATGTTCTCTGGGGCTTCCTTCAACTCTAGCATCAGTTCTGTCTTCAAAGACAAACAGATAGAGGTGTGAAATGAAAAAGAAATTATTCTTTATTTTTTATTAATTTATTTTTTAAAACACGGCATCACAATTGCCAAAAACAATTTATATCACTGTGCAGCTGTTTTCCATTATAAAAAGCATATATATAATATGTACTTTGTGAAATGAATAGTACAAATAAATCGAGTCAGTTGCAGCTAATCATTAGCAACAGTATATTAAATCTGTTTTTCTGAGCTATTTTTTCATATTTTTTTATTCATTTAAATATAAATGTCTCTTAAAAAGACACTATTTTTTGTATAACTTTTAATAAATTTCTGATTCTGCATTATATAAGTCTTTCCAAACCAATAACCCACTGAGTTAATAACTGTTTGCTTTATTTCTTGTCTTAGGATTTGTGGCTTCCGTACTTTAACATCACGACAGACATCACTGCCTCCTCCATGAGAGTCCACACTGATGGTCTGTCTCACCAACCATGTATTATTTTATACATTACATAATTTTAATAAGATTAATAATAGATAATAATATATTCTGAAACAAGTTTCTAAGACAAAAAGACCTCATCTTCTGTTAGTGTACTCTGATTTACATTTGTCACTCTTTAATCCACACACCTGGTTTCTGTGCTTCAGGTTCTTTATGGAGGTACGTCAGAGCCAGTATGTCTCTGTCGGGATATTTACCTCCACTCTGTGACCCTAAAGACGGACATCTGCTCATGGATGGTGGATACATCAATAATCTGCCTGGTGAGAAATCAAGAAAGCAGTCAGCGTTCTGGTGCTAATTAACATGTTAAAGAAAACATTATCTGAGATAAACTCTATACAGGGGTTCATTGACTTACATCAGAATTACGTTCCTAAGGTGCGACAGAACTCCATTTTTTTTGTAAGTAGGAACTCACATACTGTACATCAGTGCCTATGTCACTCACCTACGCTACCACAGTGGTGACATCATGGTCTAGGACATAAAAACAACAGAAGAGTCTGTCCTACACTTGGGAGCCATAATGAAGGGCAAATATTTCCCAAGAAATTACACACAAACAAATGAAAGAAAACAAGTGTCGCACAAGGTATTGCATAAAACAGGTGAATATAAACAAAGTCGTCTTCTGCATTTAGTGCCACATGATGATGTATTTGTCTGCTGCGCTCTTTATTTTAGCAATGTACGTTGGAATAATGGAACCAGACTTGATGCCGAAAATTCGAAATTCTATAGATTGAGTGTCGTAAACCGAGGACCCCCTGTACATCCTTTCTACTGGATCTTAAAGCTTTTTAGTTATTTTTTCTCTTTATTTACTGTTTACAAATTAAATACCTAGTAATACAAGGTTTGTGAAAAATATGACCAGTATGTTTTTTATATATACACAGGCCATCTTTTAGCAGGTAGATTAGTAAAATATAAAAATATTTAAAAATAATCATCATAATCATCATTTTATTAAAATAAAACTTCTCATTAAAAGCATCAAGGACTATGTATGGTTTAGAAGTAAAGTAAAATTTCTGTTTCCAATGGTTCCCACTAGCTGATGTTGCTCGCTCCATGGGAGCCAAAGTCGTGATTGCAATCGATGTTGGAAGCAGAGATGAAACCAGTCTTACCAACTACGGCGATTCTCTGAACGGATGGTGGCTGTTGTGGAAAAGATTGAATCCAATGGCTGAAAAAGTGAAGGTACAATCATCAACAACAATATGNTGTGTGTGTATTTATGGTAAAAGCAATTATCGGTGATTATTAGATAAAATTAATTTCAGCCTGTTCTACATCTACTATTTCTTTGCCAGGTTCTCAACATGGCAGAGATCCAGACCCGTTTAGCTTATGTGTGCTGCGTCCGACAGCTGGAACAAGTCAAAGGCTGCGACTATTGTGAATACATTCGACCCCCGATCGACCGTTATGGCACCTTGGAGTTTGGAAAGTTTGACGAGATCACTGTGAGTTTTCTTCTTCCTGTCACCTGCTGCGGTCTGATGTCAACGGCTGTATTCTAAACCCTCTGTCCCTGCTGAATGTGATCACAGGAAGTAGGTTACCAGCACGGGAAGACACTGTTTGATGTGTGGCAGCGCAGCCGGGTGGTTGACAGTATGATGAAGGACAGACACCAGGAAGAGTTCCATAAGACCAGACATGGACATGTGAGGGACTTTGTGAATTTGTGTCTGTTAACGTGACATTAGAAACTAACACTATTGGGTGGGGTCTGTCTTTCAGGTGGTCACCTGTCCTAATGCCTCCTTCACTGACCTGGCAGAGATTGTGGCCAGAATAGAACCTGTGAAGAACGCTCTCTTTGGCGGTGAGTTTTAAGTACTACTATCTATCCTTAGTACAATATCTAGTAAAATCCATAGATACTTTGTAATGTCTAACACGTTTTTTAGATGCTACAAGTTTAAAAAAATATTTTTTTGGCCTTAAGATAACATCACAGGAGTGACTATTTAAATGTATACACTGGAATATGGCTTAAATTACACTGTGACTTTATTTGGATCTGAGGCTTTCATTTCTATTTTGTTTGTTGTTCAGAAGAACTCTCTGATGAGTACCAGACAGACTATGATGAGGAGACAGTAGAGAGCGCTCTCTCTGACTTTGAGGCCTTCATGCCTGGAAGTGAGCAAGCCGAGGGAGAGGAGACGGCCGACACGGCTGAGACTGTACGTGAAAAAAACACACATATTTGTCTGTAAATCCATTTATGGTTCATCACCAAATCATAGGATAATGTTCAAGGAAATGTCATTTTTATTTTGTTTTCATTTGATTGAAAAACCTGAAACACATATTGGCTGTAATGTGGAGGTCTGAACTACCACCATGTTATTCCTCAGAATCATTAAAGTGCTTTCCAATCTGTTTTACAGGATGAAGAAAAATCAGAGGGTGATTCTAGAAGAAAGGACAGACATTCACATTAAACCAAAAGTCCCGGTTTAACTTTTTAAAAAGTAGCAGAACCGTCCTGTCAAGGTCCTGGCGAGATAAGGTCCTAATTGAAAAGCATTTATAAGGCAGTACAACAAATGTCCAGACTGTTTACATTTCACAAACTGCAAAATAATAGGTGAAATAAAAGATATCAGCCACTTTTGTTATCAGCATCTGTGTACAGAGAGGGCTGAGCAGAGGAGCTATTTGTTACTTCTATTTTATAGTCACAACCATACAGTGTTTAATTTGTAAACTGTGAAATTCTGGAATACAGAAAAACAATTGTTCCAGCGACTGTTTTCTTTTCTTTTCATTGTGACACGGAGGTATCAGATCCTGTTGTGCCAGATTCCTGCTCAAATTAAATCCTGCACTAATGATACTGGCACATTCTAGATAGAACTGAGGGACATTAGTACTAGAAACCAATTGTGATACCATAAAACCTATTGTGCCTAATATTCTCATGACAAATTTGTCTGGATAACCCGAAGGAAGCACGCAGAATGGATCCCAGTTGTGGAAGTCGAGCCAGGACAGGAGGGAGGAAAAAAGGGTGCACTCTGGGTCCTCGGTTGAAGGTGTGGCTCCCACTCAAACCTTTGATGAAACCACCATTAAAAACCTAAAAACCTTAGGAAAGGGTGGTGCTCTATATAACCTTAGTGCGAATGACAGTGAAGACCAGAAGTATTGTGAACTTGGTGCCAAGAATGGTTGTAGGAGGATTCTGGAGTAGGGTTTCTGGAATCAAACACTTTGTCCTGTGTAATGCTGCATGTTGATGATGATGGTGATGATGATAGTGATAATGAACTACCTCCTGTAAAACAATATAATATGGTTTTCTTTATTTTTCTTCCATGAGATCTGTCATGACAAAAACATGAGAAAACAAAACACTCATTCTGTGCAACCTTTTTTTTTTACATTTTAATGAATGCAGTATTTGTTGTTAATGAGAATTATGGAACTTTTTAATCATCATCTGCACACTGCAGGTGTGAGCTAAATTGAACCATCACTAATAAACCAGACTGTATGTGTTTGTATTCATGGCTTAACAATCTTTTAAATATTCCTCCTATAATGTCAACCAAGTCTTTGGTTATTTTTTTTGGAATAATTTCCAAAAAGAGTTGCAGGACAAAGACTGATAATGGCATTTGTTGAACTGGGACAGTTTACCACAGGGTTCTGTGTTTGATTTACACTTTTTTGATTTTTAACTTTTACCAACTGTGTGGGGCATGTATTTAAACAGAATTTATTTTTCTAAAAGGGGAATTTCCCATTTAAGGAGGGAGGGAGGGAGGGGGCATAAAATTGCGTAACAGCACAATCTAGTGGAGACCGAGGTTAATGTGGCCAACTATACTATAATGTTAACTATACGTTAATCAGGATGAATGCCTTTGTCATTTACTGTGATCATGGATCCACTGGCAGAACCTACTGCAGTATTTAGTTGGTCTGACCGTAGAGAAGGCTCTGCCTGGGAATCGGACGCTTTTCCACAGATTTTCTATTTTTTTCTTCCAGTTATAGACAGTAAAAATGTCTATAATCCCCACAAAGTACCGCTTGTCTGGCCCATCGATGACATGAATGGAGTTTTTGCAGTTTGGTAGGAGCCTGTGATGATGTTCCTTGAAGTCCTGCAGCACAGAATCACTCCTGGTTTCCATTGGCGTTAGCTCTATTTCCTGGAGTGGGATTTCTTCACCTCCTTCTCCTGCCCATGCTCCTGTAGATCCTGATCCACCTTCTGGACAATTTGGGACCACTTGACTCTTGCCTAGTAATGGAACAGTGGGAGGATGAGACTCTGTAGGACTGGCATCCAACTCCAGAGACCTGTAAGAAAACCCGTCAATTGTTTTAATCAGCACATATATAATAAGATGTAAACACAAATACTCAGTTGTTGGTTCAGTAACCAGTGATAGACTCAATCTTTCACAGACTCTTGGCTGAAGAAGATATGGTTCAGTTAGGAGCAGATGTGGGCAAACTATGGTCTGAGGGCCAGATACTGCCCACTGGGCTTTCTAATCCTATTTGCAGAATAAGTGCTTCAAAGTATGGTAAAGACTGGTGTCTATTTTTCTGTTTCATGTATAACACCAAATACACTGAAATTTATGTTGATACCACTAGATGGCGGCGGACATAAAATGTGCCAAATTACTTGAAAGTTTAACTAAGTTTTGAACCTCACTTTGGTCCGTGACCCAAAAAGTTTGCCCACTCCAGGTATAGAGGATAAAGGAGTGTGTTTGTTGATGTGTCGTCAGAGGGAAAACAGAAGATTAAGGCTTGGTCAAAAGACAAAACCGATGTGTATGAATTGACATACAGTTTCTCAGGATTTACCTTAGCAAATGTAATTAAGGTAATTTCAAAGTAAAAGACTAAATGACAAGTAAAGGATACTTTTGTTAAAAATTCAAAATAAAACAAAAATAAAACTTACTTTGTTGCACGAATAACAATATCTGCCAGGGAGTGTTTTCCCTCAAGTTCATCCTGGTGCAGAGGCTGACAAGCCAACAGGAGGCTGTAGTCCAGAACATTCAGCTCCCGAAGAAATGTTGCGTCCTGTTTGACTTGTTCAACAAACCAGGGTTTCTCCTGACCTGTGGGAAACACACAGATGTATCATACCTTGTACAAATATTTGATACTCCAATACAAGACATCAATGTTGATAACTGTTGGTGTGAGAACACCTAAAATACCTAAAATGATGTGCTGCCCTTCAAAGTTGTTGTCTTTCAGCACTTTGATAATCTGTTTCCCTTTAGTGTCAGGATTTGTCCACCTTCCAACCTCACAGCCTTTCACGTCATATCTGTTGCATGAATGACAAAATGGACAAACAAAAAAAGTCAAATACCCTCATCACACACTAAAGCCATAAGAACCACGGAAAAGACAAACAGCTTGAGGTAATTGCTGGGTAATACCTTTTGAACTAACATGTACTGCAGTAGGTACTCTATGTGATGACAGAAAACAGAAGAAGAAGAAAAAAAGATACTAAACCTGATGTTGATCCTCTCATCAGGATAGAAGATGCTCTGCATCACTATAAAGTATTTCTGTGGAAAAAATATATTTTAATAATGATATTCAAGAGTAAAAAAAAAAAAACAAAACAAAAAAAACAGGTGCTGGTTTTAATGTAGGTGAAGACAATACCTCTAACTGATTTGGAATAACAATCTTATGGACACCTGGGAAAAGGTACAGAATGAGATGTATTATTATTATTGAAATAATAATAATAATAATAATAATAATATATTATATACATTACAATCAAATATAATAACATATCTATATAATATACAGTATACATACAAAAAATGTTGGTATTGTTTATATCAATAACATTGTTGTGGGAAATGTTTAATCTAATCTCTGTCTTAGTCTATATATCTTTTGAAGAAATTTCAAAGACAGATTAAATTCAAATATGAGGAGCATACGTTCAAATATGATTCTGTAAATTAGAGTACATCAGTAGCAGTAGAAGCTCTTACCAAAAAACCTGACCATCAGTGAGTGAGGGTATTTCTCCAGGTGTTTGGTGTAGGCCTGCAGATTGGACAGAAGAAACCTAATTTCGCGTCTGCTCTGGGTCTTCAGGAAGAACCTCTTGTCATTCCTTAAATCAAACACAAGTTGATCAAACTATATATTTTTCTCGAAACCTTGTGTAAAATAATTTCCCGTGTGTTTATGTATCATCATGGCCATTATTTCTCGTAGTCATTCACTTCGAGTTCCGTTTTGTTTGCCTTGATCAGTCACAAAACTGTAATTTCTTTGTCGACATCTGCTGGTTATGGTATGGTATATTAGAATTAAAAATAGTATTAATCAGTAATCTGTTTAACAGAATTTTAGAGACTGACAAGATGCCTGATGAGTGGAGGAAAAGTGTTCTGGTGCCAATTCATAAGAAGGGTGATGTACAGAGTTGTAACAACTACAGAGGGATAAAGTTGATGAGTCACACAATGAAGATTTGGGAAAGAGTAGTTGAAGCTAAGTTGAGGCAGGAAGTGGAGATTTGTGAACAACAAATGGGTTCATGCCTAGAAAGAGTACCACAGATGCAGTATTTGCCTTGAGGATGCTGATGGAGAAGTACAGAGAAGGTCAGAAGGAGCTACATTGTGTATTTGTAGATCTAGAAAAGGCATATGACAAAGTGTCAAGGGAGGAATTGTGGTTTTGTATGAGGAAGTCAGGAGTGGCAGAGAAGTATGTTAATTTGGTGCAGGACATGTATGAGAATAGTACAACAGTAGTGAGGTGTGCTGTTGG
>NC_024328.1:4823767-4833228 GCF_000523025.1 Cynoglossus semilaevis | reverse complement strand
GATGGCAGAGTTAAAGATGCTAAGATTGTCTTTAGGAGTGACAAGAATGGACAGGATCAGGAATGGTCATTAGAGGGACAACACAGACAGGAAGGTTACGAGAAAAAGCTAGAGAAGCCAGATTGAGATGGTTTGGACATGTGCACAGGAGGGACAGTGGATACATTGGTAGAAGAATGTTAGAGATGGAGCTACCAGGTAGGAGACAAAGAGGAGATATATGGATGCAGTGAGGGAGGACATGCAGATAGTTGGAGTCAGAGTAGAAGATGCAGAGAACAGGGAGAGATGGAAATCAGTGATTCACTGTGACAACCCCTGAAAAAAAGGGACAAAGCCGAAAGGAGAAAAAGAAAAAAAGAAGAATCAGTCATCTGTATATATGGCTAACTGATATTATTGGCTGACATGAGCTTAATTATGTAATATGAAGAATCGTTATTGGTTTTTCTCCGATAATGAAAACACAATAACTCAATGCCTGGGTTTCGCCAAATGATGTGTGACCTAAAAATAGTTTTGAAGTGAAAGTGTATTACTTTTAACTATTATTAGTATTGTGCACAGTATTGTCAAACCACTGCACACAGCCATTAACCCAAACGGCTACATACTGTATGTCGGTATCATTGATAACAGAATTGTAAATTAATTGTGTGTGGATGACAACAATGGAGGGAGGTTGGTTTAAAACCAGCAGTCAGCCTCGATTGGAGCTGAGGTCAAAGCAGGTCTGAACTTACGTGACAAAGAAATCAGCCTTGCTTTTGGAGTTACTGATAAACTGCAGGTAGTGTCCACTAAGACAAAGGGAGTTCATGTATTCTTCTGCTGTGATGTCCAGCTGACTCCTCAGTTTGGCGAACACTGGTCCTGCAAATGTCTGGACTTCAAACCCCTAAGGAAAAATAAGCATGAATGGTAAATTGTTTAATGAACATATTATCCAGGTCTGAAGAACCCTCCAGCCAGTTTACTTTAAAAAATGTTGTAGTTGAGGTGTGTTGAGGTCCTTTAAGGTACCTGAAAATTTTGACGTTGTTTTAGGCTTAAGAAGGGCTTAAATATTTGCAAAGTTCCTTAAAAAATTGCAGTATTGAAACTCTGTTAAAAGTGTCATTAATTCTGTCTGTAATTGATTGGTGCAGCTGTTGGTTGGTCAGTTGTTAATGTGAGGCTATTGTTTTAGCTTAAAAAAACTCACTGAGTGGGTCTGAGTTTCCACTGCGTTGAAATGTTCCTCTGTCAGTGTGTCCTGTGTGGAAAAATGTCAAGAGTTTAAGCATAAAAAGCAGATCAACATCAATCAGAACGTACGACAAAATCAAAACATGAAATAGTCCTTAAATGTAGAAATCCAAAATCACTTTTTATTCTTGTACTTTCTAAAATGTCATTACGCTGGACTTGAAAAAGACCTGAAATCCAAGTGAGCAGACTGCTAACCTGAGGCTCTCCATCCACACAGGTCTGAATTACATGTTGCATGCCTTCTTTGATTGTGGTGGTCAGTTGGTAGAACTCGTGTTCTGGGTCAATCTCAAACACACCGATCATCCTCCATCTCTGTCTGAGCCGCCACCATTCTGCACGCCTGCTCGAGGCAGGAGCTCTTTTTCTACCAACCATCTGTTTACACAACATAATATTCTCTGTCAAATATAATGTCACATTAAATGTAAACTGTAAATTACATGTCATTTATGCATAAGTAAATGTCAGCCCAAAACAGAATGAACTTTAATCTGTTTTGAAAAAGCAAACATATTATGTTTAATGTTATCCGTGACAAAGCTGTCTTAGGTAGACAACAGAGCGTTGCTTAGAAAATGCCTAAAATCTAGTTAAAAACAACAACAATAACAACAAAAAACAAAAACAAAACAGAAGCCACAGAAAAAGTTAGCATAAATAGCTTATAGAACAGTCATTACTTTTTAACTGGTCCAGTTGGCATTGAAACTGCCATTATTAGACAAAACATAGACCTAGAAAAAATAAGCTAAAGATAAGTTGACAACAAAACAATCAAAATTTGCAGGGAACAAAGCTTCGACAATTGAACAAACAGTGAATAAAACTAATTTCACAGTTAGTGAAAGGGTTGGGGGGGTTGAGGTTAGCCTAGAAGGAGTTAGCAAGTACGAGGTTACAAATAATAATAATACTAATACTACTACTACTACTACTACTACTACTACTACTACTACTAACAACAACAAAAACAAAAACAACAACAATAATAATAATAATTTGAACTGTGGAAATATATGTGTTAACAGCAGATGGTTCCTCTGAGAAATAAGCACAACTGCATTGATTTTGCAGATACATTTTTTAAATAATTAGTTTAATAGTTTTCCCAAACGCTAGGACAAAAAAAGAAAAACAAAACTTAAATAGAGCAAAAACAATCTCGAAGCTACACTTCAAAAATTCAGACAAAAACTAGTCAAATGATGGTACTGTTAACCCACTGTGTTCCTGAAAGATCATAAGGTTTACTATGAATCATGTTCCAAATCGGAATAAATTCTTCTGACAACTATGATGATACAGCTGATGACAGCTGAACAAAGCCTGACGAAGATCTGTTTGTTTCCTTTTCTTCAATTCCTGACCTACAGCCCTAGCTTTCTCACTTAGTAAGTAAATTGTGAGTAAATTAAAACAAAAAAATTAATTACATGTCATTACACATACTCTTTGTGCAATTTTTACCTCGTGGTGTGTTGTGCAGTTTTTCTGTAATGTAAAATATGTATTGGGGTTAAAAAAGGTTGGGCAAACAGTAGAGTTGTCTGGACCAGTTTTGGCACCGACAACCCTTTAGTTACAATACAGTTCAGTTGAGTCGAACTTGTGGAATAGTGTTGATTTTGAACAAACTCAACCTGAAACTCAAGTGTAGATCACAAACATGAACCTAAACTAATGTGCATTTCTGCAGATACCAGAGAAAAACTGCAAACACAGACTGACGTTACGTTTACGTTTTAAGGAGGTTTCTGAAAATCTCTCTCATACGCACACTCATCAGACACACATCAGGAGAATGTAAATGTTGAAGTTGTCTCTTACCAGACCTGGAATAAAACACGATGAGTGTGGGCTTTAGGGGGTTTTTTAACCAGCGATGTGTGAGTTTGTCTCCCAACGCTAAAACTTCCTCTCACACTGAAACACACACACACACACAGTCTACATTCCTGTCAGCTGAGTCACACACTCCTTAATTCAGGGTGTGACGCACACATACAATACACAAGACAAACGACAGCACAGCCCAGTGTGTGTAGTTTTACTGCAAAAATGTTTATGTCCTGAGGGAAATAAATAGTTCATAGCAGCTGCAGCATTAACACGAACCACAGCTGCCACTCAAATAGAAGGCAATGACTTTACTTTAGACGAAATGAAGAAACAGCATAGAGTCACGGGTCTACTGATCTAAAGGACAAATACGTATGTACACAAGTTGATAGACTCTGAGGGACTGTATGTTAAATATAAATATTTTATCCTTTCCAGCAATACACAGAATACAGGATAGAAAAAAAAACTGAAGTGTTTGACAGAAAGTTTCAGTCTTTAGTTTCATGTCGTAAAACAAATCTGCAAAATCTGATGATCAAATATAGAGGGTGCTAATGAGTCTGGCTATGTTTTAGCTATTAGGCTAACCATTGCTGTTCTTTAGCCATGGGGTGCTAAAAACCAGTTTTCCAGCACTCTGTGGAACAGAAAAATATATCGTGAATAAGAAATTAAACGTCAAATGCCAGTCAAGTTCTGACTTCTGTATCTCTTTCCTACACGGTGAACCAATCAGGCGACAGAGACACTTTCTTTATAATGATATTTATTTGTTTGTTGAATATGAGGACTGAAGATACATTTGTTTCCGTTTCTTCAGAGCACTGATCCTGCAGTGACACTGTGTGTCTACTTCAGTGAATTCATCAGCATTTGCCTGAACTTGTTCATATCCACTTTCTTCACAATGTTGACCTTGTGCTCCTTCTTTAGCAGCTCGATGTAGTCCATGACCATCATGCCTCTGGTGTGGGCACCATTCAACTCCACAGTCACGGCAACCTGGAGAGATAGAGGGGGAGTGGGGAGAGAGAAAGAGAGAGTCCAACAGGTTTGATTGTTGTGTTGAATATGTTTTGAACCAAATTTTTAACATTCAAATATAATACTAGCCCAGGAGTGGGCAAACTTTTTGACTCTCCAGACACAATGGCTGCCAGAATTTGAGGGGGATTCAGGGGGGAGGTGAGGAGCAGATAGATGGAGCGTTCGTGTGAACTAAGATAAATGACATGTTAAAGTCATGCATAAAGGCTAAACTGCTTTTACCCTTGTCTATGCCATCTAATGGGGAAATGCAGGCATTGCAGAGAAAAGGCATATAGTGTAGATATAAAGATCATTTTAATTTATAATATCATTTAGACACGTTTAGCCAAACAGACTGCATCCAGCCCACGGGCCGTAGTTTGCCCAGGCCTCTCCTAGCCAGTTTCACAACTTTAACTCCCATACAGGGTACCACCCTCAAAATAATGTAGTTGTCCAGACAGTGACCAGTAATAACTGTTCAGCAAAGTACAGTGTAAGAGATAAGAAGAATGAATTGAAAGCAACTGGACAGAGCAGGTTAAACAAGACCACAGTTTCATTTCAAAGTACACTCAGAAAAAGTGTCGCTCAGGTGAACCCATTAGTCCATAGCCACTCCCCAGTTACACCTCCAACCTTGTGACTTTATATTCCGCCCTCCTTAGAATAGGGCTCACCACACCTCCACCCCCCCCCCCCCCCCCCCCCCCCCTTCTACCATGACCCTCATTACAGGTAGGCAGCCCCTTTGAGGCTAAATACCAGAATTTCCCAGCAGTCACTCAGATCTGAAGAAGCCTCTTGGATGAGAGATGAAACGTCTTCAGAAAAAACCTACTCCATCCAGTTGTCCCTCGATGTAACTATTTTTGGAAATGACCTGGGTGACTAAGAACCTACAGTACATGGTCAAAGCAGCACTACAGCTGACACTTGAAATTAACTTCTGTAATATATAACACCTTAAACGTCATAGTGAGTAACCTAATCCACATGTCAGTTAGGTTCCCATACATACCGCAGGTAGGTAGAGCTCAACTGCCACCATTGCTACACATAACAGAGTTGGACAAACATTTTTAAAGTATAAAGTGGGGGTGGGCAACTGTAGCTCAGTGAGTGGGAAGATTGTTGATGCCAAATGACTAAGGTTTCTCCCGCAACCTCTCACCTGTTCACTTTCAGTGACAAAAGTGTCGTCGATGGCAGCAGCCATGGCGTAGGTGTCACAGGCGTTGAAACCTTTACCCTCTGTGATCTCCTTCTGATATTCTGGTGAGCGAGCTTTCTGCAGATAAGACAGAATACAACAAAGGAGTTTAACAGACATGAATGCAGATATTTATGTTTTATTTCATCAACTCTGTGGAGACAAAATACAGTAAAGATTCAGTCAGAGCTTATATCACCCTCACCTTCATGGAAACCTCTGTAATCGCTTTCATAAACTTGGCCTTTTCGGTGTCTTGTGCCAACCACTTGTCCACAAAGGTCTGAGGAGAAAAGGCAAATACATTTTTATTACATCTTCAAATCCTTCACATCTGTCACAACATTTTCCCTGGTCATTTTAGACAGTTATTTACCGTTTCCTTAACCTGAAATCACCACTGATTTCATTTTATTTATTTATTCATTTAAACATTATGTGGCTCAGTATCTTATCTTATTTTTTGGCCTGAATAAAAGTACCATTATAGTCTGTGGAGTTTTTGGGGGGGCTTTAATAAATAATAATGCACTCTCTAAATCCCCGAAACACATATGTGTGTCCATAGGTTCTCACCCAGGGCAAGCTGTTCCTGCATGTGAACTCCCAGGACACGACGTAGGTGGGACAGGTGTAACGTTCCAACACCACATGAGCAGCTTCAGGGTCAGCCACAAAGTTAAACTCCCCACAAGATGTAGTATTTCCCCTGGCTGCACACACACACAAACACATACACACACACACACAGAGGTAATTAACCTGAATAAATGCTGAATTTATATAAAGTATCAACAGTATAAAGACTCACACTCAGTATTTCCTCCCATGATGTAAAGGGCCTTGAGTTTTTTAGGCAGGCTAGGGTCCACATTTATAGCAATGGCCAGGTTAGTGAGTGGAGCAAGAGCAACCAAAGTCACCTGTGGACAGGAAAAAGCAACACATACATGTTAAAAAATATTCATATTCTGGGATTTCAAATCCCAAACAGACAGTATCATGTCTGTGTTCTTTTCTACTGTCACTGTATATGTGAGTTAGTCTGAGGGAAGGTAACAGGTAGAAAAAAAATACACAAACACCAGGCTAGAAAGCCTAGGTGGACATTTTGATCTTAAGTTTTGCAAAAGATAACAGTTTATGTAGAGACTTCTTAAAGAGGGCATTACAGACGCATTTAGATGTTTTCATATTTAGCCTGTTTATTTATTTACTGTGTTTATTATTTGTTTATGGTTAAAGCCAAGTCCAAATATTTGGTTTGTCCAGGTTGATCAGACACCACTGTGACAGAACTAAATTAATTATAGTATATTCATATTGTACCTCTCCTGGATTTCTGTTCACAGTCTGGATGATTGCATGTATTGCCTTCTTATCCTGAATCAGGTCCAATTTTGGAGGGTCATCATGAGGAACATCACCCAGTCCGTCTTTTCCATGGTAATCTCCTGCATTCCTCTTTTTGGCCACCATGGGCTCTGTACAGCCACGATACACTGGGATCTGCAGGTAAAGACACAAAACGTTTTTTTCTGCTTATGCTAGTTAGCACCTGCACTGTCTCAAAATCAGACTTCAATGTATTTTTTTTTTAATAACTTAGAACAATGGCCTAATAGTTGACTTCACATTTAATGGTGTTGACAAAAGATCAAACTGTATTGTTTACAAGAACATTACAGGTTGTCCCAGACTTTGTAAAGGCAAGAAAATGTCTGAGCGTTTGAGGAAGAGCCTAAAACAGTCAAACATGTTTCAACAACTGACACCAATGATCTGTAATTAACCTGGAGCACAGACATTGGCCTGATAACATTTTTCCAAAACAAGTTCAACACATTTTGACACAGTTTGAAAAGGTCATTGTCTTAAAATATGTTTTTTAACATCTGTATGTTCCCTGATGTCTGTGGACAACAGTTTTTGGCAATGTCCTTCTTCAGAACTGCTTTTCTTTACTTTGAAGTGTGGCATTAGCCTGGCTAGAGGATAGCTAATGAATTAATGCAAATATTAAATGTTATTATTAATGGGAACATTGTCTTATTAAGATAAGTCCACAGTGTGGGCAGCAGTACAGTACGGGGTATGAAGAAGTAAAGAAGTATAGCATAATGCCATGTTTTGTACATTTACACTGTTGAGTTTGTAGATATGAGTAGTAGTAGTATTATAAAATAGTCTTCTTCTTTTTCTTTCGGCGTTGTCCCTTTTTCAGGTATAGTAAAATAGTGTAGGTCAAAAATTAATAAATAAATGAAATAATAAGTCAATGATAATGAAAATAAAAACTGCAAATTAACCAATTAAAATTATGTGTTGACATCAAACTCACATCCAGCTTTTTGCAAACTTCCAAGACACGCAGTGTGTTCTGCAGGACATTTTTCAAGGACACGTTGCCATGACAACAGGTGATTCCCAAAACCTCCACATCGGGGGAAGTGAGAGCCACCATGAGGGCCTGAGCATCGTCGACGCCAATGTCACAGTCAATTAACAGCTTCTTCATCCTAAGTTCAAAAAGATCAGCAAACACATGAATTGAGTGAGTTCTTTCCTATGGATCAGATTGTTACAATTTTCTCTGCTAAACTTTAACCTTTTATCTTTCACCAACATGTCCCATTTTTTATTTCATTATTTTTTATTTATAACATTGGCCCAGTTTTTAATTGAATTTATTTTTGCTAACTTTTCACTAAAATGCTTTAAGTTACATACTTCTTGCTACCTGTAGTTTAAAAAAAAGTAAGTATCTTTTTTTTTGTATTTTTATATATTGGTCATTAGTCTCTAAATCAACTTGAGATTAACTTGATTAACTTAATTTGTTATCTGTAGGTAAGTTGTTGACTAACATTTGATTAACTTCAACTAACTAACTAACTACCTAACTAATTAGCTACATTTTTAGGTAGGTATTGTTTGATTTATTTCAGCTAGGTTTTTGGCATTTGACTCACTTTAAATGTTTGTCATTCAAACTTGGCTAGCCTAACGTCTATTGTTCAAGCTGCACACAACACAGCTGTTCTTTTCCTTCAGGAGGAAGATACAGAAAATCAGTGAGAAAAAAAGAGAGACAAGTCACTGCAGGTCCTGGTAATTAAATGCAAATGCAAAGACAAGAAATGTTCACACCAGAGTCGGTGGATAAAAAGGCATGTAACACAAAGTTATTTAAGTTATTATTCTTATAAATAATACAAATTATTTAAAAAGGAAAAGGCTAAAATAATAGCTTAAACCCTTGTCTTGTTTTAATGGTTCAACTAACACAGGTGACCCAGATCTCTCCACTAAAATAAATATTTACCACAAAACTAGTTCCTCAAATAGAACATCTGAAAGAATGATGCATTCATCATATGAATACATCATTCTTTTAGGCAGTGCATTCATTATATGGTTACCATTTTGCAACAAGTACTTAAAATGGTAAAATCCTCACCTGGGAAATTGATTTCAGCTGTTGTTTACTGCAAGAGATAGAAGAAAACTGATATTGTGTGCTGCTGCTCCTGCTCCTTTTAAGCAACACGCCCAGCAGCAGACACTTGGGCAACCCCCACCTTCAGTGGTTCTACTGTGACATAACATCGAAGGTAATTGCAGAATGTTCTCACAGCTTTTTCTAATAAAAATTGTTTTGAGTTTGAAAACAACTTTCAACATTGAAGAATGTTGGGTTCCTGGATGGCTCTGGGCCAGTTTGTCTCATATGGAGTCAAGCTGTTATGCTCATCATATTGTTCGCTGACGTGGCTGTCTGTTAAATGAGGGAGTGAGTGTTGAGTTTAAGTTGGTTTAAGTAAGGAGGTGCAACTATCTATCTATCTATCTATCTGTCTGTCTGTCCGTCTGTCTGTCTATCTATATTTTTGTCTAACATTTGGTTATCATCAGTCTTAACCTAACCTTAGAAACAAACAAACAAACAAACAAAGAAAGAAACAAAGAAAGAAACAAAAAAAAGAAGGAAAGAAAAAAACAAAGAAAGAAGAAAAAAGGGCAGATCAAATGTAGAGAAATCTTTTTTATCATAGGTATCATTCTCAAAAACAGCACTATCTAGAACAAGTACCTGTTTGACCAGTTCCACAAATTAATTCCT
>NC_024328.1:4811968-4823747 GCF_000523025.1 Cynoglossus semilaevis | reverse complement strand
GCAATGACACATACACTGCTTTACGTAGTAAAAATAAATGTTTTGAAACAAAGATGTGATTAACTAGTATTAAATGGTAGTCATTGCAACACATGTGATTTCTATAACTACAGTTAGTTAGGTGAGTTATCTATAAATTTTGTGGGATTTCTCCTGCTATTTTATAAAAACAATTACTGTAAATGCCAAACTATTTTAAACTAACTCAGCTTGTTTGCTGCATGTTAAGATATTCTGTGCTTTGGGATTTTACGCAAACCTGTGACACTGTGATACTGTTCTTCACTGGGCCTTTCTGAAAGCCATTACTGAGGACACGTTTTATTTGTAATATCATGTGCCTGCAGTATAATGTGCAGCAACAATTGTGTACATTTTGGTGGAATAGGAAGTAGCTCTGTTGCTTTGTTTGTGTTTGTTTGATTATTTAAATCATCTTTTTTGTTTTTAGATCCTTTGCATACTAGCTAATCCCCACACATCACAGGTTAATTAATCCGTACAACACCTAGTATGTATTAATTATCTACAATTATAATTATTAATAATACTATTTTATTAGTAATAATAATAATAATAATACATAACATTTATTGTACAAATCTGCTGTACGAGCTAAATTCGAATAAGTAATGTGTCTTTATCACATATTTTGGAAACAAAATATCTAAATAGTTCAAACAGTGTTTGTTTTGAAACAATTCTACCGGAAATGCGTTTGTCTTTCCGGGTCAATTCGCTCAGGTTTTTGCAGGTTGTTTTGAAATTGTTAATTCGTTTAGGCTAGTTGGTTAGTAACAAGTAAGGAAAAAAAGTAATAAGTTAGGAAACCTTGCGGTGTTCTTAAGTGACCTGACGGTGGTTTATTATCGGTAAGTTTATCCATTACAGAGTGATGTCTGAGCGCACTCTGGAACATTTCTTGAGTCGCGGAGAGATAAGGCGGAAGGATGCAGCAGAGCTGAGATGGAGTCATGCTGTAAACAGCCGTGGAAAACTGGAGGATGCTCTGACAGGTGCGTGTTCCCGTGAGCAAGAGTGCGCATTTAATTGAGGAGTTGTTCTGGTTAAAATGATCAACTTAAAAGACATTCTCACTGGTAACATAAGTAAAGTTGGATAGCAAGATTCAGGCTTTAGCACTTTGCGATGTCAAACTTGGTCCATATATACAGTACAGGACTGAATCCCATGTCATTGGCCAGACTTTTGGGATGTTTTTAAAACAAATCCGTGATAGTAAAAAAAAAGTGTCAATTGTCAATGTATTTCTGTATAGAACCTAAAGTAAAATTAAAGGGGGGAATCTGTCTCACCCCAGGTTCAACCCATATGCTTGAGGCTGATGTAATTATCAGAGGTTGTGACCCCAAGGAGCCAGTCATGGCACACCCTCCTGACACTGACAGTGACATCACACTCAAAGAGTGGTTGGAAGAAGTCAAGATGCAGCACCGGGGAATAAAATTGGACTTTAAGAGGTAATAAATCAATCGTCCCTATAGAATAATTTTGTTCTTTATGCAAAAAAGATGGTGTTTATGATGTGTATTTTTTTAATTTTTACTCTTTTTCTTTGTATTATGATGTTTTGTTCATAACACTTGTAACCTAGCTGATGCCTATGTTAATAGGGTACTGGTCTACCTGTTTTATGTTACAATCCAAGGGGCAATGGTGGTTTGTTGGTTAAGGATGTGGACTTGGGTCCTTCAAGTTCGAGTCCACCATGCTCAGAGCCCACTTAGGGGCTCTGAGCATGGCACCGTCCCCACACACCCACACCCCTAAACTGCTCCCTGCTCACATTGGTAATGGGTTTTGTTGTGTGTGCAGTGGTGTGCTGTGTCACAATGGCAAATAATTCCCTTTCTTTTCTCTTTTTTCTTTGATTGAATTGTGTATTTATACAAGTCTATGCATGTATAACAAAATGTCAATAAATGAAAAATAATAATAATATTGTTCGTTGGACTCTACAGTCTGGAGGCAGTGTCTCCATCTGTGGTCCTGCTGGAGGAAGTTTTTCCTGAGCTAAAATGTCCTGTGTGGGTCAATGCTGATATTCTTCCTGGTCCTGGAGGACAGGCCACACCTCTTGAGCCTCAGTCTTTCCTTGCTGCTATCTCGTCTCTTTCCTCCGACATTGTGCTGTCCCTTGGTTGGACCACAGGATGGACAGCTGGAAGAGACAACCCAGGTGAGGTATCCAGAAGTAGTTTGGCTGAAACTAATAACTTTGCCAACAACACATTTATAACCTTTGTGGATAATGGCCTTAAAGTGTCCTACAACCTACTGCTGAACTTCAAGTCCACTTGTGTAATTAAAGTCATCGACATCAATGACTTAATTTATATTTTCAGTCATTAATGTGAAAAAAAAAAAACAGCACGGGAGAGAATGCTTTGTCATAATCAATATTGAATGAAAACATAGAAATATGCAGAATTTACACAAAAGAGTGACTGTCTCACCCACAACAAGCACCACATCTAAGGATGTACATATATAGAGAGAGATAAAAATACATTTAAAATAAAATAAAATAAAAAATCTGAACAAAGGGTTACTGCAACTTATGTTACAAAATAATACATCTCAGATTACTGATAATTGCCCAGATGCTTTAACTGCTGCTCTGTGTTAACGTAGGCGTTTGTTATCCCTTTGCACACTGTCTCAATTTTTTATTTTCTCCAGGCTACAGCTGGGACATGGTTCATCTCATGGAGAAAATATGTAGAAACCTCATTAGTCCAGTCACTTTTCCAGTCCGTGCAGCTTTACTGGTTCAATCACTCTCTCAGCTGACTTGGTTGCTTCAGCAGTCGGACAGGTACTGATGAGTCACATCACCTTTTGTTTTTCCTACAGTTGGAATTTCACACAGGAACCACCCATTTACTGTGATGTTCTTATATAAAACCCAACTTAGTTCAGCCTTTTGTAACTAAGTAAGACACAATGGGTTGTGTTCATTATAAGTCATTGTAAGTTATTTTGATCTGCTGGTGTGCTGTAAAAATCTGTGACATCTAACATTAAGAATGTGCAGCAAGCAGAGTACTCCTCTGCTAACCTGTCTCTTTGCTGTCAGAAATCTGTATACATTTTCTTTTGCACTTAAAGAATTCTTTATTGTATTTGTAATTACAGTATCTCCCAAAGCCAAATATGTAAATCAGTTAAAGCAAGAACACTGTATATTTCCCATTAAAACTTTAAAACGCTTTACAGACACAAGTTTGTGTAATGTCAGTGTCTCTTGCAGATGGTTCCATTTAGTGGGTGCATAAAACTGAAAAGCTAATTTGCCAGCCTCTGATCTTATTTGGGGTGTTTCTAGTGTTATAAAACCTTGTGACCTTGTGCTATATGTGCAGTGTCTAAAATGTAAAAGAGAAGTGAGTTATGATGGTAATTTGCCTTGTAGTGCTTTGTAAATAAAAAGGAGGCAATGTCTTTCCCTCCTCTCATGGAGAGAGGACCATCCTACACTCTCATATAGTTTACAGTGATGAGTTCTAAAAGGATCACCAGTAGTAAAACATATAGCACTATGGTAACTGTGTCAAGAGCTTTCAGAGTAGATGGAGATGCGTGCATGTAAATTATATCTCCATAATCTAAAATTGATAAAATGGTTGTTTCAACAATGGTCTTTCTGCTCTCAAAAGAAAGGCAAGACCTGATTCTATATAAGGCACTCAGTTTAATTTTTACCTTCTTTGTGAGCTCAATCACATGTGTTTTAAAAGAAAGCTTATTGTCCAACCAGATTCCCAGATATTGATAATTTGAAACTTGCTCAATCTGGGTTCCATTTAGGTAGAAAATTCTAAAAACGTTAAGATCACACACTCTTGATCTCGTAAAAAGCATGAATTTGGTTTTTGATTCATTAAGAACCAATTTAAGATTGTTAAAACAATTTTGAACACAGTTAAAAGCAGACTGAAGGTATAAAACAGCTTTTTCAATGGTTTCAGCACAGGCATATAGGATTGTGTCATCAGCATAAAAATGGAAATTGCAATTAGCATTAGCTCCCCTCAGTTATTTATGCCACTGATGATGGACGTGTTCTTGATAATACAAGATGATTAGAGTGGTGTTGTGACTCTCCAAGGAGGACGGGAAGGCTCTCTCTGCCTAAGTCTGCTTGTGACAGGCATTGTTCTCAGTCCTGCGACGGACAACACTGTCAATGAAAGGGCAGAGACGATACAGTAGAATTCATTTTTGAATGACTGTCCGTATTTTGATGCTTTTAAGCAGGTCTTCTGTGGAATAGTGTTATCAAGTAACTTCACAGATAATATATTAATAGAACATAGTCAATGTCTAAAAAAACATGAAAACATGACTTTTATTTACTACACATTTGGGCTTTGTCCATGTGACAGGAAACATCTTTACATAAGTCCTGGAATGTTTTGTGTGTCATTTGATTTGCAGCCAAAAAACCAGCTAAAGGAAATACTGCAAAGTTAGAGTCGTGTGTTTTTTGGCCTTTAAAAAAATTTAAATCAGTTAACCCCAGGACTAATACCATTTCACCAGGAATTGGTAGTAGCTTCGACAGTTGAATTAGTTATTATTTTTGACAATGGTACACATAAGTCCTTTGGGGCTGTTAAAGCTTTTGTGTTTTCTTCAGGTTCTCTCTGACAGTGTGGAGCAACCTTGATGACACATTTACACAACAGGAATTACTGATGTGCAGAAAACACTTCGACATCTGCAGGATTTACTATGATCTGCCTGACTGTCAGAGCACAGTTCTCAGACAAGCTGAGGAATCAGGACTGTAACCCTGGGCCCAGGCCCTAACTGACTGTCCCCTGTAGAAGTTGAAGGTCTTTAATAGAGATTAAAATGGTAGTAGAATCAATTTCTGTTTAGTAACTCACTGCTGTGTGTCAGAAGAATGGCACCACCATCTGGTCTCTTTCTTTGATACATGTATTTTTTCCAATCTTGATCATTTTGTTCTATATTTATAGACGTACTATAGTTCTATATAGTTTGTATATACTGTATGTGTTTATATACATATATTTTTTATATTTTCTATTCAGACTTGACAGTTTTTCCTGCCTCGATATATGGTTTTAAATTTGTGTCTGAGGCTGGAGCTAAAAAAAATAAACAGGATAAATATAATACCAGATGCTGTGTTCTTTTATTATTATGGTACTATTGTTATAGTACGAAACATGAGTCATTGACATTTTTCATAATTCTTCATATTTTTTCAGACCGTATAATGGACTTACATGCCACCATACAAAAGTGCATAGCATGAGCATATTAGGCTTCAGATGATTTTGAAGCTGAAAAAGTACAAATATATGCAAAAGTAATCTCCAAAACATCTAGAGGTTAATCAAAGAAAATAATTAAACTGTAATAATGAAGCCATATACTTGCTAAGTGAACAATGAAAATTCCTTGACATAAAAAAAAATTATAGAGATCAATATAAGTATAGAATTGTTGGGCTATGGTTGAGCTATGTTGTATTTTATATGACCAGAGTAAACATTCAGTTTTAATAAAACCTGAGTGGAAACTTATAATAAAATAAAATAATTATGATTTTGATTAATATAATGATAACATACTGTATGTTTAATTGATAAATTCCTGCAGCCAAAATAACTGTTCCTTTATACATTAAACACTCTTGGTCAGTGGTTCTCAAACTGTGGTACGTGTACCACTGAGCGCTCTCTAGTGGTACATGGGTAAGATTCATATTTTCACATTTACATTTTCAATTGAATAAATCTGAAACATACCGTGCACAATTAATACAACATTTAGAAAAATGTGTAGCTACTTGTGAGATTGTGAAATTGGCAGCAAGGAATCATGGGTTCACTTGCAAGTTGAATGTGGAAAATTAAAATTGTTGGACAGAATTGTATTCAGGGTTAAGGTAACAACAAATAACCATCATAATGAATAAACCTCTCTCCTGTGTGGTGGAAGCTAACAGGGAAGGCCTACGCTGCTGTATTCTAATGTTGGTCATCATGGTGGTACTCAGAGAGATCAAGGTTTTCTCAGGTGGTACAGAGTATAAACAGTTTGAGAACCACTGATCTAGATTGCAGACGTGTCTTGCGAACCGACGTTCTTAAGCAAATGAATAAGTTGTCCTCTAGATGGCAGCCTTAACTCACTCTCTCAAATTATTTTTTCTTTAGACAACGCAGTTAAGACAATAAATGAAGAATTGTCCTAAACAGGAATTAAAATCATTGTAGACACCCTGATGCTACCTTATATCATTTTCTTTTTCGGAATGTAAATATTTTGGGTGTTTAACCAAGAAAAGAATAGCAAGTTGGTCGTCCAATTGGCAAGATGGTTCTCCGGTCAGACTAGACCATGAAGGCCGGCAAAAGTGAAAGAGGTCCATGAAGGCATTAAAGAAGTCTGGGGTTATCTGATCCGGCCCAAGAATATACTAAAGATCAGGGGTCACCAACCTTTTTGAAATTGAGAGCGAATTCATGGTCACTTAGTAATACGAAGAGCTACTTCTTTGATACAGACTTCCTGACCAATGTAATAATTATCAGTAGTCGACACTGTTCTTACCATCACCAGTTGAATATCATTGCAAGTGTAACTGGTTCAAAAAGCACAGTAACAGTACAGTTTTTGACCATCTTGTTGTAGTCCATGGGGGTTTACCAGGTGCCCCCGGGCACCACGTTGGCGACCCCCGCCATAGATCAAGTCAAACAATTACTAACTGTCAAATTCTTAGACTAGTCCGTGAACACACCACGATTCCAGTCAGACCAGATCCAACTCTCAGACTCTGAGACCCTGTGAAGGTGAGTCAGTGAAACTGATCTGGAATCTGCTTAAAAACTAAACCTGGGTTTATGTCAACCTGTACCTCCACCGGCAGGAAAAACACAATCTGAAACGGACCAAAAGCTATCAGCAGGTTAGTCTGTGTTTAATTTTCAAATGAAAAACATCCTCTTTGTTTGTTTTCGCATATAAATAAAGCAAATATTTAGATTTTCTTTTGGTGAATGATAGACAGTTATGGTTTACGCCTGCTGTTTCACCTGTTTTTCTTGCAAATATTTTTCGGGGCTTTTGGTGTATGCAACATTTTCGTGTCACACCATTTAGTTTCTTTGCAGTATATCGTGAAGAGAGTTGAATCTTTAGCGCATTTATTTACATATTTAAAAGTTAAACCGAATGTAGCGTTTTACTTTGCTTAGCTTAGATGTAACTTTTAGTAAAGATTATATTTACTAAACCAGGTGGCTAATAAAAATGCTATTGTGACAAGGCTCAATGCGTTAAAAAAGGGGGCTTATTGTCTCATTCATTGGGCTATTCAGCCAAAGCTAAACACAAAGTAAACGTGTAACGATTGGTTGACACACACAGTGCTAACACAGTGATACCACAGTGCCAGGTATCTAATGGGTCGTTTATACTAATTATTCATTGAATTTCCCGTGAAACTCTGATCATCTTTATTTTTCTGTTTTATCTTCTATTTTTTTTGTCTTTCTTTGTGGTTATGGTTGTGGTTCTTTTAAACTAACACCTGGGTGATCCTATTTTCAAACTATTTCTGGGCTTACCTAAACTATTTTTGTGTTTTGTTATTAGGAATGTCTTGTTTTACTTATCCTGTATTTATGACTTAGGTTCGGCTTTTGCTTAATTGCTGTAGCTATTCATTTTATATATATATATTTTTTTTTTTTTTGGCAGAAAAAAAGATCGAATTTTAGGTCCTGATGTCTTCAGGAATAGTCACCAGGTTTGACCGGGTGCGTGAGACACCAATCTATGACCAGGTCCCTGCCGACTACTCAGATTTTCCGCTGCCTCCTCCATCTTTGCACGGATCAGTACGAACTGTTAGCCTAGACCCTCTTCCTCCTCCGCCTCTTCCTGTTCAGCCAGCCATTGGTCCTGATTCCTTCTATCCTCCTAGTGATGACGAGCCTGTCCTTGCTGACTGCGACGCCATGGATATCAAGCCTGTGCACCGCTTCATCCCTGACTCAGTCAAGAACTTCTTTCGTGTTAACAGTAGTAAGCGAAGCAGTAACGTATGGTCACTCCCTCCTTCTTCAGAACCTCCACCTGCCCCTCACTCACCAGCCCCATCGTCTAAGAAGAGTGCCAAAAGCCACACTACACCTGGAGTCCCATGTTCACCTCCACACTCTGCCCCTCCGTCTCCATCAATGCCTCGTCCCTACTGGGACCACAACGGTGTTAACAAAGAGCACGATGGACTTCTCCTTGGAGCTGAAGCAATCACCTCAGTGTCTGAGGTTCCCAGCAATATCTCCTCCCAGACCTACCAGGAACGAGTAGAGGAATACCACCTGCGCTATGCCTACATGAAGTCCTGGGCTGGTCTGCTGAGAATCTTAGGATGTGTGCAGTTGCTGCTCGGTGCAGCTGTGTTTGCCTGCGTCTGTGCATACGTTCACAAAGACAATGAGTGGTTCAATATGTATGGATACACTGGTCCACAGATGTATGGAGGCCTGGGTGGACTTGGAGGTGGTTACCAATACACGGGCCCTAAAACCCCATTTGTTCTGGTAGTAGCTGGTGTGGCTTGGATCGTGACTGTGATTTTAGTCGTTCTGGGTATGTCCATGTACTATAGGGCCATTCTTCTAGACTCTTCCTGGTGGCCACTCACAGAGTGTTCCATCAACCTGGTTCTGGGTGTGCTCTTCATCGCGGCAGGAGTTGTGTACGTGAGGGATACAACTAGAGGAGGACTGTGCAACATTCCAGTCTTCAACAACGGCGTGAATGGAGCCTTCTGTCGTACTGAGGCAGGTCAGACAGCAGCCATTGTCTTCCTCTTCCTCAACATGGCTCTTTACTTTGTAAGTGCAGGGGTTTGTCTGAAGCTGTGGAGGCATGAGGCAGCCAGAATGAGAAGGGAGGCACTGGCATCAGAGGTAAGACAAACTAACAGACACTTACATAAAAGCTTTATATTCTATTGCGAGTGATGGAGGAAATTTGTAATAGCTCTAGATGGATAGATAGATAGATAGATAGATAGATAGATAGATAGATAGAAACACAAACCAAAGGTCAGCTGAAACATAGCTACAAAATCTAACAAATACTGACATTAATCCAAAGGATTTGTTGAATAAAAGCAAAAACATGTCAAACTCAAATATATAAAGCAAAGTTTCCCAAACCCAGCCAAGATCCTAGGTGGATTCCTAGGTGAACATTTATTTATTGAAATATGTTACTGAACAAGACTAATTCACCTTCTGTGTTTTTCATTAACAAAACTCTTAGATGAAGACAACAGTGTCATCAGTGCCTCTGTCTATAGTAAGTAGTGAAGATTCACTAGTTAGAGTTATTGTTACTTTTAGACTGACAACTCATGATCACTCCGGCTGTTTCTTGTAGCTCGGTCCAGCCTCTAGAACCTCAGAAGCTACCACCCTTCCCACTGGCCATCCAGATATCATGGATGCTCCCAACAGTGTCACAGGTAGCTCGGTGAAGATGCTCCATCCAGAGATTCTCCAAGGTCACATTCCAGCTGGACACATCCCCAAACCTGTTATTATAGCGGACTATGTGGCGTGAGTCGGAAATATTTTCAACCTTGTTCACCTTTTAATGTTTACATTGAGCTTATAACAGTGAAAACAAATTCAAAGCTCAAAGAACCTCTTTGAGCTTTATTGTGTCTGTTGTTGAATTTGTTTTTATGACAATTTTAGACCCTTTAGCTAATCTTCAGATTTCACAACATATTTAGATAACTTCCAGCAATTTCTGGGTAAATTTTATGACCTTTTTGATTACTCATTTTTAGAATGTTAAAATGAACTTTCCTTTTTTCTTGGGTGCCCAGTAAATATCCTAGCATCCACTGTGATGAGGAGAGGGACCAGTACAAGGCTGTCTTTAACGACCAGTACGCTGAATATAAGGAGCTGCATGCAGAGGTACAGGCCATGGCTGCAAAGTTTGAAGAAATGGACATGATGATGACTAACCTGTCTGCTCGGCCGTCCAGTCAGATGGTAAAAATAAATAAATATAAAATAACGTGCAGGTAAACAGAGTGTAGAGTCTTCACTTCACTTGTTTACTGAATATGTTTCCAGGAGAGGGAACGAATTGACAGCATTCTAATGGAATATCAAAGGAAGAAAAATGTAAGTTAAAAGAGGAAGTAATGATCTGATCTGATGAGAGAGATTTTGTAATATAAATAATATAAATGACTATAAATACATGTGTTTTATTTACATGTTTAGTTTAATCTTATTTTCAGAAATTGAAAAATGTAGATAGTATATTTTTATTTTTTAATTTTTTATAGGGTTTTAAATCACTGGGCTCCTAATGAATATAAAAGTTTACATGAGGAATGTATTAACTTCGATTTCCATGTACTTGTATCAGGACCCAACGTATCTGGAGAAAAGGGAGCGGTGTGAGTACCTGAAGAACAAACTGTCTCATATCAAACTGAAGATTCAGGAGTACAACAGTGTAAATGGATGGAAAGAGGACAGATAACCGCAACACAAATACTGCAGTTTTAGCCTGCACTGGCATTAGTGAAGCTGGAGCTCCCATCAGTGAGCATCTAAAAGAGAAATGTGTGTATCTGCAATAAAAGCTGAGAGGTCCTTGTTTGTGTTTTGTGACAGAAGGAGAAACACTGTCATTAGAGATGAAGATTGTCTTAAAGGATAGAAAAGGTCCAATGTGGTATCAAGAAATAGGGTTCACTGTATTATGTCCCTTTCCATTGCAGTCATGAGCTACTAAGTGGAAAGACCAGGAAGGAACTGAAATGACTTTGCTCAATTTGTTAGCTTGTGCTTCCAATGTGGTGAAAAGTCTTTGACAATTCTGCAAATTGGTTCATGTAAAGGGGCAGAAATTTGCTATTGTCTGGAGACGGAACAGAGGTTTCCAGCTGTGTGGTCAGTGATCGTTGGACTAAAGTCCGTTGCTTAAAGCCAAAAGTCCTTATTAAAAAAACTTAGTTTTAGTGATCATTGTCTTTTAAATTTATATGTAAAAGTAACATGATTTGTTTTAGACCAATCAGGGGTGTTTGTGGTGCAGAAATAGTCCATGAACATAGATACATGTTTCTTGTACTATTCCTCCTGTCTTAAAACTATTCTGATTTCTTCTGACAGTAAACTTACTTTTTACCACACCAGGTCCACAGAGGCATTGTATGATATAACATAAGGGACTGTTGAATTGTTTGATAGATATCTGTCCCTGGGGGAAAACTAAAGGTAGAAAAAAAAACAATGCTTTTTTTCATACTAAAGTCTAATTACTGGTAGATTTATATATATATATATATATATTTGTAATTATTTTTTACAATTTGTTAATTTTAATTTAGTATATAATTTCCTTGTTTTGTACATGTAGCTTTTTCATACCTGTGATTCATTGTATGTGCTAATTATTTGTCTTTTACACAAAAAATGAAAAGATTGGAAAAACAAACTTGTTTTTATGTCTTGAATTCATTTATTGTTCAATCTTGGCGAGCTAAAATTTGTGTTAATAGGAGGATTTTAACTGTAGTAAAATGGAAATACAATATAAGCTGTACGTTTAGATTTTTAAAATAATTGTAATGACGTTTTATCCTATTCATTTTTCTTAAAGGTAAAGATGCCTTTGAAATATGTAAAACCTTAAATCAAGCTTTAAATAATTTATAACACTCTTT
>NC_024328.1:4787511-4811949 GCF_000523025.1 Cynoglossus semilaevis | reverse complement strand
GAATCACGTTGCTTTACGGCGGTGATTTAACATATCTTAAAATAAGCTAAAACAAAAACTGCGCATTTGTGAATGAACTGCATTACTGACAGTATGCGGATAAGGGGTGTGGCTGAGAGAGCTGATACTCAGAGTGAATGAGAGAAAGCGAGAAGAGAAAAACAAGGAGCCAGTTCCGAGTGGCTTTTAAAATGCAAAACAAACGTTGACATGACAAACGTTGACAAGAAAAGAAAAGAAAACTTGTCTTGTGATGGTCAAACCATAATTTGTTCAGCGGTAGCCCTGGGGTAGATGATATTAGTTACTGTGTTTTCTGCTGTTTTCTGTCTTCTTCGGGTAGCTGTTTCTTTACATTATTACCATGGTAACATTCTTTCTGGTCTGCCATCATTTGTGAGGTGACATCATAAGCAGCGGAATCCACTCTCTACCTCAAAAAATGAATACACAAATCACCAAAAAACTTCACTGATTTCAATGAATTCAGTGGTATTAATGGAACCTGTATATGAGTTTTCAAAACAAAACATTAATTTTATTTTGTAATTTTAAGCACAAAAAGATTCATGAAATAACAAACTACTGAGCTGTGTGGGTTTTTTTTTATCCAAATTTACCAGAAAAAACACATTATATTATATCATTATAAATTGAAAATCAAGTAACAATAAAAATAAAAGGAAGTATATATAGGGGTGAGGATTACAAAGTTGGAAAGGGGGGTAGAAAGTGAAAGGATGGGAGGAGGGTAAGAATGAGAGGGGGAAAGCGCAAGACGAAGGAAAATTAGTCAGAAAAGGGATATATACAGTATATAACACCGCGAGACCGATAGAGAGAGAGAGACTGAGAGAGAGAGCGAGACACACACACACACACATACACACACACAGAGAGAGAGAGAGAGAGACAGAGAGAGAGAGAGAGAGAGGACAGGTTATACCTGCATGACCTGGGAAACAACCCATGTGACACCTGCTGCTGTGAACACGCTCTCGGGATGCGGGGACGAGCCTTTTTGTCTGCCAGAGATACTGTGGCGTTAATGAGGGTGTGAGTTTTGTTTGTGCTACTGTTGAGTCAGGTTCATACCGTCTGTTCATCACACACAGGTGAGTCCGTTCAACAATTAATACACGAGATATTCCATTAAAACATGTTTAAGTGGGCGCGTTAAAACCTGAAACGTGAAAAGAGATTTAAGAGCTTTAACTAACGTTTATGACCAAATACAGGTTATGTTTAAATTTGGAGCGACGCCATTTTGTTATCTGATCTCCCACTTCTCTTTAAATGTAAGGGGGGAAAAGTTTTCCCCCCCTGTCTTTTATATCCCTTTTGCTATAAAATTGTTGGATTTTATTTAAGTGTTTATTATTTATTGATTTTTGTGAGTTAGTATTGGATGCACAATTTGTTTAATATGTTTATATCTAATAGAAGCGACTTTGCTAAAACAAATACATATAACATATATTTACCTCTCCAGGTCCTGCAGTTAGATTATTGTTTTTGGAGGAGACTAGAAAGAGGGCACCGAGCGTTAGCAATATGTGCATCAGAATGAAAAGTTACTTCATCTTTATATAATGTAAAGTGCGAGGATGTTGAAAGGATTGTCTTACGTAAAATTTATACTTTACTCTCGTACCATTTCGACCTTATTCTCACGAAAATACGATTTAAATCTGGAAATTGTATGTATATTTATTTATTGCTAATATGGCCTTGATTCTAAGTCGGACTTGTGTGTTAACGTTTATGATTTAGGCTCTCTGATCTTCGGATGTTTTTTTATTATTATTATTTAGGTTGCTTGTTAATATTCTTTGGGTATTTATTAAAAATGGTAAAAAGTGTATTGGGTTGTTTAACTAAAAATGTCCTGGTTTTTCCTTTGAGTTTGACGTTTTTTTTTTGTTTTGTTTGTTTGTTGTTGTTTTTTTTGGTATTTTACCTAAGTACACCTGTTTGAAGATGTATAGCTGTATGTGAGGAAGGTAAATGATGACTGTGGTCAGAAAAGGAGTAGCCAAAATGGGGAAATGTGACCTCACAACTTTGGGAGGGCAGTGCGCGTGTGTGATGTGTATGATCTCACCCACATTCACCCGCTTCATTTCACAATAAACACTCACACCTACTGCCCTCTTTCTCAGGATGAGACTGACAATAGAAGGATACAGAGCCAAGTTCACTTGAAGATTTTTACCTCAGTGGTGTCATCACATTTTACAGTTATTTTAAAACATTGTAAAATGTTGATATAAATACATTGAAATAAACATTTAAATCATATACCTAAACGTAGCCCCTTAGTCAATCAATTATATATTATTATATATAATTATATATATATATATATATTGTATATATTATTTTGCGTGTGACTAGCTAATAAACAGACAGTTAATAGGTGCATTTTAAACCTTTTAATTTTTGAAACAAAACTGTTTTTATTTTTAATTTTAATTTGTTTTTAGGAAGTTGATTGGTAGCCGTGGTCACAATGCCGGGGACGAAACACAGCAATCCACCCTACCAGCCCAAACAGTAAGTTTACTGCCATTTGTCACTCAATACAACTCTGTCACTCTTCTCATATCTGAACTTTAGTCTACACTTCATTTTTATGAAAACCTCAATGCAGATATGCAGAAAACAGCTATGTACTTAAACCATATAGACTTTAACCACGTCCTTAGAAAATCTAATCTATTTCTCATTTCAAGTCCTTGATTATTTTTCCATATTAAACTATATTTAACTCATGAACACTTGAGATTGAAGAACAATATGGAGGATAAGCATATGATCAATGATTATAATATTTGTTCGCTTTAATAGTTTCTTTGGATTTTGCACTAAGTAAAGGTGTAAAGACCCTGCCAGAATCCCTTCAGTTTTGTGTCCAATTGAATATTCTCCTCAGATTTAGGGAAGAAAAATGTAGACATATTACATGTATTGATTATCACATGTTAACCGCATCTTGTCAACATCTCCCACAGCCACAGCAGCAGACACTCCAACCCTGTCTTCTCCTACTATACTTCAGACAAGATGCTTCACTTCTACCGCTGGTCCTCACCTCCTGGCGTGATGAAGATCCTATGCATCATCATCGTCATCATGTGTGTCGCTGTGTTTGCCTGTGTAGCCTCCACATTGGCCTGGGACTATGACATGAGCCTCATGGGGATGGGAGGTGGTGTTGGACTGCCAGGATTCGGTGGCTCGTACGGCGGATCATATGGCAGTAACTATGGAAGTGGTTATGGCACAGGCTATGGCTCCGGTACAGGGTATGGTTCAGGTTATGGTGGCTCCTATGGAGGTGGCTCCTATGGGTACGGAGGAACACAAATGGATCCTAAAGCAGGCAAAGGCTTCATTATTGCCATTTCTGCCATCACATTTATCGCCGTCCTCATCATTTTTGTGCTGGTAGTGTCAAGACAAAATGCAGCTCGATCTTCGAAGTTTTACCTGGCAACCACCATCATCTGTGCCATCTTGGCATTTCTTATGATCATCGCCACCATTGTGTATCTGGTGTCAGTGAATCCAACAGCTCAATCCACAGGTTCAGTTTACTACAGCCAGATCCGCCAACTGTGTTCCCAGTACCAGACACAGACGCAGGCCCAAGGCATCTTCATCAACCAGTATCTGTACCACTACTGTGTGGTTGAGCCACAGGAGGTCAGATAATCTTTTAGTGGTGTCTAACATTTTAATTGTTCTAAATTAACCCATTGTTCTCCTGTTCTGTTTAACACAAGTTGTGGAAAAACTTGCACTATAAAATTTAGTGCAATCTAAAATATCTCAAATAATCAAAATCACCATTGATTATGTTTTTTAAACAAATAGACAAAGATATAGTTTATTATTTAATTTATTACAACATTGCTTTACTGCTTTAATTGTCTTATTGTCCCACAGTGGAGGAAATTTCACAGATTTTTTTATTTTTTTGATATATTATTATATTATATTATTTTTATTATTATGTTATAAGTATTTTAATATACAAACAGTACTGTAGTATAAAACGTTTAGTACAATTTTGTACTAAATGAAAGCTGTTATTCTGAAAAATATTTAGCTTTTCGTAGTCATCTTTAATTCATATTTAACTACCATTGTCCCTAAGTAAAATGTACCTATATTTTGCCATGATTTTAAATTATTATTTTTATTTACTTATGTTTATAATTTTGCTACATTATTAATTTTAATTATTTATTATTTATTTAATAAATACAGCAGGTAATAAAATAATACTAAAAGTATAATAAATAAAATCACATTCTTAAAATATTAAACTCAAAAATAAAAGTCTGATTCATTAGCCCTACATCTTTAACCTTAATTGCATGTTCCTACAGGCTATAGCCATTGTCCTTGGCTTTCTGGTTTTCATTGGTCTCATCATCTTGCTCGTGTTTGCTGTCAAGACTCGATCCAAGATGCGTCACTGGGGCGAGGATCGAATTCTGTGGGAAGAAGTGAAAGTGGTCACAGATGGTCTGAACAACAGTGTTGGAGAATGGGTACGTAAACATATTTGCATTGTTGCATGAGGTGTACGGGTGATGATGATAAACGCTTTTCAATTAATTTGACCTACACAAGAACGATTGGGTATGGATTTGTTTTTCTGAAGAACCTCACGTTAGCATTTATAATTTTTTGGTTTTTTTATTTTCTGTATTTTCACTTTTTCAGCAAAGAACATGATTGTCTTGTCGTAAGACATATTTGCACAACTGGTACCCAAACTAGGAACAGTACCAGCACATGTGTGTATTTCCACCACATTGACTAGTACCACCCCAAATACCAACTAGGGGTATCATCAGGAACCACTACAGGAGGCCAAGACTAAATGGAAGGACATACAGTTGTGTTCAAAATTGTTCAAACCCCAGTGTTGTAAAGGGTCATAAGTACATTAATATATATTTGTAATAGTGTTCATAATGAAATCTTACAAGAACTTGTAAATTAGCTGAATGCAACTAAAATGACAAAAATAGTCTAATACAGTATCAAATGTCCTTTTTGTGATTTCTTCACTGACAGAATTATTCAACCCCTTAAAGATTACCACACTTAAGAACAGAGGTTCAATCAAGTGTTTTCAATCAGGTATTGAAAATGCCCGTAGATGCGAACAGAATGATAATGAGCAACAGTCAAGCAGAAAAATGACTGTGATACTCAGCTCCTTCTAGACAGGTACTTGTGTCTTTACAACATGGTGAAGCCCAGGGAATGGTCATACATTCCAGTATGTGGAAAAACCACGTGGACAAACCACAAAGGTTACGTTATGTCTGGAGACGGAAGAACAAGACCTATGAAGAAAAGAACACATTGCCAACAGTGAAGCATGGTGGAGGGTCAGTCATGCTTTGGGGCTGTTTTGCTTCTTTAGGTAAAGGGAATCTCCAGCATGAGCAAGGTACCACGAATTCTGTTAACTACCAGGAGATCTTGGTAAATGTAAATGTCATGCAGTCAGTCACAAATCTGAGCCTTCCATCTCCACGTTGGACCTTTCAACAGGACAACATCCAAAATCCAAAACTACCAGAGCTTGGCTGCAGATGAAGGGCTGAAACATTCTGGAGTGGCCATCGCAGTCACCCGACTTAAATCCAATTTAAAAAATCTGTGGTGGGACTTGAAGAATGCAGTTGCAGCACACAAGCCCAGGAATGTGAATGTACTGAAGGCTTTTGCCCATCAGGAATGGGCTAAGATACTGGTAGATCGCTGCCACAAAGTTGTCAAGCTACTGTATATTTCACATTATAACTGCCAAAGGATGTTGTACTAAGTTCTGAGGATGTATGTGTCTAAGGGGTTGAATAATTTTGACATTTGTTGGCATATCACCAGACATATTGTTGTAATTTCAGTTGCATTTGTCTAGTTAACAAGTCCTTCTTTGGTCTGATTACAAAAAAGACAAAAAATAAATGTCAAACTCGCTAAAACAGTTTATTGCAGTGGGGGTTGAATAATTTTGAACACAACTATAGGCTTTAATTTAGTCTCTCATGGAAAATGTAATACATGTATTATCTTGGAAAATCCAATTTAAACAATGATTCTGGTCAAAAAGAGTTCCAAGTTCTTTTGCCCATTTCTGGTGTGGTGGATGTACAGACCTGAAGATGCAAGGAATCTGTATTTTCTCTTCCCACACCACAAGACTTCTCAGTATAATCTTCACAGATCTTCTGTGGTGGAAACAAGCAATGTTTGTATTGCAACAGCAGTGTAGTTTCTTGACAGAATTTCCTGGTGCCAACAGTTCCTGGTACTCAGAAAACAAATATATTACACAAGCAAATGTATCCACTTTTCTTCACTACTTCACTTCTTATTTTTAGTTAATTCTTAAACTTGAATTAGTGTGGGTCACATGTTAGGTTTATGAAAGAGAGATCAGTCTTCATCAGATACACTAGTAATATATTTAATTAAATACTGTATGACTGTGTTCAGCCCTCCCTTCACCATAATGAACAACTTTGTCCTACTTGACAAACACACATGTTGTGAGCACTAACGGATCCTAATTGTTTGTTCAATACTCTGCAAAATCATCTGTCATATGTTATGGTTAGCTGGGAATCAGGGATTTTGTTCGGATGGTTGACGTTGCATTACAGGTGCAACGTCAGGAGGTGTGTTTGTCCTCACAGTGATGTTTTAAGTGTGTTTTTGTCAGGTGAGACGGAGGAAATGAAAGGCAGGACAGTTTCATTTACAGTTTCTGGGTGTAGTCAACTTTGGTCTCAGTCTCAGAATGTGGTCAGAAGGATTTGTATGATTTAATGAGTGCATTTAAAGAAACATCTCATTAAAATCGGTGTTTCTGCATTTCCTGAATTGTCATTGTTTGCTTTACGTTTCAGGAAAATTAAAGTATTGACCCCAAAAAAGCATAGTTTTTATTCCATTGTAGGAAACCCTTTTCAGTCTTCTTGTTGACGGTAGTGATGGTATCAGTTGTACTCAGGCATTCAGGGAAAAGCAGAATAACCGGTTCATCCTTGTGTGTTTATAAAACCTGTGTTTATCTTTTAGTGAGAACAGGTTTCTGTCATTTAAAACAAGGGTAAATATGGGACAAAGGATTATTTATTTTTACCAAAACTTTAATGAAAAAAGGAGTGTTGCATAGAATTTAGAGTCAAGTTGTGTGGTGGTGACAGTTGAGGGGTGAGGGAAACTGGAAGGTGTGAGGTCAGGTCAAGATGACAAGAAAATATGATGGTGGAATCAAGATGTTTGGGACAGCATCCAGAAAAAGAGGGCAGCGGAGAAAAAAATACAAAAGGAAAATATTTTTGTAATAAAATGTTGGTTTAAAACTTTTCCTGGAGTCACACTCCACCTAAAAAGAGTCACAACCAAATATTATTATTGTCATGCTGAGTTAACATATTAAATGTGGTCAGTTTTCTCATCAAAGGATTAAGATACGAAAATGTTCAGTTTATTAGATTTGCAGGATGATAGTACCAAAAGAGATCTTTCAAAACTACATATTTCTAATGTACACATATTCATTCATATTCATTGTTTGCAATTGATACACAAATGTGTACTTAAAATATAAATACTTAAAGGTTGATGACGTTTTACACAGGAACATCATAATTTTCATTCAGACATGTCAGCTGCACAGACACTACAAGGTATTTTACCCCAAAACAAAAAAACATGTTAAATGTATCACGCAGAGGTTAGTTATTGAAATGTTGAAACTGTGTTCAGTTTTTTGCCAAATACTAACTAATGTATAACTTTAAACTATTTCTTAAGGTGAACAATGTGACTGGTGATGCTGAGGTTCCTCTGAACGCTGCTAATGACAAAGCTTGGGGTTCCAGGGAGTATCTGGAACAAGTGGACAACAACAAGCCTCTCTACCTGCCAGGGTTAGTAACACATCACCATACAGTAATCATCACAGGTCACTGTTCTTAATTGATCCTTCAGTTTAAAAAAAAAAGAAGGTTAAACCCACTACTATTCAAAAGAACAGTTGTTATAAACAGCAAAATTTAAGAAACATGAACATTAAAGAAAACAAAGGTAAAACTTGGCTTAAAAAGAGAAAAATAAATTAGGTAAACATTATAGCAAAAATTCTGATTTCTACCATTTTTCATATAATCCAAAAAAAAACCCATCTGAAAAATCAAGTGTTCAACAAACAAACACAAAAATTGCCCTAACAGATATATGCCAAAGTAGGTAAATCTGCAAAATGCTTAGAATTAGTCCAGGTAAAGGAGTTAAGAAAGACAAATGTCTAAGTACTCAATGTTATATAAGGGAATCGTTGGTAAAAAAGTTTTGTTTATAAAATGCAATATATATACACTGTATATTACAAACCACCAACTCTCTTATAATACTGTTTCATTGTGTGTGTGTGTGTGTACATTTTTTACAGAGATTCAGACATCAGCAGCTCAGTTGGACCTCTGAAGGCCAGACTACATGATTACGATCCTGGTATGGAGTCTGGAGATGATCTGGAGGAGGAGGATTTTAGCTCGTGAGTTTAAAATAAATCCAGTTATCAGGAACAGAGGAATCTTGACAAAAATATGATTGGCTGATTTTCCTCTAATATTCTCTGAAGGGTGTTTCCTTCCATTGTGGATGAGCAGGAACGTCTGACCTACAGAAAGGAGTTTGACCATGATCATCTGGAGTATAAAAACCTGCAGGCCGAGCTTGATGGCATTAATAGAGACCTGGCTGATCTGGACCGAGAACTGGCCCGACTGCCAGAGGGCAGTCCACAGTTCCTGGTAAATGTTGTTTCTCTGACTGCATATGAGAACTACACTCTTAATTGTCCACTTCCTGTTTTTCTTCTTTGTTCTTACGTAATTTAGTGCCTTTTTCCAATATTCTGTCTGTAAGTTTTTGTTTTCTCTTTTGATCTACTGGTCACTATATTCTTTTCCCTTCCGTTCTCGTCCTCCATGTTATAATTTTTTCTCCTTTTATTTGCCTTGCTCTTGTACTGTTTCCCTGCTGATTCTTTTTTTTTTCATTCACCTATTCTTACCCCCCTTGTCTCCCTCTCATGTTTTTGTCTTTTTCATTTTTAATCCTTTTTCTACTCTTTCACCTTCCTAACTTCTTTACTTGCTCCCTCTCTTCAGTCCCCCCCCCCCTTCTATGTTTAAATGTATTTTTTCTCCCCTCAGGATGCTATGAGTGAATACACCAAGCTCAAGAACTTCAAAAAGGTAAATATTTGTACCCAGATATTTTTAATTACCATTGCTGTCAATTTCTTTAAACAATGGCTTATGTTCCCTTAAATAAACTGCAATTCTTTGAACATCATATTCCCCTTTTCAGTCTCCCAGTTATCAGATAAAGAAGAAGAGGTGCAAGTACCTGAAATCCAAACTGTCCCACATCAAGAGGAAGATCAGCGAGTACGACCGCAGACCCTGAATCCCCAACTTTCTAAACAGTTAAATCTGTGAATTATTTTCCTCACTTCCAATGGTGGACTCGATCATAGGCATTTAAACAAACTGAACAGTGTGATGGTGACAATGAACAGCTCTTCTGCTTAAATATCACATATGTTTCAGGGCCAAGAATTAAGCTTTGTCAGAGATTAGCAGGTAAAGGAAACATCGGTATACTGTAGTTTTAAAAACATATTTATGTCATCATCATTGATCAGTTTTTTAATAGATATATTGTTATAAACGTATGAAGAACAATTTTTTTTTTCACTGTTGGATTTAGGGAGGGGATGTGATTCTTTGATGCTTCAGTGCAAATGAAGCAGTTTTTCATTATATTAAATTTTAAGAAACAGTGAAGGAGCAGCTAAGTTGTATTAGATAGTGTGACACGAAAGTCACTGACCATTATATGTGAATATTGTTTATATTATCAATTTTTAATCTTGGAAAAGTTTTTTTTCTTTTCTTGTGTATGTCAGCATGATTAATGGTGGCTCCTTATTCTCATAGTATCATTTTTAAACTGTCACGTCACTTTTTTCTATGTAACTCAAAGCCAATAAACAATTTCACCACTTTTCTACCAGCTTTTATTGTGGCAAACAGTCGTTGTTTATGTATAAAACCGCCGAACCATTTTTAGTCAGTCACGTGACTCGTTTCGTTGGATAACTTAGGTTTATCCGTAGCGTAAAGAATAATAATAATAAACTTATTTTAACTATCCATTACATGCTGTATATGAATACCGCAGAACATCGTTCCAGGTGTAATATACACACGGCAGGTTCCAGGCAGTCTATGTTTCCTACCGGAGGAATAAGCTGTTGCACAGCCTGTACTGAGGTGCCAAATACAATATTCTGCAAAAAAAAAAAAAAAAGGTAAGTTGTTCAGTTTCTTTTTGACGAAATGATTTGTTAAAGTTGATTGTCGTGATGAAGACATTGGAATTTTTGGTTTAGCCTTTTTATGATGAGAACGATACAATTTCTGTATATATGTATAAAATATACTCCAAGTTAGCTCGCCAGCTAGCATGTGTTCAACATAGTTTATTCATGATTTATTTTATTTGAATTACAGTCTGTTACGTCGCAGTAATGTTTTAATATTCTCTAAAGATCAACATAGTTCGACTAGGATACTTATGCTTTATTCTTACCGCATCTTTAATGAAACGGTTAAAGCTAAATTTCGTTCTGTATAATGTGGAAAAGCTCTAAATAAAAAAAGTAGTTGGTCTAGTTCAGGGGTCACCAACGTCGTGCCCGGGGGCACCTACTAAACCCATATGGACCAGCAAAGGTGCCCGCAGGCTATGTTCTTAAAATAAAACTAAAAAGAGGGTCAAAAAATGTACCGTGCTTTTTGAATCGGTTACGCCTGCAACGATATTCAAACGGCTGCGATGACGATAGTAAGAAGTGTCTGCTGTTGTATGTCCCAGAACTAATTGTTATTACATTATTTTTGAAGTCTGTATTAAACAAGTAGCTCTAAGTTTCAAAAAAGTTGGTGATCCCTGGTCTAGTTGATAAATTATTTAAGCTATTCCTCCATAGAATCGTTAAACGTCTCCGGAAGAGTAAAATCATGCAAGCACCCCCTGATCCCCAAGTTCCATAATCTGAAGAATAATTTTATTGTTGTTTTATGTTTTTGTGACAATAAGACAAAATGGATGAAGAACCAGAGAGAGCCAAACGCTGGGAAGGAGGCTATGAGAGAACTTGGTAACTATTGTCTGTTATTTACTGACTAGAATTAATAATTTGCAAATGTATGTTCTTTAAATCACCACACTTATTGAAAAGTGTACCTAATGTATATATTTAAAGTTTTGAAGTTTCGACAAATCTGTTTTGTTTCTGTAATATTATAGAGGAGGTACAGTGGATACATTGATAGGAGAATGTTAGAGATGGAGCTACCAGGTAGGAGACAAAGAGGAAGGCCAACGAGGAGATATATGGATGCAGTGAGGGAGGACATGCAGATAGTTGGAGTCAGAGTAGAAGATGCAGAGAACAGGGAGAGATGGAAATCAATGATTCGCTGTGATAACCCCTGGAAAAAAAAAAGGGACAAAGCCAAAAGGAGAAGAAGAAGGAGACCTGCTGTATGGTGTGCGAATTACAAAAAGAGAATAGTCTTTATTGTATAAAAACGTTTTTAATTGTTCAAAATCATATGAAGTCAGCGAATGAATACTAGTCCAAACAGGCATATATTCCTATGACAACTGTTGTTTCAATGTATCGATGGTTCTCCCACAGGGAAGTGCTAAAGGAGGATGAATCTGGCTCCCTCAAATCCTCAGTGGAGGCAATTCTGTACCAGTCAAAAAGGAAAAGGTTTGTGTGTGTGAACATGCTCAACATGCTTGAGAAGATCATACTCTTAATGCATTGTTGTGTGGCTGAACTCATGCTTCTTCTAATTCTGGTCTTGTGATTAAATACAGTATTCCCTTATCCTGTTTATCTCAGCTCTTAAATATAGGCACTGTGGGCTAAATCTGGTTTGTTGTTGTTATTATTATTATAACTAGTATTATTGGGTGGTGCATGGCCTCTGAGATGCAGAAACAGAACACAAACTATGCATCATAACTTATTTCATTATGCTCCATCCCCCCCCCCCCTTCTATGTTTAAATGTATTTTTTCTCCCCTCAGGATGCTATGAGTGAATACACCAAGCTCAAGAACTTCAAAAAGGTAAATATTTGTACCCAGATATTTTTAATTACCATTGCTGTCAATTTCTTTAAACAATGGCTTATGTTCCCTTAAATAAACTGCAATTCTTTGAACATCATATTCCCCTTTTCAGTCTCCCAGTTATCAGATAAAGAAGAAGAGGTGCAAGTACCTGAAATCCAAACTGTCCCACATCAAGAGGAAGATCAGCGAGTACGACCGCAGACCCTGAATCCCCAACTTTCTAAACAGTTAAATCTGTGAATTATTTTCCTCACTTCCAATGGTGGACTCGATCATAGGCATTTAAACAAACTGAACAGTGTGATGGTGACAATGAACAGCTCTTCTGCTTAAATATCACATATGTTTCAGGGCCAAGAATTAAGCTTTGTCAGAGATTAGCAGGTAAAGGAAACATCGGTATACTGTAGTTTTAAAAACATATTTATGTCATCATCATTGATCAGTTTTTTAATAGATATATTGTTATAAACGTATGAAGAACAATTTTTTTTTTCACTGTTGGATTTAGGGAGGGGATGTGATTCTTTGATGCTTCAGTGCAAATGAAGCAGTTTTTCATTATATTAAATTTTAAGAAACAGTGAAGGAGCAGCTAAGTTGTATTAGATAGTGTGACACGAAAGTCACTGACCATTATATGTGAATATTGTTTATATTATCAATTTTTAATCTTGGAAAAGTTTTTTTTCTTTTCTTGTGTATGTCAGCATGATTAATGGTGGCTCCTTATTCTCATAGTATCATTTTTAAACTGTCACGTCACTTTTTTCTATGTAACTCAAAGCCAATAAACAATTTCACCACTTTTCTACCAGCTTTTATTGTGGCAAACAGTCGTTGTTTATGTATAAAACCGCCGAACCATTTTTAGTCAGTCACGTGACTCGTTTCGTTGGATAACTTAGGTTTATCCGTAGCGTAAAGAATAATAATAATAAACTTATTTTAACTATCCATTACATGCTGTATATGAATACCGCAGAACATCGTTCCAGGTGTAATATACACACGGCAGGTTCCAGGCAGTCTATGTTTCCTACCGGAGGAATAAGCTGTTGCACAGCCTGTACTGAGGTGCCAAATACAATATTCTGAAAAAAAAAAAAAAAAAGGTAAGTTGTTCAGTTTCTTTTTGACGAAATGATTTGTTAAAGTTGATTGTCGTGATGAAGACATTGGAATTTTTGGTTTAGCCTTTTTATGATGAGAACGATACAATTTCTGTATATATGTATAAAATATACTCCAAGTTAGCTCGCCAGCTAGCATGTGTTCAACATAGTTTATTCATGATTTATTTTATTTGAATTACAGTCTGTTACGTCGCAGTAATGTTTTAATATTCTCTAAAGATCAACATAGTTCGACTAGGATACTTATGCTTTATTCTTACCGCATCTTTAATGAAACGGTTAAAGCTAAATTTCGTTCTGTATAATGTGGAAAAGCTCTAAATAAAAAAAGTAGTTGGTCTAGTTCAGGGGTCACCAACGTCGTGCCCGGGGGCACCTACTAAACCCATATGGACCAGCAAAGGTGCCCGCAGGCTATGTTCTTAAAATAAAACTAAAAAGAGGGTCAAAAAATGTACCGTGCTTTTTGAATCGGTTACGCCTGCAACGATATTCAAACGGCTGCGATGACGATAGTAAGAAGTGTCTGCTGTTGTATGTCCCAGAACTAATTGTTATTACATTATTTTTGAAGTCTGTATTAAACAAGTAGCTCTAAGTTTCAAAAAAGTTGGTGATCCCTGGTCTAGTTGATAAATTATTTAAGCTATTCCTCCATAGAATCGTTAAACGTCTCCGGAAGAGTAAAATCATGCAAGCACCCCCTGATCCCCAAGTTCCATAATCTGAAGAATAATTTTATTGTTGTTTTATGTTTTTGTGACAATAAGACAAAATGGATGAAGAACCAGAGAGAGCCAAACGCTGGGAAGGAGGCTATGAGAGAACTTGGTAACTATTGTCTGTTATTTACTGACTAGAATTAATAATTTGCAAATGTATGTTCTTTAAATCACCACACTTATTGAAAAGTGTACCTAATGTATATATTTAAAGTTTTGAAGTTTCGACAAATCTGTTTTGTTTCTGTAATATTATAGAGGAGGTACAGTGGATACATTGATAGGAGAATGTTAGAGATGGAGCTACCAGGTAGGAGACAAAGAGGAAGGCCAACGAGGAGATATATGGATGCAGTGAGGGAGGACATGCAGATAGTTGGAGTCAGAGTAGAAGATGCAGAGAACAGGGAGAGATGGAAATCAATGATTCGCTGTGATAACCCCTGGAAAAAAAAAAGGGACAAAGCCAAAAGGAGAAGAAGAAGGAGACCTGCTGTATGGTGTGCGAATTACAAAAAGAGAATAGTCTTTATTGTATAAAAACGTTTTTAATTGTTCAAAATCATATGAAGTCAGCGAATGAATACTAGTCCAAACAGGCATATATTCCTATGACAACTGTTGTTTCAATGTATCGATGGTTCTCCCACAGGGAAGTGCTAAAGGAGGATGAATCTGGCTCCCTCAAATCCTCAGTGGAGGCAATTCTGTACCAGTCAAAAAGGAAAAGGTTTGTGTGTGTGAACATGCTCAACATGCTTGAGAAGATCATACTCTTAATGCATTGTTGTGTGGCTGAACTCATGCTTCTTCTAATTCTGGTCTTGTGATTAAATACAGTATTCCCTTATCCTGTTTATCTCAGCTCTTAAATATAGGCACTGTGGGCTAAATCTGGTTTGTTGTTGTTATTATTATTATAACTAGTATTATTGGGTGGTGCATGGCCTCTGAGATGCAGAAACAGAACACAAACTATGCATCATAACTTATTTCATTATGCTCCAAAATAAAAACAAAATGAAAATTATGTGATGAATATTAAGTTCAGTAAAAGGCATGTTTGCGACCTGTTGATGACAGTCTCTATTTTTGTAAAGCTGTATTATATAGTTGTGTTATTTTCATTCTCATAATTTAATTCATGTCTGTTTCTTAATGTAATCTTTTGCATTGATATGCAGTTTCATGCAAATTGGTATATTTTAAGAAACTGAATCCACTCATGTGTTGACTAGCACAGTATGCATGTTAAACTAATGTTTGTTTTTTTTTACATTCAAACATGCATTTGCTATAGTTCCATTTAATTTAAGAGTATGTAAAAACTTGTGTGTGACATTCTATTTGTCTCACCAGGATGATTACCAGCCATAACCAGGTGCGCCTCGGAATGGTGAGTAAATTCCCTGCCAAGGGATCAATAAAGATCTATCCATATACGTATCTATCCATTTGATGTATTGTTTTTGGTTAGAAACTAAGGTTTATACAATTGATAAATTTACAGGTTCAAGGGCACAGGAACACAGGAAATATTGGTTTACTACCAATTCTACTAAAAAAACTGGTATTGAGTGGAGGCACAAAATAAAATGACTATAACGCAATGATTCAACTGTCATAACATGTAACAATAATTGCTGAGTATTGTACATTAATTTTTTTCTACTTACTACTTACTATTTTTTATTGCAAAAATATTGCTATTTCTTTACTGAGTCATGAAGTGTCTTTCAGCTCAGTAAAGTGATTAGTGTCAAATTACCGTTCAGAAATATTTTTAATAGTGCTGTGTATAATGTGTAAGCCTGCTGTGCATGTATAGCCTTACTAATTAATACATTTTTTTGCTATTTGCCATCATATGCTATAGTGTCCAAATGTTTTTCTGTGTTACAGATGCGTCACCTGTATGTGGTAATTGACTGTTCCCGAAGTATGGAAGACCAGGACCTAAAACCGAACCGCCTAACCTCTACCCTGAAGGTAAGTTCAGTCTCAGACTTTCACCCTACAACAGCAGATCGTATCTACAAGATAATAGTTTGTTTCAGATATCTTTTATCATTTAGGAAAATCGACTGTGCTCAAGTGTTAACTGGTGTTTCCCTTTTTCTCCTATACAGCTGATTGAAAAGTTTGTTGACGAGTATTTTGACCAAAACCCCATCAGTCAGGTATTGTCCTTAAATCATGTTTTGACTTGTTAAATTAACAAGAACCATACTATGAACTGCAAAAAATGGTACAACTTTAACAAAAACAAAAAGCTGTTTTTAGACCAAAGAATTTCTGTCTCCTTAGATTGGATTTATCACCACAAAAAACAAGAGAGCTGAGAAGCTGACTGATCTGGCAGGTCAGTAGAATACAATACAATTTCATGGTCCTGAAATCAGAGAAACTTTACTTGCAGTCAATGATATCTTGTTTGACATTTAGGAAACCCAACCAAACACACCACTGCTCTAAAGAAGGCTGTGGACACAGTGTGTGGAGGAGAACCTTCTCTGTACAACTCTTTGAATCTGGCCATTCAGTCCCTAAAGTAGGTGTTCTATATTGTTCTGCAGAGTCTTTAAAGTTTAGACCTGAGAATCATGTGTGGACAGTGGTCAACAGCTGATCCCACATCTTACCTGAAAAAGCTTTTATTTTTAGTTATGGATAATGAAATGAATGTGGAAAAACTAGATCAAATGTTAATGCCCTATTTTCATATTTGATTTGATTTAATTATTTGAAGTTGAGATTTGCAAAAATATTTTAACTTGAACCTTTGCAAGGGAGTACTGCTCAAAAAGCAGCTTCTTTGAGCCCAACGTTATTGCACATTCGTTCATCTTGAAGTTAATCATACTAGAATAAATCTGCACAATACACTACTTTTGAATTAATTTCATATATTGCACATGGAGCAAACAATTGCAGAGTATCACGTGATCAATCAAATACATTTATTACAAAGTGTTCTGAAAGTAAAGGCCATTAGAACTGTCCACATTAGATTAAACACTTTAGGATGGATGTTGGTTCCAGTTTAATGAACTGATCTCTGTAATTGCTAACTTACTGTTTACCTCTGTATAAAGACACATGCCAGGACACACTAGTCGTGAGATCCTCATCGTTCTCAGCAGTCTGACCACATGTGACCCAGCAAACATCTATGAACTCATTAAGGTGAGGTCCTGTACTGACCTGGAGCCAATGTGATTGTCCAATCCTTAGAGTTCGTGTTTATTTCTGGGTTAATTCATGTTCAAATCTACTCTTTTGGTCTTTAATAGTCGAGTCCAGTTTCAAATCATTAATAGTAAGTTTGAGTTTATATGATGTTGAAATCTCAATGTTCGACGACAGAGAAGTTCAGTCTGTTCCTTGGATCCAGCCACCTGGATATGGAGTTGAGACCAAACCTGATTCTTAAGGTTTATTCTTTATGTCTAAGTCACAATACTGGCTGGTTAGGGTTGTCTAGCTGTGAGTTGGTACGGTTACAAATCAGCCATTTCCAGATTAAAGGAGATTATAAAACGTCTGCTTAGTTGCCAAAACTGGCACTTAAAGAAAAGCCAGACACTTCAGAGGTGATGTGTATCAAAACAAAATCAATATTACATTGTGTCCCTTTTGTAAGTGCCCAGTGTTGAGAGTCAAGCTCCAAGTCAGTAAATATAATTTCCAGTCTTAGCTAACCAACCATGTCACGTAAACAATCCTGTAGGAATGACTCTGTTCCTACTTTGACCAGACTCTGAAGACTCTGAAGATTCGAGTGTCAGTCATCGGTCTGTCTGCAGAAGTCAGGGTCTGCACAGTGCTGACCAGAGAGACAGGAGGTCTGTACAACGTCATTCTGGACGAGAGTCACTACAGAGAGCTGCTGATGATGCACGTCAAACCTCCTCCAGCCACTACCTCCTCTGAGTGCTCCTTAATACGCATGGGTCAGTAGGGTCTGCAGATTACCAATGAACCAGAAACCAGTGATACCTTTCTAAAGTTCTAAAGCTCGCTCATATGCACTGTTTAATTTGATATAGAACAGTTTCTTTAAATTTTTGAAGCTGATAAAATATTTGATTATTACAGTCATGTTTTTACAAAAAATAAAATAATACTTAAAATAAAAACATATAAGAGAATCTTAAAACTCCTGTGCTTAGGTTTTCCTCAGCACACCGTTTCTGCTGTAATGGACAGAGATGCCAAACCTTCTTTCAGCATGTCGTGAGTAAAAATAATGTAAACACTGGGCATTCTATGTGTGTGTGTGTCAGAGAGAGAGAGTAATTACTTTTATTAATGTTTCATTTGTGTACCAGTCATCTGGATAGCAGCAGCAGCTGTGATCCAGGTCTGTCTTTGGGAGGTTACTTCTGTCCACAGTGCCACGCCAAATACACAGAACTTCCTGTGGAGTGTAAAGTGTGTGGTATGTCCTCTGTTCTTGTTTGAGGCTGCTATTGAAATCAATATAATGTTTTTCTGTTTTAATTACATACATATGCATCTCTTTATACTTCAATTTGATCTTACGATGAGATTTTTAACATTAAACAGTCAAATGTTTGGCCTGTTTTCATGAAACTGTAACTTTTGGGTAAAATATCTTGTAAACTCTTTTTCCAAAGGTTTGACTCTGGTGTCAGCTCCTCATCTGGCCAGATCCTTTCATCACCTCTTCCCCCTCCAGACCTTTACAGAGACCCCAGTAGAAGAACTTCAGGGAGAAAGGTGACTCAGACAAACTCACACATTCACAGATCTTGGTCAGACCTGGTTTTGGCATATTTTGTAATATCAGTAAGAATTGTTATTGGTTTTTCCTCTGATAATGAAAATGCAATAACACAATGCCCACCACTGCCCTGCTATATCAGTATCCGTTGATATCAGAATCAGAAATTAAGTGTTTGGCCAACACCGTCATATCGGATATTGGCAAAAATGTTAATATTGGACATCCTTTAATAAAAGCAATAACAATAAAAGAGAAATAGATAAAAGACCGAATAAATGTGAATATACTCCAAATATAGGCCAAAGTAAACAAGTGCATCTTAAATCAATGTTTTAAAATTGGAGAGGCTATTCACAGTCACCACAGCGAGGTTGTTGTTGTCACTTTGAGCTAAACTTGTTGTCATTTGTTTTTAGGTTCTGTCAGGCATGTCAGGGAGAACTAAAGGAAAAAAGTGTGGGTATTTTTTTTTTACTTCAACAGTTTTCAAAAGTTGTCAATATAATCTTCTATGATGAAACCCATCTTCCCCTGTCTCCCTCTTTGGGTACAGATGTTTACCTGCCCTTCGTGTAAAAATGTCTACTGTATGGAGTGTGACCTCTATATCCATGATGCTCTGCACTTCTGTCCCTGCTGCACACATGGGGATGCTGCTCGCTGACTCTGCGAAACCTGTAGTGACTCAGACTGATGTTTTTAGCAGGGATTACCATCTATGTGGGTTCTTAGCCGTAATGGCGACAGGTCACACTGTATTTAGCCAACTTGATGTGTTTCTGAGTATCAGTGGGACAGATGACGCACCATGTCTGCGTTTGGACCAGTTTGCATTGTCAACATTTGTACGTGGACCCTAAATACCACTCCAGCAAGTTCGACAAATTGTTGAGAAACAGTGACACCTAACGGTAAAACTGTTGAGCGCAACAAACTGCGCTGCCCACCTCAACCTTTGCAAAATTGAAAATAAACTACAGTTAGATGGATTGACAGATACATTCCTGACTTCCTAATGAAAATCATAAGATAAGATTCGGCTTGTTTGTCAAGATGGCAGCCTCCTCAGTGTTTTTGGGTTACAAAAACATTTTTGTTCCTTATTTGTTAACGTTTTCAGAAACCACTGAGAGTACGTAGGAAATAAAACAGAGTTTTTTTTAACAGAAACTTTTTTCAGTTTTGTTTATTGTTTATATAGCACTTATATTTGAGTATGATATATATATGAGCCATAATTAAGGTTTTTAGTCTAAATTAAATATGCTAAACCCACACAACTGTAGTAACAGGATAAATTGGTAAAGAATGATTACAAAAAATGAAATGTGTTAAAAAATAGGTACATACACATTTATAATATTACCACTATCGAAAATTAAGTAATGTAGTATACATTACTTAATTTTCGATAAGCGTTGCATAAAAATAGGTCGTATATGTAGGGTATTTAATTAGTTAATATAAAACGTTTGCAGAAAATTACCAAAGTGGTAGACGATTTTACAGAGTTCATATATTTTATCTGAAATAAAGCAGTACAACCGGGTTATACGGATATAGGGTGCAGCGTTGCAATAGTAAACTACAAACATCGCCGCCACACAAATGTCTATTCTACCTTCTATTGCTATAACGGTAATGGTAAATACCGGTGTTATATATTAATGTAGTCTTCCAAACAGTTGTTTTATAGAATAGTAGAACTGTATTAGACAGTTGAAATCCACGCCAACGTTTGTTTTAATTATTTACCACATGATGCCGGTGATGTATTGAAGTGTATTTTATCTATCTGAATAGCATACGAGTAGTTTGTTACAGCGCAGGCTATTCTGATGGGTGAAATTCGCCTATCTGAGTAGTAAACAGCGTGCTACTCCCGTCGGAATAGCGTAGTGTATTTATCTTTCGTAATTTCCGTTTGTCAGTGGCCCATTTACTCTACTGACAGTGTATACTGACCCGACATGTCGACAGACTATAACCAGTTTAATATTAATGTATAGTCAAAGGCGAAGAATGACTTCAGTCTGTACTTGACAGACATAGTTAGCTGGTGTCTAAAAGCCGGAAGTACGGATGAGAGGGAGAACGTAAGCCCTGTGTTTTGTACGGAGGGCGGGAAACGTGTGTTACTGAATAACAAGAAGGCTATTGAGTCAGTTTTCCAATAAAATGAGCCGTGTTCTGAACGCCATCGTGGCCGTTTGTCCGGATTTCGGTATAGGAAAAAATGGAACGCTGCCCTGGCATCCGATTAATCTCAGGTACGTAAGACTGATGAAATCCATATTTTGCTTCAGGTTTATTTTCGTTGGCTTCTCGTGTATGTCCCCGTTGTCTGTGGATCATTGGTATCTTACGATGAGTTTTACCTGTTCTTAGTAAACATGATGTACGGTGTTTAAAATCTGTTTACTTTATTCCCCACTTCTTCTTTGACAGAAATGAAATGAAACATTTCCAAACCATGACACAGACTTCACCTGTTGAAGGTAAACAAAGTTCGCCAAAGTTGAGCAACTTCGGCGGCCTCAGAACAAAGGTTTATTGGTCACGTGTTACATTTACAGTGAACATGTCCAGCATTTGCCCCACAAATGAAAACATTTTAAAACCTTCACGAAATGATTAGTATTCTTTAATACACCAAAATACGATATTCTTATGCTTTGCTATGTCACGTGCTACCGTCCACCTTTTTCTTATAGTTGAGCTGTAAACACGGATTGAAATATTCTGTGTACTGTAGAGATAGTTATTAGATAGAACTAATTTTTCTTTTGTTCTGCTGTAGGTAAACAGAACGTGGTGATCATGGGTAGAAAGACGTGGTTTTCCATCCCAGAGAACCATAGACCTTTGCGAAACAGAATCAACATTGTCCTCAGCAGACAGTACAAGTAGGAAAAATCACACACACAGTAAACTTTTCTGCCTATATAGGGACATTTTGTTAACTCCTGAAACACATTTATAGCTTCCTTAAGTTATAAGAGCTCATAGTGTAAAAACACTACTGCAATGCTTTGTCATGTGTACAGATCTCTATCTTTATTCATGTTTTTTTCATAATGCACTATACTATATATATTAAAAGGCTAAATAGACCTAATGTTTGTGCAGAGCGCCACCTACAGGAGCTCATTACCTGGCAGCAGACTTCAGCTCAGCTATCAGGCTGGTTGAAACAAAGCTGTCAGACCAGGCTGACCAGATCTGGGTCATTGGAGGAAATTCAGTCTATAAGGTACTCAACCAGACTTCACTTACCTCTAAAATTTGATTCATACAGTAAACTGTGTCATTAAACATAAATCATCTCACACACATCCACCACACCTTTGTCTTCACAGATATTTTTAATATTGTGCTTGAGATTTTGTTCTCCTCAGAACTGCTCCATAATGACAACAATTGAGCTGAATTTCTTTCTGTTGAATGAGTGAAATGAGTGTGCCTTTTTTTAAAAATTATTTTAATCAAATTATTAATCAAGCCCAGCTATTGCTCAAAGTTTTCAGTAATGTCATAGCTATTCTTAAATGTCTACTGACAAGCTGTCAAACCTCCTCTGTTTTCTTCGATTAGGAGATGATGGAGGAACCAGGAACTAAGAGACTCTTAGTCACTCGAATAATGAAGCAGTTTGACTGTGATACATACTTCCCACCAATAACTCCTGACAAATTCCGTCTCCTGCCTCAGTAAGATCATGATGACGTTTATCTTTATCCATATTTACAGGTTTTAGCATAAAACTTTCATTCATTTAAATCGGTTGTACAATCTATGTGGTCAGGTTAAGTGGAATGAGATATTTTAAGATATTAAAATATACCAAAAAAGTTGGAGGTAATCATTTGTTATGATAACAATTGTATTTTTTACTACATAAATATATATTTTGTATATGACATCATATTAGGATGTTTTTGTTTTGCCAGGTTTCCAGGAGTTTCTATGGAGCTGCAGGAGGAACAGGGGGTCCAGTACAGATATGAAGTTTATGAGAGCATCGAAAACTGAGAGAGAGAAAAAACTGTCTCACTGTCATTACATAAATGTACAGCCAGAAAAATGTATATCCGGGACTGTGTGATTTCCACAGTTTGATGTTGAATAAAATTGTTCATAAACAAATGTTCTATATCATCTGCTCTGTTTATCTAAACTAGAGCTAATTCTCTACATTGATTTTTTTTATTTACTCCAAAATTTAAAATTCAATCCACACAAAATCCACTTTTTTCCCTTTTCCCCTATGAATTGTTGATTGTATATTAATCGTTTATGTTCTGAATCCTGATTTTCATGAGTTTCTGAGTTTTAAAATTAAAAGTCATTTATCATTTAAACCAAAGCTTCTACTTTGTTGGTGGCCTTGAACAGCAGTTGAGAGAATCAGTCTGAGCTCACAAATTCTGACGCACAGTTCAAAACGATTTATCTCAGTCCGCAGTCAATTGTGTCTGTGAAAAAGAAAGTGTTACTCCTTACAAAAGTGTGTGTAACCCTGAACATTTATTGACGTCTGACTGTTTTCATCATTAGTCTGAAAACATGAGGAGAATTGACTGACTCACTGTCAGTGCTGTGACTGCTGATTGGCCGTCTACCTCCTCAGCTCCCATTGGCTGCTCATTCTTTATTTTCTCTATATCTTCATTTCCACTTGCTCTTCTGTAGTTGCTCCCTTCTGCTGGACCTACCAGGACCTGAACTCGTCAAATTAGCCGGACCTTAGTCTGCATCTTCATCATCACCAGGTCAGTCAGGTTCTACAGCAATTAATCAGCTATTCAGAAATATTTTCTGAATATTAAACTTCTAGACATTTTAAAGTTAAAGAAGAATTGCCCTTTAGCTTAGTTTGCTTTAGCTAGCAAATTTATTTTTTAACCAAGTCTTAGCCTCTCTCCTAAGTCTTACTTTATTTTAGCAAAAGATGTAACATTTTTTGTGACATCTAAGATTAGCTTGGCATTTTCGACATGCAATCTCTATATTTCAGATTTCAAGTGATTGCCAAAGCTCATTTACTGTAGGTTTTTCTTCTATATGTTCCCCTTATATTTATTAACCAATGTATTGCATTAGTCATTTATAAACTTTAGGAAACGGGAACAATATGTTCTGCCTTTTCATTTTAGTTAATAAGACTGTGTGGTAGGAAAAATAAGGCTGCATCTACAGAGGGCTGAAATGTCCAGCGATGACATTTTCTCTGTTCTCCATCATTAACTATTCTGTTTGTGTGGGTTTGAGCTGAAGGCCGGAGTAAGTTTGCAGCTGAATGTCAGGAAGCAGCTAAACAGCCTGCTGCAGCGTCATTCGTGTAAAAACAGATGTAGAAATGAATACAGTGTAAGTTAAATGATCTAAGATGTGCAAGAAGGTTTTGCAGTAGAATCTTCCAGATCCTTCCAGCCAAGACAACAGACTTTGATTTTCTCGAAAAGATGAACATTTTTAACAATTTCTAAAATGCCATGTAGGTTTGTATATATATATATGTATATATATATGTATATATATGTACACACATATATATGAGGTA
>NC_024328.1:4714939-4787463 GCF_000523025.1 Cynoglossus semilaevis | reverse complement strand
AGCCCATTAAATGGTTCTAGATTTAAAGGGCAGTTGAGTAACTGTAAAGACTAAAACCTGAACCTTTTTTTTATGTTGCAGTCAGTCATCTGGGAAGTACTATCCTACACATGGTGACCATTTGTCAGAGAAGAGATAGTAAAGATAACTGATATCTTCGCCATGGCTGAGACAACAGAGGTTCATACAGGAGCAAGCTCCCTGCTGAAGGCTGTCACTCTGAGCCGTCTACGTCTCACTCGACTGCTTTTAGAGGGCGGAGCCTACATTAATGAAAGCAATGAAGATGGAGAGACGCCACTGATGGTGGCCTGCAAGACACAGCAAATGGATTCCCAGAGTGTCCCTAAACACAAAATGGTCAGGTATGTGGGAGATATTGTAAGTATGCAGATTTATGAAGGGAAAAACGTTCCAATACTCATACTAATAATTAACAGTGTAGATTATTAGTCGTCTGAACAATTTTGAGTGAATAAAAGTCAAAGTGGCTTTGTTACTGATAAATCATAATCTAATTATTTAGACGTTTCCTGGGGAAAGGCTAACTAAGATTTGGTGGAATTGACCTCTCCTGGCTGAGATAAGAGCAGATGAGGTGGTCAAAATGACCAGTACAAAATCCCTCTGAGGCGGTTCTAATAAAAAACAGATTGATGGTAAAAGTAATATTTTAATAGAACCCAATCCTTGTTCACATTTTCCCACAAAGAGAGCCTATACCTCTTATAAGGTTACAGGCTATGTCAGTAGGTGAGGGCGGAGTACACCGTGGACAGTTCAACAGTTTTTTTTGTTTTAGGTTATTAAGACTGATTATTATATCTAACAGGTATCTGCTGGAAAACGGTGCAGACCCAAACATCCAAGATAAAATGGGGAAAACTGCACTGATGCATGCTTGTCTTTGGCAAACTGGGTCAGAAATTCTGTCATTGCTTCTCAGCAGTGGAGCAGATCCAACACTAGAAGATCATGAAGGATTTTCTGCATTGGTTTATGCTGTCAATTCAGGAAACAAAGAAAACCTCAAGGTCCTACTGGATGCCTGTAAAGTTATGGGTAAAGAAGTTATAATCATCACCACCAACAACCTGTCAACTGACCATCATGTGACAAAGCAGTACATTAATGTCCCTCCGCCTGCTAACATTGACATGGGTCTGCACTACAGAACTGTTCCTGATGTTGACCAGCACGTCACTGGCCACCAACTACACTTTGAGCAGTGTCCTAAAAATCCCTCACCACTGCTCCATCATATCCAGACTCCTTCTCTGACAGCAGAACCAAGCGAACTCATGTTAAACAAGAAAATATATTATGAAATCAGTACTGCGGCTAGCCAAGGAAATACCCCTCCTTTGTCCCACTACCACAGTATTGATGTCAGAGATCCAGTGTTTAAAAGAGGAAATGCTAATAAGTCCATCAGTGAAGCTAGGCGAGAAGGTGGAAGAAGATATTTTGGTAGAAAGATGTCTTATGACAGTGCTGCAAGTTCACTGTATTCTGCTTCACATCCAAACTTGCATCAAGAGGATATTCCTTTCACCTGTGAGTCAAGCCGTGTAGATGAAGATTCCTCAGAATTACTTCCAAAACTGATTGTCTCAAGTTTGCAAAATGTGGTTCATCGACGGAACATTGGAATTAACCACTATAGTTCTGACTCCCAGTTACCACAGTTTGGAAATGGTTCCAAGTATGGTGTCACACCTGAAAGACATAAGCTTAGCAGCAGCAGGTCCTCCACTCTGTCAGGATCAAGGGAGTCCTTAGAAAGTTCTGGCCAGGGATTTGACACTGCAAGACTTGATCAAAGAACCTTAGGAACCCAACTTTTGAATCACATGATTCACAACCGCCCAAGATACCTTCCACCACTTAGTCCACATGCTCCTATACCAAATATTGGTGTTGGTTGCAGCTCCAACCACACTTTAAGTGTAAGTAGTAGGAATCTAAACATTGAACACACAGGACTAAAGCCAATTATGTCCTCTGCACCTACATTGCCAAATCCTAACACCAATAGAATCCTCTGGAGACGACACTCAATACAGTCAGAGCAAATAAACCAGTTCGTCTACCTTGAGAAAACTTCCGATCACTAGGACAAAACCAAGGCTGTGCTTGCACTGCCTGTGTTAATTTAGGGCTTGATGTAACGGTGATGCATGAGCTGACTGGTGATCCGTGGACCTGACTGTTGAAATTGTTTAGTCCAGAATAAGCTCAATCACCAAGTTTTTGTTCCACCTTTTTTTATGTAACATCTTAAGCAATCAGTGATACTAATTTTGTATTGTCTTCTTTAAACCCTTGATGAAATTAAAATAAACATATACAGGACCCTCCTATTTTTAATAAGAATTGAAACATTTGCAAATTGGAATTACTTTTATTGTTTAACATCAGTATGTATTATTTTGATGCTATATTTTTGTTTTCTAAATATTTATACAAAACTAGGATTTTCCCCCAAAGTACTGACATATGAAAAGGCTTAAATTTTATGCATTAAAATGTTAAGATGTTATATTCGAAACCACAATCACACTGCAAAAATAAACAGTTAAATGTTTGAAATTTAAATTTTTTAAAATTTAAAACAAATGCATATAATGTAAATCTCTTTACATAATATAAACATTTATTGTTTCTGTTTTAATTGTATTTAATCTTTATTATAACCTAATGTTAATAAAATACACATCTATCGAATAACTAGTAATGCATGTATCAAAGCTTTAAATCAAAACATGTATGTGTGTAGAAATGTACATTTTTTTAAACATCAACTATCCAAAATGTCGGACCGGCTCGAGCATGCGCACTACATCACTTCCTCATCAAATTGAATTGTTCATACATCCGCCACCTGGACCAATCAGACGCTGACATTTACTTCCGGTGTTTGGACCTGTCAGGCTGTGATAGGTCGGAGCTTTGAAAGCGGCCGCTGCTGTCATTGTTAGTGTGCGTTTTCGTGTGTGTTCTGCCGCTGCTGATTGAAGACAGGAACGCAGACATGAAGCTCATTCGTGGTGTCCCCGTGCTGTTCCTTCCCCTGCTGCTGGTCCTCTGGTCTTCGGGGGGATCCGCTGACTCAGACATTAACTCCGTTACCTGCGGTTCTCTGGTGAAACTGCTCAACACCAGACACAACGTCCGCCTCCATTCCCACGACGTCAAGTATGGTTCAGGTAACTTTGAGTCCTTACTCTCTGACATAGACAAACATGTCTTTACTTTGTTTTTATTTTGATAGGTAGTGTTTTCCCTCTGTAAAATCCTGTTAAAATCGACTATTTACCGCCTGTTTTGGCCAGCTTTAAACAACAAAAGCCCTTTGTTTCAGTCTAAAGAACAATAGAGCAGAAATGATCATATTTCATTCTCACCATTTAAAGAAGCATATGAGTATATGTTAAGGGTGCTGAATTTTTTTTGAAAACACATCAAAAAGACGTGATTTGTTATCATATCACTCAATGAATATTGACTGATATAAATGTAAATGTCATAACTTGACTCAGAAACGACCAATTTTTCTCCCCTTGTCCTAAACATAAAACGGAAGGAGCAGACTTAACCATTTACATAGTTTAAGATGAATGAATATATTTAATTTTTTGTGTCTGTGTGTGTAGGCAGTGGACAGCAGTCTGTAACTGGTGTGGAAAGTGCTGATGATGCCAACAGTTACTGGCAGATTCGTGGGAAGCCGCACAAACCATGTCAGCGTGGAGCTGCTATCAAGTGTGGAGACACCATTCGTATCACACACATGAAAACAGGGCGAAACCTTCATACACACCATTTCAGCTCACCTCTGTCCAATAACCAGGTGAGAGAATACACACAAACAGAAATACACACTCTCACATAAATTGACCTAACTTAGACCTGGTATTGGTATTTATCATCAGATCCTTACAAAAAGAAAAAAATAGAATATATATATAAGAATTATAGTGTAATCTAGTAAGTGTTTCAGAAACATGATGAGGAAAACACTGGAAAGAAGGTGTTTGGTCTGTGAAGAGATAACAAGGCAGGTTGATGGTGGAATAAAGATGTTCAGGAATGTGTCTAGAGTATCTTATTGAAGGTGACGAGGCAGTAGACGGAAGTACTATCAGGCTAGAAGAGAGTCAACGAGAAGTAGCCAAGGAAAGGTGAGGGGTAATGACGAGTTATATTAAAGGGTGGACTATGGCTGATGGCTATGATGTATGGTTTAGAGACAGTTGAGATGCTGAGATTCTCCCTGGTAGAGACCAGGATGGACAGGATTAGAACAGAGCAGATCAGAGGGACAGTGAAGGTGGAGCAGTTTGGAGATGAAGTCAGAGAGGTGAGGTGGAGATGGTTTGGACAAGGGTTGAGGAGAGAGAGTGGATTATTATTGTAGTGGGCAAAGGATGTTGGAGATGGAGATGACAGACAAGGTGGAGGGAGTGAGATCCCAGAAAAGACTTGTCATAAAACAGGACATGGAGAGAGTTGGTGTAACAATGGCATGTGATAGGGTGAGATGGAGGCAGATGATCCATTGTGGTGTCCGCCTAATGGAAACAGCTGAAATAATTATAAAATGATACTGCATATATTATATAACATTTTATAATTTTTTTGTTAAACAAAAAAGCCATACCTTCTTTAAACTGAATTGTTCTGCTTGTCACATGACATGTAGGGAATTACACTAGGCACCTGTTCCCCCCACACATTCAAATCACTGACCAATATTTTTTGTAAATTAATATTGTTTGCTTTTTATACTAAACAACATAAAGGCTTTCTTTTTTTCTTAAGCTCCGCCTATGTCTTGTTTCTCTCTGGAATTGTCTCTTGGGCTAGATCTGATTATAATTAGAAATGACAGAAAACTATGCATTTTGCATGTAACTTTAATTTGAGTTAAACTTTTCTCTTTTCTCCCTCAATTCCTTGCTTCATCAGGAGGTCAGTGCGTTTGGTGAGAATGGTGAAGGAGACGATTTAGATGTCTGGGCAGTGCAGTGTGATGGCGATCACTGGGAGCGGGATGAGGTGGTGCGTTTCAAACACGTTGGAACTGACGTCTTTCTGAGTGTGACAGGGGAACAGTACGGCCATCCAATCCGTGGTCAGCGGGAGGTGCACGGCATGAGCTCACCTGGCCAACACAGTTGGTGGCGTGCCATGGAGGGTGTCTTCATACAGCCCAGCCCGGAGCTGCTACGACACGACGAGCTCTGATAATACCGTCACTGCAAGAAGAGCATAGACTTTGTGTGTGTGTTTATGTGCGTGTGGGCCTGCGTGTGTTTACACCTGTTCACCTCTGCTGTTTCTTTTCAGTTTTCTTTATGTTTGGCTGCATCAAATTTGTTTCAAAGTAAGGAAGAACACCTGAGTGATGACCACAGACTGTAGAGGTGGAGCCTATTTTCCAGTTAAACATTTGTTGCCGAACAATAAGGAGATATTTCTGGTGCAAAAAAGGTCCACACCCAGTCCCAGTTTGTTTTGAAAGAGACAACAACTTTGGCCAATGAACTCTCCACCCCCTGCTGTTAAAAGGTTGTCAAGATCCACTGAGTTTCCACCAGAGATTTTGCATGGAATTAATGTGTAATTCTAATATGCAGGTGTGACAAAGTTACACAGACGTGCTGTTAGGAACTTCAATAATACTGCTGCAAAAATGCCCCCACAAAACATAATAACTGATTAATACAGTTTTTAAAGTGTTTTTTCCTTCGATCAGTAAATGATGGCTCATGTTAAACCTTCAAAGTTCAAAGACAAAACAACAAGTGACTGGTGAAGACCAAAATTTGCTTAGTTATTTAAAATTTACCTATTTATTTGCCAGAACCTTACCAAAAATTATGATTTTTAATATGATATTCACAAGGCTAAAATCAAGTTTATGTTGCAATTTATGGAAAGTAAATTGATAACAGATATTTACTGTGATGAATTCCCTCTGTTGTTATTTAAAGGAGCTTATATTTTCTGCGTGTAGTTTATCACTTAGCTGCCGACTCCATCATTGTGAAATTACCTTGAGTGACCGTTTAATCATGAATGTAATAATATACAAATGATCCAACAGAGGGCGCCACTTTAACGTTTAAAGTCCCTTTTTAGGCATCTGTAAAAGCGCAAAGTTGCAACGTTCTAAAAGAGTTTTATTATTTGGAGTTTTATCCAATTATTGACTGCATTAAAGGTGCAGTGTGACATGGAAAAGCTATTGAAACCAGACTTCTAAAAAAGGGATTTACTTATTACATTACTTATGCTGTCCATACACTGTAGGAGGCTGATGGTACTGTAGTTGTTAACTGTGAACATACTGTTTTAAACTTATAATTTGATTTGCTGCTGAGTGACTGTGTCTGTATCTTTAACATATTTGACAGAAGCAGCTTATTTAAATGTAAGGTTTGGAATAAGGGTGAGGTTTTTCCCCTGTATCCTGTGGTTCATGTAGTATTTTCATTCGTTTGTTCCTTCTTATATTGGAGACAAAATAAAACTACAAGCAAAAACTCAAATGTTGAGATGCCCTGTGTCAAATTTAAACAAACAAAAATTGTGTGGAAACTGCCCGTATGTAAATGTAGGCCTATAATTTGCAGTGGTGGCTTGATGGTTAAGGAAGCGGACTTGGGTCCGGAAGGCTTCAGGTTTGAGTCCAAGTTCCCGCTGAGGTGCTCTGAACATGGCACCGTCCCCACTCACTGCTCCCGTTAAAGCTGCCCACTGTTCACGTTGGTGATGGGTTAGAAGCAGAGGTCACATGTGGTTGTGTGCTGTGGTGAGCGGTGTCACAATGACAAGGAGTTCACTTTCATTTGGACATAGACACACAAGCCGTTTACTGAAAAATAATCAAATTATAGCAAGTAGTTATATTATATATACACTACAAGAACTCAAAAGTTAACTAGTTCTAGTTCTTCTACTTTAAAGAAGGTCCCAGTCTCAAAAGTGTTCTATCACAGTAGTTGCGTTCCAAGACCCACGTGGTAGAGGTGAGACTGTTATTATATTATTTCCATATATTCCGTAGCGGTTAGCCCGCCTGCCTCAGAAGGAGAGAGCAGAAAGTCCTAGGTTTGATTACCAGAGGAACCACATGTGCCAAGCCTGCTGAGGGCAGCCTGTTAACAGCATATCTGCTGCTAACACAACAATTTCCATATATATATATATGTATATATATACATATATATACATAGCATCTCGTTTTGGAAAGAATGGCTTTTTTTCCCCAACATTCCCTTTTTCAAAATTTCATTTTTTTGTTTAATTTTTATTTTAAAAAAAATCCATTAAAATAAAATATTTCTGCATGTTTCTCATCAAATAAGAACATTTTGAAAAACTCAAAATGGTCTAGTTTGATCGAGAATTCAAAGATGAATTTTCCCAAAATTCAAAAATCTTTTACCATAACTTTTCTCAATCTGCTCCAAAAATTAAGATTTCACCAAAAAATGCCCAAGAAACATTTATTCAAAAATCTCAAAATTGCTCTACTTTGATGAGAAACATACAAAACTGATTTTATTTTTTTCTAAAAGTTTTATCCATTTGACCCTGGTGACGTGTGAATTAGGAAATTTTGCAAGTTCTTAAAATGGTCTAATTTGATGCAAACAGGAAAGTTTTTAAACAATTAAGAAAAAAGAATCATATTTTCCGATGTCGAACCAAATATTACATGATAATTTTGGATTTCTTTCAAGTTTAAACAAATGTCTTAAAATAATCTACTTTGATGAGAAACACAGAAACAAATTTTGAATTTCTTTTTCCATACATTTCTATCATTATTTTTTTACCATCTGTTTTTTACCAAAACATTCCCTAAAACTTTTTTTTAATTCATCAAAATCTGGTAATTCGGTAAAATTACCATACAGAAAACTAATTTTTTTGAACGTGTCTCATCAAAGTAGAGCAGAAATCTTTTAGAAAAAATCTTAAATTTGCATGTCATTTTTGGGCAGATGGATAAGAATTATGCTAAAAATGTTTTTTTCCCCCGTTATTTATCGAAAATAAAATCCAAATTTAGCATGTCATTTTTGAACATAATTGAGAACCACTGCACTAAGACAATCACACCGTCTCCAAGCACTGTACGATTGTCTAGGTGGCAGCCTATGGGAGCAGACCTGTGGCCACATTCTAGCTGCTTCAATCTTGTCATCTCGGTTTGTTTGTTAGAATTGAACTATGAAAATAAATGTTACATAACATGAGAACCTCTTATCCATTTATCCATAGTTTAAAATAGAAACTATTGGAGAACAATGGGTTGGCCTAGGCTCCACGTCAAACAGAAATGCTAATCATCTCTTTAATGTTATGTAATGTTTTAACCGAACATAATGACAATAACGACTACTCTATTTTATTCTATTCTTAATGTGCAATGAACAATAAAAAGAATAGTCCCACTGGCGTCCAGCAGATGGCGGCATGATTCCATCAAAGAAAAGTATAAAGCCCATCAGGTCTGCTGCTAGCCGTAGGTTGCTCTTGAAACTACCCAACAGAGGCGCCCTAAAGTGGAGTGGAAGTAAACATGATATGGTGATAAAATTAAAATTGGGAAGCAGAATTCCAAAACGTTAAAAATCAAACACTACGATTATATCATGTTTAAATAACTATTGCAAAAATAATTAGGTTTCAATATAGTTTTTTTTTCAACCTGCAGGTCTGGACTTGCCTAGAAAGCTAATTAACCATTGTACAGACCACAGCCTGCCATTTCAACTTTGTACATGTCTTACACAGTTTTAGTAAAACATCGACGTGGTACCATAAATAATACTGCAGTACAGAGTAGTTGGTAGTGGTACTTTAGCCCAGAGGCAATGTCACTGGTGTGGAACCCCAGGGTTCACCTCCTGGGCAAGTTCGAATCCTGGTTAGGGCGGTTGGTACCTTCCAGTGGACTCACCACCTGCAGGAAGGTTTAGGGGGGTTGGTACGGTGCAGTGTGATTTGGGTGGAGACTGCTGCCCCTGCGACCCGGTAACGAATTACAAAGTGGATGAAAATGGATGGATGGAGGATAGTTGGGAGAGTAGATTCTCTGCACTAAAAACTACTGAACTGCACTGCACATGTCTGTGATGGTCACATATGAAATAAATAAATTAAATTGCACACCTATAATTTATGTATAATCACTTTATTGTAAATAAAGCACATTTAAAAAGCAGACAGTGGACAGGTGGACAAAAACTCAATGATGTTGATGTGGACTGGTGAAGTAAGGCGAGGCTCTTCAGACTGATGCCCTTTCATTATTGCACTGCTCAATGCAGCTTCACAGTAGTGCAACAGGGAAAGATTGTGAGGCAGAGAGAAAAGCAGGAGTTAAAGATGTCACATCTGAGTCAGAGTTTCTCCACAATCAGATCTAAGGGGGGTTTCGTCACTTTCTGCTCCAGGACTTCACTGTTTTGGTCATTTAACTCCATCTTCTAGTCAACAGCTGAACTACCAGCCTGAATTCAACAGTTCTCTAACAGTTAAATGAACTGATGAACATTCAAAATAAAGTAAATACACAGCAATTATTTAAATGTACTTAAGTTTAAATGACTTGTAGTAGTTGTAGTTGGGTGTAGGAGCAATTCCTCACATGCAGTAGGACCTGATGTTTAAACGACTAAATTAGAATCAATTCTTTACAGATTTTGTATCTTTAATTTTGGATTTTAAATGGAATGCATTATTATTTCAGTATCATCATCTACTTTGTTGTAGAGAAAACATCAATGTGACTCAATTTATTTTATATAAGAGCTGCAGGGCTACTGCTGCATCATGCTGGAAATGTTACGCTCCAGGTGAAAGAAAATTATTAAAAGTTTAAAAAAAAATACAACAGCATTAAATGTAAAAAATTAGAGCAGCACTGAATCAATTACTTCATTTTTTCCTTGGAATTTGGTACAAAGGAGCGGCTGACTGACTCTGCGGTGGACTTGATGTTGATTATAACCAAATATGTGAGTGTTTCTGCTCAAAGGTTTGGGACAAACAGAAGAACAAACCGGAAGAAACTGTAGCTCCAGTGTTCTGGTCCGGGACTCTGCTGCAGAGACAGTGCTGAATTATTTACTAGCCTTGTTCGTTCTCCAACATCAGTGACCTGTGCGGCAGCAGCTGCAGCGAAGAACATCCTTCATTGGCATCACAGGAAGACGACACGCCTCGGAGTCAAGACCCTATAAGCAATATTGCACTACTGTGTTAAGTCTTAGTGGAAGCAGAGGCAATATTGATAGGGTCTGGTCTCCAAGGATGAAACATGACCCAATGCTTGAATGTTATTTCCATAACCTGCAAAAATGAAAAATAATTTTTTTCCACCCAATATCAACACAACACAAGGTTTCTTTGTCTGTTTGTTAGATCTAGATAGACAATTGTGTATTTCCGGAAATGTACCAACACCTCTGGTAAAGGCTGGGTCACTGTGCGACAGTCTCTGTTCCTAAACCAAACTAAAATAACGTGGATGTGGCCTCCAGTGTGTTTACACTACAGTTGTACACAGTGCATGATGGTTGTGCGGGTGGAGACGTGTGTTGGGGGTTGTTTTCACGTGGCCCATGACTCAGTTCGTTCTCTACATTCAATCAGCTGCTCTTCATATAGAACCGGTAAGCTCTGGTATTTGCCTGCATGTTCTGCATGTTTTCAAGCCAAAAAATAAACTAAAATAAATGCCACTGACACAGCCACGTTTTTTTTTTTTCAAATCTCTCGAATCTGACAACAGGTCACAATGTTGCATGTCTATGTAAACCTTCAGTCTTTCTACACAGATAATGTCACCTGTGACCATCTTTACTTGAGGTGTGAGCATGCTGGAGTCAACTTCACAACAATGACAAGTAAAGACCAGACAATGAGAAGTGCTGCAGGAAGTTTTATATTATATATATATTTTATCACAATCCTCTACACTAGGGAGGCATTTTGTCAGTGGAAAACAGCCACCAGGTGATGGCAATACAACTAAACGGTGCAGTGCAGCTGTTCAAAAGCTCAGAGTTCAGAAAATAAAATAAATAAAGATAAGATGCTGCCGGGATTAGCTTAGCCTAGCCTCAAATGCACACTACTTTTTGTGTGCATTTTCAGCCACACTTGACTACATCATGTAGCTTTTATTGTAGCACGTTGTTGGTTATGAAGTTTTAAAATCGGGTGTATAAAGATGGTGAACCTCCATGAGGAACCAGGTTTTTCTACATTTGTTTAATGTCTTTTGGTTTTTTTTTTTTACTACATGATAAACTTTTTTTTTTACATTCATTGTGAGATATGCATAAAGATTTGTCCTTTCTCTACTAACGCACAAGAGGGACTTAAAATACAGCTTGTGCTTTGAATTTTTCAGGTTTTTGTCAGACTTCAGCAGAGACTGCTTCTGAGGAAAACCTGGCTTTCTCCTCTAAAATGCAAGGATTTGTTTTGAGAAATTACATTCTGCTGCTGTATTTCACTTGTAGTTTAATTAGTTATTTAACGAAAACAAGTATAAAACTGCTAGATTGCAAAGACAACAGTACTACACATAATAATAATAATTTGATCTATATTGCTCCCATATTTTGAAAATTGTTGTCTTAACAGCAGATATGTTGTACACACACACACAAACACACACATACACACAATGACCCTGCCCTACACATTCCTGAGAAGAAGCCCCACCCTCATCACCTTCTCCTCCTTCTCCACCGCCCGAACTGCCCCAAAATGGAAAACTTCCCCCCACTTCTTTTCCCACCCACACTGTGACTTCTTCAGGCCTGCAAACTCGAATTAAGGCTTTGAAAAGCTGAGTGAAAATAAGAACAGAAGAAGAAATAAAAGAAGCAGCAGCTCCACTCTGACAACAGCGCACAATTATTTATTAAGGTGTGTGAAGTTAAACCTATAGACGATCTACACACAGCAGCAGTTACAGACACACACACACACACACATACACATTCCTTTGCAGGGAGGAAGTCTCACATACATGTGTTCTTTCCATGGTTTCTGGGGACCTCCCTCTTTTTTCAAAAGTCTAAATGCAGGAAGGTCTAAACCTGTTTAGACACTGAATTTGTATCAACAAATGATTTTCAAACTGAAAATATTACATTACAAATGTAGGGGGAAAAAAAATCAACAAAATAGTCAAGTACACTGAATAATCAAAAGACAGGTTTGGCCAAGCAATTCTGCACTTTGATTATAATAGTATAACATTTATGATTAAATAAAATTCTTGCAAGATAGTAAAAGATAAAGTAGAAAAGTTAAATTAGATACAATAGATCAAATGTAAACAATTTAAATTTAGTCCACAAACAGCTGAAATACTGTTAACAATAACAATAGCACTAATAATTAAAAAGTAGCAAAAAACAAAACAAAACAACAACAACAAAAACTAATAACCCCAAAAAGGAAGGTAGGGAGATGAAAATATTTAAAATGAATTTAAAATGGAAAAATTAAACAATTAATACAATTTGTTTTAAGAGAAAAAACTACTCTTTTTAAAACTATCAAAAATATTTAAAGAAAAAAAATGCAAAAACCAATATAGTTTCTTACATAAGGGAATTGGCAAAAAAGGATTTATTGCAAAGTCCTTGTTCAAAACTAAAAGGCTTAATAAACAAAACTAAAGTTGATCTAATACAGGAACAAAAGGTCATAACAAAAATAATAAAAAAAATATGATAAATTATTAATAAATAAATAGCTCGATTTTTTTTTTCGATTTATGTGTAAATTGTAATGTGAAATTTGCCAGAAAAGTAGATGTCATTGTTTATGATGACGTTTTAAAAAACCAACAAGATCCGGTTACAAATCTAGTTTCTGGAAGTCATTTTTCATCTTGTTTTCATATTGTTTTCAATAAATCAAAAATCTTTCTACTCCATTTATTTGCTTTTATTAATTAAAACTAGATTTAAATTTGATGATGATTGTGTGTTATTTCAAAACATATTTTAATCTAAGCTTTAAAAAATATATATGTATATATATATAAATACCCTTAAAAGGATCTTTTTATTGAATAGTTAGTTTTTTTCTTCATGAATAAAACCAAGTTTTTAAAATCTTGCAGCTGTATTTTTTAAGAGACCAAAAGTGAAAAAACAAAAAAACAAACTGATGTTATGTACTGAATAGAATCCAGAGTTTGACAGAATTGTGATTTGTTTCGTGTGTATCTTCAAACTGATATTTATAAAGGTTTACATAAAAAAAAGGATCTGCTGACTCTACTGAAGCTCAAGGTTAAAACTTCAAATATTAGGACACCTGTTCAAAATGTGTTGTTTTATGTGAAATTTCTTTTTCAGATAAAACAACACTTTTGGCCTCATGAAAAATATAACTCAGTCTGGTTGTTGGGAGAAAAACTGAAAAGGATTAAAAATGTTTAAATATTTATATTTTACTAAGAAATCTACCAAAAACTGGGTCTTGGATTTAATGACAATACCAAAACAAACAAGAAAGTGCTGTGCACTAAATCAACGTGTTTGGATGCAGTGACTTCTTATAAACCTCTGTCACTGTGTTCAGAATCGCAGCAGCAGCAGAAGCTGCTGGTTCTCACGGTCTCATCTGTACCTCAGAACATTTCAGACACCACTAACCACCAGATAATAGAGCAGAGTTATTTATACTTGTCCGGAAAAAATAAAAATAAATGACTTATATTCATGCAAATCCCAGTTGTTTGAGAAAAAGAATTAGATTAAAATTAAAATGATAAATGAAAACGACAACAAAACAAAGTGTGGCTCTGCTGTGTTTTCTCCACATATAACCCATGTCATGGGATTGTGGCTGGAGGGAGTGTGAAGGGGAGTGGAGAGGGTAAGGGGGCGACTTTCCATTGAGCACACACCATTTCCTCTCTGTTTTCTATGCGCTGTGCTGTTGAGCAGAAACACGTGTCCTTCTGCTGTGGAGCCAAAGCCCGATGCCATGACAATACTATTGCACTGCTTTAGTCGATGGTACAGTAGTGCAACATCGTCAAAGCAGCTGACCTCTGCGTACACGCACACATACACACAGCAACAGAGTGACAAGGGCTGAACGGAACACTCGCCGCTGAGGTAACAGATGTCCAGTTCAGTTCCACGGAACAAACTGAGCAAATGCTGTGTTTTCATTCACGTTTGAATAGGATCTGAAGGAAGAGGAAGTGCTAAGAGGAGGAGGAGGAGGAGGTGGAAGTGTTCGCACTGACTGCGGGTGGTGCCATCGGTGGAGGAAAAGGTGGGGGTCACGGGTGGGGGGGGGGGTGTTGTCAGCCAATGCCCTTTTAATATTGCACTGCTTATCTGATTTCACAGTAGTACAACAGAAAAAGGGCTGTGGACGACACCACATGGTGTCTGCTGCCCTGGGCCTGTCACAGAGGTTGCTGTTTCACTGAGGCGTGTGTGTGTGTGTGTGTTTAATGTATGTGAGAGGGGAGGGGCGGGTCACATCCATGCAAGCATACAGATCTGTTCAACATGGAGGAAACAGAGAATGTAGGAGCCATAAGACCTAACAACAGACTTAGAACGAGCGACACAATATCGAAACAGAAAAAATAACAGAAACACAATATGATTAATAAAAAGACGAAAGATAGCAAGAAACACAGGCTACACTGAAATGTAGTAGGAAAAACAGTATCTAGAACAACTTTTTGAATTGAATAAATGGATTAGCTCAGCCAAGAAAATCTATAAAAGTAGCCAAAAATACAGCTTAAGTTCAAATCAAGTGTGTAGCAAAATAAATAAAATAAAAATAAAAAGAGTAGACCAGCCATGGAGCAAAAACTTGAAAACATTAGCAAATAAATCCAACAAATCTGCAGCAAAAACAACTTGAAGATGTTTTTGAGTAAGTTCTTCTTTGTGACCTTGCTACCTACAGTATTCGGAAGCTAAAGCTGGTGCTCATGCACGCATGCGCACAAACATGCGCGCACACACTCTATGAGATCTGAAAACAGCCAGTGTGAGAGGACTGAAAGCCTGGAGGGGAGGAGGGCGGGGTGAATGTATAGTATATAGGGCAAAGAGCAGGTTATTTCACCTTCATTTAATACCTACTATTCCTGTTCAAAGAGCCAAGGAGGCAACATGAAACCCACTGCTGCTTTTAGGAAGCTGAGGAGGGTCCAGACCCTAGGCCTCTTCTCTCTCTCTCTCTCTGTGTGTGTATGTAAGAAAGGGGAGGGGGGTTGCTTTGTAATTGGACAGTGCCTTAAGACATGTACTATCAGCTGAAGTTCTTCTGCAACATTTCTGCCAAACGGGAAAACTAGTGGAGATGCAGTGGAAACTGCAGCAGCTAAACTGTTACCTGACATCAGAACGAGGGTGGGCGTCCTATTTATCAAGATGGCCACAGTAACATTCCCACGGCGATAACCAGTATCAGGACTCAACGGAAGAATCACAAGTGTTATGTGGAGCTCATAAGTATTCAGTAAGTTTGGTGGTTTTACTCTCAACAACAACATCAGAGATCAAGATCAAGCTGATCAAAGGCATGTATAAAATATAAACTGTGCAGAGCTCCAAAGATCTCAGATTTGTTACTCTCTGACAGCAACCAGACTGAAGGAAAACACTTATTTATCAGAGGGGTGACTAGTACTGATTATCTTGAAATCTATTCCAAATGGCTTATCAACCCATCAGTGACAAAAAAACAAACAAAAACAAGCATGGATGTTTTGTGGTTTTGCTGTAAAAATTAAGAACGCAAAAGCTAAAAATATACCCCGAGAGGAGAAGTAACCAAAGGCCCCTGAAAAAGGCCTGTACTGTTGCTAAAGGAATTACTACGTAAACAGGACACTGACTTTAAATACTTTTGTTCACATCTATTATTAAAAAAAAATTAATGAAAGTGAAATTGGCTTTGAAGCTTTGTTTCAAGATCTCAATAACATCATGCTGCTGAACATGAAAAACATTTTTTTTTCTTTTTCTTTTGTTTCCAAGCAAGTTGTACTTTTATGTGAGAATCAGCTCAGAAACCCGGTTGTGTAACTACGCTTCTCCACATGCTGCTGGTAGACAGGAGAGCAGAGCATTATGGGTCAGACTGCTGACATTCTACTGCTGCAGAGGAAAACATGCAGCATAGACACGTGGGTTTTTTGTCATTGCCCATTTTTACTCTGCTGTTTTCGTCAAGAGCAGCCAATATGATAAATCATTAAGATTATTTAAGATTTAACTAAACTTAATGATCCAGATTTATAACATCGCACTGAACTTTGGGTAGTGCACATGAGGAGCCTTCTGTCAATCATCAACCTGATCCACATCTGCCCTAACGTTCACTAAAAAGGGCAAGCGAGATCGATTTAACGTTTAAACGTGGTCTTAAACAAACATGCAACTAGTCCTTGTACAAATACAGTGTTGATGTCTCTCTATCTCTGTTATAACTGATTATTAACAGATACTCAGAGGGGAAATCTATATATGCAGAAAAAACAATCATTAATAAACCAAAACCCCCCCCCAAAAAACTTTATTAACACAGCTGTGCTGCTAAGTGTACAGCACAGAGGGAACAGAGGCGTGCTAACCACTACACTATGGAACCCACGTTGTAGAGGTCCATCCCACTGTGCTGTACACACTTACTTGCTTTAGGTTATTTCCAACATTTGTGTTATTTTGGGGATTTCTGGCTAAGGTGCAAACCTTGTTTCATTGCACTGTACTATTCTGTATTGAAATGAAAACAACAGTACTCTAGTCTTTTATATTAACACTTGATCACCAAAGATGATCGCATTTTTACTGTGCCACCAATTCAAGAAAAATCAACCCAAGGAATGATATTGCCACAACTAGGCTTAACAGTGAGTTTGTTGCTCTTCTGGTGACTGTATTGTAGAATAACTTATGGTGCTTGTTGTCAGGATAACAGCCATAAAAACAACAGTCAAACCTTAGTTCTTTTTGACTATGATGAGGTTTTGAACATGTTTGTGTGGTGAATTTTCTCTGCATCATTTAGATTCATTTTGCTTTAGAGACTGAATATCAAAGTAAAGTCAAGGAGGCCCATCAACATTGATCCCTGTGATAATTCTCCTGTAAACTGAGGGTAGAGTGTGCAACCAGAAATGACAAATTTACAAACTCTTATTTAACTCTTCTTTTCTGAAAGACATAAAGTACAACGTATAGTTTAGTATATTACTTGTATTACCGCATTACAAGAGAGCAAAAAACTTTTTTGTAGTTTACAACTGATGTTATAATTTCTTATTTAATTTTTTTTAAATTATTGGTGATCAGAATAAGCCTAGTTTGTATTCACTTCACTGTAAAATAAGGATTCCTCCTGATTTGTTATGCTAATAATCCTAAGTTCCTGCTCTTTTTCTATAGCATGATGTCAGCTTTGTATTTTATAATCAAACTAGCACTGTCAAAGAAAGAAGAAAAAAAAAGTTAGTATTTTTGACCTAGATCTGGAACAAAGATTGTCAGTAAATCATTACTAATGTGATGAATCCAGGTAGAAGGATCCTTATCAAATGTAGACTTTTACATGAGCTCAGCCAATTGGTTCTTATACAAAAAAGTATAAGACTGTAGAATAAATGCCCAAAAAATCAACAGATAAAAATAAGCGGGGAGGGGGGGAGGGAGGGGGCACTTTGCACTTCCGCATTTTCTTCCAGAGCCTCTCTGCTTCTCCCCCCAAAAATATGTGCACGCCCCTGGTGAAGCCTCTGGCGATTCCCACCCTTATACCACACACACGCACACGAGCACGCACACAATAGCAGCTGTACGGGTTGAATTTGAAAGCAGACACTCCTGGAGCCTTATCACACCCACCGACCTGCAGATCCGTGCGTGGCTACGATGTTCCACCGCCGCCTCGTCCGCGGCTCTTCGGCCATGGGCTCCGCTCCTTCTAGACGGTACCTGGCAAGAGGAGACAGGCCACTTCCCCCCCGCACAAGAAGCCAAGTTGGCAGCGTGAAAACGTCCTGTCCACGGTTGTGCGTGTCTAAGGAGCGCGCATTTTCTCGCTGGATCTACAGGAGCTCGGCGCGGGGCGTCACGGCTGCTCGCCATGACGCTTGAAAATGGATCTTCAGGTCCATTGGCACCTCACGGCCTCCCAGCTCCGGACTCCATCTTTGACTAGTTGACATTCAGCTCTTGCAGACACACGTTCCTTATTTACATAGACCAGCGTGCATTGGTCGGTTTCTGCGCTGCTCTGAGTTTTGATTGGAGGGGAATTTATCTCATCACCTCCAGGATTGGTCAGCTCCTCGGGTGACGTCCCTGCATAGTTTAATTTTAACAATGAACACAAATCCACCCTCACTTCCATTCACAAATTTCACTCATTACCCGCCTTTCAGCTGCTGCACAAACTCATTACTGTCTTAGAAATGTTTTAAATAATTTTACAACGTTATACATTTGTTAAACAATTCGCATTTCACCTCACGTCGAACTAAACACCTTGAAGGAGTAGGGAAGCGACAGACAAACCACATCAATTCTTCTTCTCCTCTGTTTAAAACTATTATAGTAACCATGAAAGAAATGTTGAAAAGTAATGACAGAGTTGTGTCCAGGAAACTCAAAAACTATATTTAACTATATTTTAATTGGATTTAAAAGGCATAATTAAAGTCACAGTGGAGGAAGCTGTACTCTTTTTACTGATTAAGGAAATGATGTGTCAAACCCCCAAATATTCTCGTTTTTTACATAACGTTAATTGAAGAGGCTAATTATGAATTACCAGCTATGATTATCTTTTTAATAAGCTGATTTCAGGAGCAGTAAGTATCTGTCTGTCCCTGCATGATTTTTTAAAGAATAAATTAAATAGCTGACATTATTGTTTAACCTTTTTTTTTGTGTTTGATGAACTTTTTTGTTCTTTAAAACACATCTCCACAGATGACTCGTGTGGTTATGTTGGTCTGTTTAAGGTCTTCATTACTTTACTCTGTAGTCTCTTTTTGATCCATTGAGGAAAAGCCTCATTTTTATTTTTTATCTTTTGTTGACATTTTATGAAGCCAAATTGTATCAAACTAATTGTCATTCATTAAAATCTCAACTTCAATAATTAGGCCTTTATTTACAATGTAGTTTTCCAAGCCTAAAATTAAAAATACTACGGTTTGCAGTTTAGTCAGTGATTCTGATCCCACCTGTGTTAAATAAGGATAAACAAACCAAGGCAGTCAGTTCCCTGAAAAGAGACAACAGTACACTGTTGAATTTTAGAATAACCATTCATTTATTTCATTACAAACGGCAAATAAAGTCAGTCTATCCTACTGTAAATATAGCTACATTTTCATTTTTTTAAGTAATGTATTCAATATTTTTAAAAACTTTTAAAGTTTATTTTTTATACAAAGAAACCTTTAAATTAATTTTTAACACCTAAAGAATATTTATTTGGATTATCTTTTATTTATTTAGAAACTTGCCAAGCTTTTCTTTTCAGCTATTTGTAAGGATTCACAAAAAACATAAAACAAAAAAACAACTAATTTACTAAATTTGAAATGCCATAGGTTTTTGTGATTAAAATCTAGTTTCAATAATTGTTCTAAATAAGATTTTGTTAAGCAAGTTAGTTTTTCAGGACCTCAGCAAAATTATGACAAGTCACTTGAACACTTTGGTTAAACTAAAAACATGAAACTCTTCTGTCAGTGATCACAAGTCAGCGATCACAAGTCTGTATGAGTTGTATCTGTTAATTGAGTCTCAATGACAAACCAGGTTAGTTTTCACTGGTTTTGTAATGTCAATTAACAATTAAATTGAGACCTTTTAGTCTCAAACAGTAGCTTCAGTCCTTCCTAGTAAAACATTTTTATTAAAATACAATTCCATTTAAAGAGAAGCCAAGATTTAGATGACATCTGTTTCAAAAAATAAAATAAAAAGACAATAATGACAGGTTGCAATTTCTTTAGTTTCCAAATTAAAATTATTTTTGCACAATTATAAAGAATAGGAAAGAGGAGCTTTAAATGAAATAAATGTTTTTTATGAATAAAGTCCCATTCAAAGACTCAGCTCTTAATCCTAGATCAGTAGATATGTTATGTTCCCTTTGCACTGAGGGAGGTCCACGTCCCCTCTGTGGGGTGGAGGTGTCAGAGGGTGAACGGAGGACTTGATGACCACGGTGGGAAAAGGTTAAAGGCGATGAGGACTCAGTGGAGGTGTTGTGGTCGATGCTCTGAGACGAGCAGCCGCCTGTGAAATCATGCATTCCTGATCAATGGAGCTGAAATAATTGCATTGTCCACTGAAAAGAGACTCGCCTTCTGAATCAAAGCAGCCATATCTCTGTTCTCTGTCCAGAGAACGTTAGACACAGGTTCCACCAAATGGTACAGTTCAGTTCATAGTATCACAAGTATAGGTTAATCCACAGTGTATAAATGAATGAATGAAACTGAACAGTGTGACGTTATACCAATACGATGGGGTTCAAAACCTCTGTAGTGTATTTTTATTTATATATATGCACTCATGTACATAAGAGATATTGGAAAAGTTTTCTTCAGTTGAAAGAGTAAAATAACCAGTACAAAAATAAAATATAAATAAAACATATTGAAAAAAAAAAAAAAAAAAATAAATTCCAACTGATGGCGTTTTTAGGTAAATAAAAAAATAATAACTCTTTCAGCTGCTCTTTCAACCTGTTTCCCAAACCAATGTTTGGGACTATCCTTCCTTCACAAGTGCAGTCACTTGAAACTATCACCACCTGTGAAATTATCTGGCCTAACGGAAACTCAGAAACAGGGAGTATGTGCATATCATTGTCAAGGCCTTATAGGAACCTGAGAAAGGATAATGAGTAGATTTCCCATCAGTGGCTGACACGCATAAGGTCAGCCTGGTCGTTTTAGTGTTTTTTCACACTGACAAAGTCAATCGGTAGATAATAGCAAAGAATATAATTTTGTCATAACATCAGTCTGAATGAATCATCCATTAATTGCCATTTCAAAAACTATAGTCAAAAGAACACAGTTTGAAAACCCCATAACAACATTGTTGTAAAGGGACCACAGTAGTACTGTGGTGGAGATCCCTTTTTTTCCCCCTGACTATTAGTTTTAAGGTTGTCATCGATGACTACTTCCTGCGGTGCAATAATGATCTGAATGAAACTGATTTAAACACAGTTTAATGCACAGACAGAAGAACAGGATACAGATCTCTCCATCCTGGTGTATATAAAACAGTGGATGGTGCTGCATTTGATTTGAGGAAAGAAACACAGGGGTCTCTCTGTCTATCCTTCCTTCCTCTTCCTCTCCCTGCCTCTGTCTCACTTTTCTTTTCCCCCTCCCCCTCTATCCTACACTCCCCCATCAGCTCATCTCTCACCATCTCAAACGGTCAAAACTTCACTCACATAGGATAAAAGTTGTGACCGCAGATTTTAAAGGTCAAAAGTCTAAATGAACAATTAGAAGCAACGGCCATGTCAATTTGTTTTTTCACTTCTACAACATTTTTAAACATGAAAATTAAGAGCGTTACTCCAGGAAAATAAACCTGTCAGCCATGACGCTCCCTAACTGCTATGTAAGGAATGTGTGTGTGTCTCTCTCTGTGTGTTTTATGTTCAGGGAATGTAAGTCAGTAAGTATTTGGGGCCACAGGAAGCAGCATGACCATATTTGGTCAGGACCGCAGTGAAATCCTGTACACTCCGCATTCCTGGTACACATTTTTTTAAAGAGTAAGACTCTTCAGATGTGATGCTTAAAACAGCAAATGACTAAAAATAAATAATGAATAATATGGTGAAATGTTAGCTAGCTATAATATATTGTGGTACAGTGAAAACACCATGCGTTTGATATAGAAAAACAACGCGGTGCAGTGACAGGAGATACAAACAGAATTTACTTTTTTTTGTTTAATTTGAACATTTATATACTTTTCAGTCAGATTATTTCTCCATCAGACATTTTTTACAAGTGTTTGTACTTTGACGGTCACACAGTTGCACAATGTGTGAGGTGTCAATTTGCTGTGTTGTTTCTGGCCAGGGGGGAAAGAAAAGTGAGACAGAGGCAGGGAGAGGAAGAGGAAGGAAGGATAGACAGAGAGACCCCTGTGTTTCTTTCCTCAAATCAAATGCAGCACCATCCACTGTTTTATATACACCAGGATGGAGAGATCTGTATCCTGTTCTTCTGTCTGTGCATTAAACTGTGTTCAGTTTCAATCAGTTTCATTCAGATCATTATTGCACCACAGGAAGTAGTCATCGATGACAACCTTAAAACTAATAGTCAGGGGAAAAAAAAGGGATCTCCACCACAGTACTACTGTGGTCCCTTTACAACAATGTTGTTATGGGATTATCAAACTGTGTTCTTTTGACTATAATCTTTTGAAATGGCAATTAATGGATGATTCATTCAGACTGATGTTATGACATAATTATATTCTGTGCTTTTATCTACCATTTGACTTGTCAGTGGAAAACACTGTAAAGACCAGCCTGACTTTATGTGTGCTAGCCATGAGATGGGAAATCTACTCATTATCTTTTCTCAGGTTCCTGTAAGGCCTTGAAAATTGTATGGACATCCTCCCTGGTTCTCAGTTTCTGTTGGCAGAAAGTCCCACAGGTGGCGATGGTACTAAGGTCTAACTTGTAACATGCACTTGTTTTCAAAATGGCGCTCTCATACAGACCATTGCCTGTGGTGCTCTCTGTAAGACCTGCGCCCCAGAGCTTCATTAAAGCTTCGATAACAACTTTCCATAAATTCTCCAAAAAACTCTTTAAACTGAACAATGTTGTTCATTTTCTATGTTTATTCTTTATTCTAACGTGACTGTTGACAAAATTGACAAAACACTGATAAAAACTGGAAAAGTAACCCGTATTCAAAACAAATAGGCAAACGGTTTGCTTTTCTCGAGTGGAGTAAACATGAAAAGGTTTTACACATTTACATTTTAGTTTTTTTCAACATAATTAACTAGTACAAAACAAAAACAATTATTACATTTGCTGAGTGAGCCTGTACCTACAGAAGTATGGTCTAAAGAAATTACAAAAAAGCCAAACAATGTTTAATCAGCCCTGGATAAATTAAAAAAATAGTTTTTTTTTTTGGAAAGAATGAAGGAAATCATATTTCCAAGCTCTGGTTTGGGGAAAAAGAAATCAGTTAGCATTTATTTATTTATTTATTTGCAGAAGTAAACATACCCTTGTTATGCCAGTATGTTTTATTTATACGTCCTTTTTTTGTACTGGTTCTTTGACTCTTTCACCTGGAGAAAACTATTCAAATATCTCTTATGTACATGAGTGCATATAAAAGAAAGAATACATTTCATTAGAGCTCATAATGTTATATAGTGTAAAGTGTGAGGCCAGGTTAGATGGGCTTAAATCATTTCAACTTCAAAATCATTCAAGGCTCGACATGTATATGTGAAAAGAGCCTGTGAAAGTGTGGATACTGATTCCTCCAGGGTGGGAGTGTCCTGCCATATGGACTCCTTCTGGAAATCCCCTTGTACTTCTTCCATCACCATCACAGCAGCAGCACAAGCAGCAGCAAAGATGTCACGGCACAGAGGAGAGAGGAGAGCATGGCACCGTCCCCACACAATGCTCTCCTTAAAGCTGCACACTGTTCACTTTGGTGAAGGGTTAAAAGCAGAGGTCACATTTGGTTGTGTGCAGTGGTGAGCTGTGTCACAGTGACAAGGAGTTCACTTTCCTCCTTTAAAATGGTTTGTTTACTATCATATAAGGCAACCACAAACCCGCAGCTTCTACATTCTTCAGAGCTAAAAACAGCTTCTGTCCTGTACCAAGGTCTGTAGAAACAACTTATTTCAGATCAAAACACACTGCAGTGGTTCATCCACTGCTGCCTCACTCACTTTAAATATGTCAATTTGACCCTAGTGATTGCATTTTTTTCTATCATGGCACAAAGTGACCACAGGAGGCAGCATACACCAACAGGCATAGAGTTGCTGCGAGCTTCTAGCTAGACCTTCAACAGAACTTGAACAGGGTTTGGTGTTTCTTGGGGTTTCAGAGTCTACTCTCCTTTACATTGATATGATGTGTTTATGATCCAGTGCCTTTTAAATATTTTGTTTATGAAACTGTGTGAGCTCACTTGTACTTGTGACATGTGGCACCTAAAGCATGTGGTGTGAGTCATTGACACTTACTTGTGCCGAATGACTTGTTCTCTGTGACGCAAAATGTTTTTCAGTAAAACATCAACGGCTTCAGTGCAGCCTGTGCTGACAAACAGGTTTGGACCCTGATCAGAAACACAGCAAATTATCACTTCACACATTATGCAACTGTGTCACCGTCATGATCTCTTCTGTGCTGTGACATCTTTGCTGCTGCTTGTGTTGCTGTGATGGTGATGGAAGAAGTACAAAGGGATTTCCAGGTGGCAGTCCATATGGCAGGACACTCACACACTTTCACAGGCTCTTTTCACATATACATGTTGACACTTGGATGATTTTGAAGTTGAAATGATTGAAGCCCATATAACCTGGCCTAACACTTTACACTATAAAACAGTATGAGCTCTAATGAAATGTAAATGCATGTCATATAGAATAACTGCATTCTAACAAACTGGGCATTTGAACATGTAGACCGTCCAGATCTGGTCCACTACAGGAGATGACACTTGACCCCTGCAGCACTAAACACTCATGGCACAGGATGTTCTCATGTTATTTTCATCTGCTGTGACTGAGACCAAATTATTATTATTATTATTATTATTATTATTATTATTATTATTATTATTATTATTATTATTAATATTTTTTTAAACCAGTTTGCTACTTATACAGCTTTTCATTAATTACATCTTTTTTCTGGCCTTACCACTGGAAGTGAGAGGGAAACTACCAGCAGCAGTCAACACTCCCTACCCCTCCACCATCTGACCTTTAACCCTCAGAGGTCAGCAGCCACATAGAAGCCAGATGTCAGGATAGGAAGGAGGGGGAGGCGTTGGGCACCAGAGAATAATATTTTTTATGCAATATTTAAGGCAACAAAACCAGTAATATTACTTTTTTCCCCTCAAAATCAGATTCAATGTTTAGAACCATGGTGGAAGAAAAAGCTTCACCGTATGCTTTTTCGATAAGTGGACCATCATTTATTTTATTTGTAGTTCTGGGGCATATGTCCTGGGTTGTGTTGCCATTCAACCCATTAGTCACAGTGAAAATCATGAGTTGACAAAAGGGGTTGATGAAATGATTCCTGCTAAATGATGCCTTGTAACCAAATACCAACAGTATTAGATATTTTTTTTAATCCTTTGAGACAGGACTTTTAAATATATGTCTACAAATGTCCCTGCCTGGTGGTAAAAAGACCAGGTTTCTGACACATATCCAAATTTAAATATTTTTATTTTTTTTTCCTTCTGTCCTCGGAAGATATTGAATTGAGACAATTACAGCTGTTAAGTTGAAAAGTGCTCCTCCGCATAGTGGGCCTCCGTCCTCTGACATTCCAGAGGGAGGGGCATCTTACCACAGGGGCCCCATTTGATGCGTTTAAAGACATATAGGAAATACCGGATACTAAGCTACTTATAGCAAAATTTCTGTTCACCTTGTTTTCTGTAATTCATTATTAAAGTTAAGTAACATTTGATCTTCATTTTATAAACCTTATTCAATTGTAATTGTAATTTAGTGAAATACAAAGAGATTCTGAATTAGGAGATATAGCATGTGACAAAAATATCACTGAGGAAAACAACATTAAATATTATAATGCCCCTTTATTAAACAGTTATTTCATGCCAGGAACCATTTAGCAATAATGAAATATAATAATAATAATAATAATAATAATAATAAAAGTTTTTTACAAATTAAATGATAACAATTTTTTCCTCCTCCTTAGCAACAAGGACAAAATGTCTAATGTCTTTTGATTTTAAAGTGTTTTAATTGGGTTGTGGGAAAAAGTGTAAAAACGCATTTTAAAATATTTAGTAAGAATAACGTTTTAATTATATAAAAGAAATGTTATGCATCTTAATCTAGTCCCTGCAAAAAAAACAAACAAACAAAAAAAAAACCCAACAAAAAACACCTGGGATTAGATCTGTGCAATAGTATCCTGCCATCACAGTCTAACACGAAAAATTAATTCCCCAGTTCCCGAGAGTTCCCTAAATTCCGCGGTTTTTGAACGCAACAGCAGACCAGATCACAAAAACAATTACATATATCCCTCCGCTGCGCTCTTTCTATACATTAGGGTACTATTCTATCACATTTAAAAAGAAAAGCAGTTTCCTTCCAGTTTTTGTAAACCCCCTGCATTTTACTTTCTGTCCACCTTCTAGCTCTCTGCGCGTCTCCCTCTCCTCTCAGTCCACGTCTTTTTTTTCTTCTTCTTCTTCTTCTTTTCCTAATATTTTTTTTCAGTGGTTGCAGTTTCGAGCTGCCGGGACGCCAATAGTTAAAGACGGGTTAAAAAGACTGGACCACACAGAGAAAAAAAGTCCTGCTCGGATTTAACCGGTTCAAATCAAGCTCGGCTTCATTTATCCCGACACAGGCCTGAACTAATGTCTGTGACTGGATTAACAGGCGCAATAAAAGTGGCCAAATAATTTCTACAAAAAAATGCGCAGCGGGAAATTTTTTTCTGTCAAAATAATTCACAAAATTGTTCTCAACGAAAACCCTCATTTACAAGAGCCTGAAGAATAAAATCTAGTCATATTTTACCAAATATCTTAGACTGACAGACAACATAATTTCCAGGTCTTTAAATAAACATGATCAAACAAATACTTTTAGTTTTGTATATTTAAATAAAAAAAGGCTTGTTTGATTAAAACGATACACACGTGTGGACATAAAGCTTTTCGTTTTGTGACGTCATCAAAACATGACTTGATTTTATTTTATCAATAAAGAAATGATACATATTAATGAACTTCTGTTTTAGTTATTATCCTTGCTGTTTATCATTGAAACAGATATTTTGAAAACGACCTACTGTTTGTTACACAGTGTTGAACTGAAGTCTTTGGGTCAAACATCAAAGTTTGTTTTTCTCTCCTTCCTGTCCTTTTAGTGTTATAAATACAAAATTAATGTGTAAAATACCAGATTCTGGTTACTTTGCTTGTTTCTTTCAAGCCTTTAGAGCTGACTGCTTTTTCTTTAAAATAATGACAAAAAACAAACAAAACGAGTAACACATTTATTTGTGTTTTTGTTTTAAAAAGTCCAAATATTAATCTTTTAAAAATGTACAGTTGAGATTTGTATTGAACTATTCAAACTTTCCTCTTTTCTTCAACAATATTCAAACACTCCCAAATTTCAGGTATAAAATCCATTATTTTGTTTTGGTTTATTTATGTTACAGTCTTTGCACGAGACAGTACAAGCCCATTTACCCACGATTTCTTGATAATAATTCCTGTTACTATTCTGGATTTTTTTAAGTGATCACAACAGATCTCAAAGTGAAATAACCTGTGAATTAGGAAAAAAAACTCCTTTATTTAAAGAAGAAAGAAAGATGTACAATTGATTATTTTCTTGTACTAAGTGGTTTTAAAACAATCTAATAAAAATCCTAATAATAGGTTTAAGGTCATATTTAAAGTATTGTTTTTTACTATACACAGAATTGAATACTGGTTATTATTAAATATTGGTTGTGAGAATTGTTTTAATCTTTTTAGTAGTTAAATAAACTACCTACCATTTTCTGTTGTTTTTATTTTAGAATATATTCACTAATAAAAGTAAGTAAAGTAATTATTTACTAATTAAAAATGTTCAAGACAAAACTGCATTGGAAAAGGTCGCTGCCAACATTTATGATGATTTGCTTTGTGCAAATTTAAACCAATTTTAAATGTGTTTCAGTGCAAAAAAAATGTAAGTGTGTAAGTAAAAAAAAAAACCAAGTGGCTCAGCAGAAACTACTACAAACTCTGTCTTAATAATTTACTATTTCTCTGTTGATAATGTTTATCACACAGTAGTACAGTGTTGTACTTTTGTTCAGGACCTGACAGCTCATACATTTATATTGTCATAATGAGGGTTAATGCATTTAGAAAGCACAATTCCTGTTTTAAAAACGTATTAATGAAACACCAACTTTACTCATGGCAGTAAATTCCACTTTATTAATTCATTTTTTCAAGTATGATGTTAACATAAAAATAGTTACATTTGAAAACATCTCTCTGTTTGTGCTGCAGCAGGATAACAGACATCAAATGCAGCTCATAGCTTTGTTACTTTAATAAATACAATTCGGATTAGAAATCGTATCAAATCTCACCCTTGTGTCCTGACCCACGATCACTGATGGGCCAGTGACAAACACTGTGGAACACCAGAATTAGGTCAAAGAATTGACGTAAAGCATCCTCAGTGATTCATATCCGCTCGTCTGTTCTGAGAAGCTGCTAACTACCATTGAGGAGAAGGAGCAGGAAGAGGAGAAGGAGGTGATGATGGTTTGGGTTAGGATGCATTTAATTGATTTCCAAGTGTGTGAGTGTTGGATAGTGGGGGGAGGTGTTGGGGAGCGGGAAAAGAGTGGAACCACACACACACACACACACACAAAATACCCCTCACCCACCACTCCTTTACCTTACCTTCTCCATTTTCGCCCAGTGACTCAGCCCACACCCCCAGAGCAGGGTGGAGCTGATAGATGAATGGTTTAAAAATAGCCAGAAAGATCAATGAATGAATGAATGATTATGTGGACGGATGAATGATGTTGGTGCAGCTCATATTTCACTGACTGTAAACCTCAGTGACTCACTGAACACATGAAGATGAGGTTGTATGCAATCCAATCTCTCTTTAACTCTATATATACTTTAATGATTTTTCCCCCTAGAAATAATTATACAACTGTCACATATTGGTTGGTAATGGTAAACAGAGAAACACCATTTTGATTTAAGGCATGTTGGATACAAACAAAACACAGGGCAGGAAATATAACAAAAAAATAGCAAAGTAAAAAAAAAAAAGACGACAAATAGAAAAAAAACCCAAACATTGTACACAGCTAAATTTCAAAGTAAGGGTTGCAGTCCTAAACTAAGTAATATCCAATAAATATATACAAATATAGTATGATGATGGTCATAGACGGTCAAAGTCTGTCGTCATAGACAGACAGTCTGTCTGTCTGTCGATCTATCTGTAGATCTATCTGTAGATCTGTCTATCTGTCTGTCTGTCTGTCTGTCTGTCTGTCTGTCTGTCTATCTATCTATCTATCTACAGTATATTGTCGGCACAGCCACAGTCCAGTTTAGAACTACGATTCCCATAAGTCCGGTGCTTCCGGAAACCCACATACGTCACAAATTGGGGATTCAGCCCCAATCTCGTTCTCTCTGTTGGAGCACCTTCTATCCGGTATCCCCTGGTGTACAGGGAAACCCATTCGTCCAACAACAAGAAGAACTAACGTGCTTTTGTATCCACTATCACCTTCGTTAAAAAGTGCATTAGTCACGTCTTTTTTTCTAATTGAGTTAAAATCAGTTAATTGTGTTACATAAATAAAGTTACAACTGCCGCCTAAGCAGTTAAATAAAAGTTAGAAGCGACAGGATACCTTGTTACTTCATCCCGAGACGAACTATTACGGACCATTACGACCGGACTGACACTAAAGTTAGTTTTACTATTAGTTATACTGTGTAGTATTTAAACTGATGTACACTTTAATTGTACATACTGTAAACACTGTTTGAGTGTTATTAAAATTCATGTATTTTTTTTTTTTAATTCTGTACTGCTTTTATAGATAGGTTGTTGTTACCTTCTTACTCGGTGTCACTTGTGCACCATCAGGATTTCAGGGAAATTTATATAAATAGTCCTTTGTCTGGAACGAACCACGCGGTGCGACTTGCCTTCACCCATATATTTTAGTAACACTCCATACACTGTTTTATTGTACCTATGCGCACCATTGTACGCGCATACACATAATCCTATATCCTACAGCGAGCGCGTACACGTTCCTCGTGATTTGGCGTTGTGGAATCGAACATCTGTTGCCCCTCCTCCTTGCCTCGAACTTCTTCTTACATTGCGCAGCCGCGGACGTGAACGCGCCCCAAGGGCTCAGTCACTTGCTTAGAGGCAACATCTCACCTTACAATTTGTGCCTTGTTTTGTTTGTTGTTAATCATTATTCATGTATTCAGACTATTATACATGTAATAGTGTTGTTTTAATAAATTTGATTTTTGTAAACTGTGTTTTTCTGTGTTACTTCTTTGTTTATTAAAGCGACCCAAATTGAACGACACTCCAAAGACCTTTCACCAATCTATTTGTGCGAATGTTATTGAGCATAGTATGTATGTGAAAAAAAAACAACTTATTAAATATTTTGATACACAAGCATTCTTAAGAGACGTTTGCTATATATATAAATATTTACAAAAGTCAATATATTAAGACCTTCCAGTCCATTCTCCACCCACAGGAAGGTTTAGGGGGGTTGGTACTGTGCAATGTGATTTGGGTGGCGACTGCTGCCCCCGTGACCTGGTAACGGATAAGCGAATGAAAATGGATGGATGGATGAATATATTAAGACCTTATTTAACTCATAGATAGTACATCTTTACATCTTTACAAAGTAAGTTTATATATTTCAGTATTCAAAAGAGAAGTATATAAGATATAAGAAGTATATAAGATACTGTATTTCTAATACTCTGTTGCGTTAACGTGGCGCTTTGGCCCAGAGGCAGTGTCTCTGTCATTGGTGTGGAACCCCAGGGTTCACCTCCTGGGCAAGTTCGAATCCCGGTTAGGGCGGTTGGTACCTTCCAGTGGACTCACCACCTGCAGGAACGTTCATGGGTTGGTACGGTACGGTACGGTGCAGTGATTTGGGTGGAGACTACTTCCCCCGTGATGGATGTTGCGTGCATATTTCAGAGCATCTACTGACATCTAGTGGTTTACGTTATGAAAAGCCACCATAGATTTGAGCGTAAATCATCAGACTTCACTTGTTTGATTGGTTTAATTTATCATCTTTGCCACAGGGCTGTATTTCTACATGTAGTTAGTCTATGTGGAATCTTTATGAACTGAAAAGGTAGACGATTGTGACATAGCCTATTACTAACCTTGAAGAAGGTTGCAAAGACACAAACGTAATGTTAAAAAAATAAAAAATAAATGAGGTGATGCTCGTTTCCATCCATGGTTTCATCGGTCAGAGCCTTCTGTGTATTATGTCCACTCTTCACGATACCACATCAGGTTTTTAGAAATGTGAAATACAGTATATAGTTTTCACGTCACCATCAGTTTTAGCACTCGGTTTAAATTCCACCTTACGAGAGTGTCTGTTGAAACATGTCACTTCAGTCGGGTCTGTGGTGTTAAGGCTAAAAGTTTCTGCTTCTATTCTTAGTGTCTTTCTGTAACACAGTGGCTCCTTGTTTTAACTGAAAGCAAAGTTCTGCGTTGGCAGTATTTGTAATAGTAGTAGTAGTTTATATGTGTGTGTGTGTATATGTCCAAAGAGGTTTCTTCAGTTGGAACTGAAGAAACCTCTTGCATGAGAGGTGAAACGTCTTCTTTTAGAAAATTCACGTGCAGTTGCCTAGCAGAACTTTTCAACCTTGATTCGTTCAAGATTCGTTCATTTTACTGTTCGAGAGTCAAAGATCCGAATCAGTAAAAAGATTCCCATCGATTGAGATCCCAACACTAATTGTCCTTGTGTGCAGTCGCAAATTGGCCAATGTACGTATGCGCAGTTAACTCGGTTAGGATGTTTCCATGGGTAGGATGAAACTAACACCGGGCGTCTAACCGGAAGTAGAAACCTCCGTAAACACATGCCGGATGTTGATATAGTATTTTGACTTCCTGTTTCATCGTCATTCTTCTTTCATTCATAATTGCATTTTCATGTGCAGCCTAATAATCCTACCACTACCTTAGATTTTCTTTCCTTAAAACAAACAAACAAACAAACAAACAAACAAGCAAGCAAGCAAAAGAACAAACAAACAAACACATCAAAACTTTTTTAGTGCTTTGAATGTTGACTCGAATATTCTGATGGGCAGAGATTTAGCCTGAAGAAAATAGCAGCTCTAAGATGGGGATCCTGTCTTTGACATCGGGGCTGCAGTATGTTTTCATCGGACAAAAAACATTTCCCAAAATCTTCAAAGCCATACAGAGCATATAAGAAGTGATAGCTGTCAGTGACTTTTGAGTTTGTTTCGCCTTTTTTAGTTTTACCTGCTTCCAGGCTGACGATTCTCACTACAATAAACAGAAGTAGATCCTGTAGATCCAGATATATAGATATCATCGTCATCTCAAGGTTCTCCTGTTGTAATTTAGATCTCCAGTTAAACAGTAGAGGGCAGCAAAACATCAGGTACGTGAAACAAAGACACTATTGGAAGTTCTTGTAGTTAACTATTCCTACGCTTTTATACCCATTTATTACTCTTCTGTGGATACATATGACATATTACATATTTATCTTTGATGATCCAAAAATAAAACCTGTTTGTGTTTTTTAGTAACCTAACCATACAAATACACACCTGAGCCTTACCTTTACCGTAAGTACGTAACTATAATATTACTCTTAACCCAATTGTTGTCTAAAAGTTCCTTTCACTCAATAGTGATCAACACACACACACACACACACACGCACACACATTCCCTATCGTACCCCTAACCCGATGTGATCCAGATGAGGATCTTTTCCAGAGCTTGGAGCAGTGGGGCCCAGGGGTCTCCATGGGTCAGCTGTAATTTACCACAGAGTTGGGTCTTAACCCCACCGTAAAGTCCTGGCAAAACTCTGAGACTTTACTAAAAGACTTAAATATCTACACTCCAGTTCAAAGGCAGGTGCTGCATGTGGTCTTCAAAGACCTTCAGCAGTTTTATGATCTTCTCAACTTTGTACAGAGACCTAGTTCACAGCAGACAAAGGTATTTGTGGCCCCAAAATGAAAGGAATTTCCTGAAAAAAAAGAAGAACAAACCTCAGAGGTTCTGGATTTTCCAACCATTTACGTTTCTTAATCTCAGGAACGAGAAAGAGATCATTCAGAAAACCAGAAGGTTGATTTTCAACAGAGTCGGCATAGAGACAGACGTTGTATGAACTGTGTATATGGTATAAATGGAATTTTATTGATAATTCCAAATTCACATACAAGAACTACAAGAAAGAAGAGGAGTAGGAGAGAATGTTTTTTCCCCAGTACCAATGAATCTGTGGCTCTTAACCCTTCAGGGTTTTATAGAGTAAATCTGCTCATTTTTTTAAACCAGGTCAGGTAACTTACTTCTAAATTCTAAAGTCCTTAGGTTTACAACAGCAGAGTATTTCACTAACAACTTCACAAAACGTACAAGATCAAACCCACAGCTCAGTCTTTTCTATCCCTGACTCTTGGTTCATTTTGTTGTATTTTAGCTTCTAAACTTTGAAATCCCCAAATGATCTGCTTTAATAAAAGCCTTTGACACATGATCTCCTTGGTCAGGTCTTGTCCTCCTCTCTTCCATGGCATTCTTCCAAACACTGACTTCTGTTAATATGTCCATTTTCACAGCATTTAGTCAGAAACCTGCCACTCCCTAAATGTCTTTCTTTTTAGTCTGCAGCTCAACATTAGCATATGCGATAAGCAGCAGACAGTCTGGAAGCTGAAATGATGGACAGTAATTAAAAGTTAGCTAATAACCTCTTCACACCTGACATTTCTACAGGGAGGTCCTGGACACCATTATCTACATATAGATTAAACAGTATAATTGGTGAGGAGACAGGGTTAGTGGGATCGAAGAAAAGGAGAAAAAAATGTGAGGAAAAAAAAAGGGCAAAGCATCATCAAACCATTAGTTAGAATTTGTGAGTGACACTGTGATTTCAATGCTGCTGCTGCTGCTGCTGCTGCTAAAGTGACAGGAAGTGAGCTGAACTAAAGGCTAAATGAAAGAAGCCTATCACCCTGGTTATTACCAGGCCAAACATTCATGGTGGAAAATAGCTTTAATTTCATCACGATGGCTGGACAGACGTGACTCCGTGGAAACACAATATGAGGAGGAGGAGGAGTGGCCGAGTGTGAGGAATGAAAAAAGAAAGTCTGCAGGAGTTAGCTAACGTTTATTTCTCTTATTTGAAATGGTATTGACCTCTCCTGGGACTTTTTGGGTATTAAAAAACTAAAAGGTGTCAAATTTGCCAAACTGTTTTTCTTAAGTAAAGTTACTAAATGTTTTATTTTTTTTTGTTATGTTAGAATAAATTCCCCATATAAAAAGGTCAGGAGAACTGTGCTCATAAAAGTGAAGATAGTGGCCTGTAAAGTTTTATTCAAATAAAATGTGACTTTCTTCTGTAGAGTTAATGCTCTTACTCCATTATTCTTGACTAATTAACATAATCACTCCAGGTAATTTAGATCAATTTAGGAGAAATTTGCATCCACAGAAAATTTTCTTTCATAGTCTGAAAGAGGAGCAATTGACCCACAAATGCTTGTGCCCACAGTTGATCTTTAAGTTTTTTCTCCACAATAATGGCAGCAGTTATTTTTCACCTTTTTCATCACCCACCCAAGAGATAATCATACATTTAAACAGCAGATAGTTTTTATTGCAGTTAACTGTTTTACATAAGTCAGTACTAAATATTTTTTATATGTAAATTTAAAAACATAATTCTTTTTTTATTTATGTATTTTACTTATGGTTTTATTTGTTTTTTTATTTACAATATGAAAACAATAATTTCATGCATTAATAGTTAAAGAAGTTGGAAAATATTAATTAAATACATTCAAAACACTAAATAAAGAAATAAAATAAAAAGCAAATACGTAAACAAATTGTCATTTTTAAGTAATATTTTTTACTGAATATTATCAAGTAAACATTACACATGTAAAAGCAAAAATGTTAAAACTTCAATTTGTCGCTGAATTCAATTATTATTATTTGAACGATAGTTTAATGTGTATTTATTGTTGGGTATCATCAGACTCGCAGTATTTTTTATCTTTACACAAGAACGCCTCCCTTGACGCATTATTAAAGGGGTTAAGGTGAAATTCTATTTTACCACTAGATGTCCCTGTTGCTACAGTAAGGACGGTGTTTTCGTCAGTACAGCCGGTGTCTTAGACTTGTCTGTCCACGACTTGTCTCATCAGACCTGAGCTTCATCCATCAAGTCGAGAGGTTGGAGTCTGTCTCTGTGAAACCAAACACGTAAACATTTCTTTATTCAAATCTACATCTCCACTCCTCCTCCTCCACCTCCTCACCTTCTCCCTCCTTCTCTTGGATTAATGGCTCAGGTTCTTTATCTAATCCTTAGATAAAAGGTCACTTCACTGTTGATACAGGGATGGACTGGTTTCTGGTGAACAGGTGTAATGCGATGGGATGCTGCCAGGAGCTGGAATCGAACCCCTAACATTTCTGAAGAATCCCATCTACACTTTGTCTAAATGATTTCTCTTCCAATGAATGAACAGTTCCCTCTGCTCTAAACTGGGCACAGGTTTGTTCCCAGTACTCACTTCTACTCATGATGACTGTCAGGACCTGAAAGAGTTCCAGGGCTCAGACTAGATCAGACCTTTGTCAGAGAATCTGACACAGAAAGTGCTTTGACAGTGGGGGAACTGTAGGACCAGGCAGGGATAATATCTAGAACTGTTTGTGTAATATATATGGTACTTGCTACTGTCCAGAGATAACATTATTTTTTATTTGTCTTTTTCTGCATTGGGCAGAGAAGCTTGGTTTAACCTGGACTCCATAGCTTCCAAGGCTCCTCAGTTGTTAAATACTGTATATGATTGACTTAGAGATTTAACTTCAACTTATAGGAGATGGGATGACAGGAAAGAGAGTCATGGCCTCACTGAACACAAAAAGGATGGATTTTTGACCATCCTTGAGCTAAATGTGACCAGAAAACAACAGTTCAAAGATAGGAAATAATACTGATAGAATACACGAACAGTACCAGGAATAATGGGTGTTCTCACCACAGAAATTAGTATAATTAGCGAAGGAACTAATCCACAAGAAAATTACCAGGGAAAATATGTTATAACTATAGGGACCACAACCAGGGACTAGAAAGATTAAGAGGAACCACAGTTGACAGTTTTAAACTAAATAAATCTCTCTAAATCTGTAAAAATAATAAATCTCTAAAAACATTTAAAATGTAGTTCCTTCGACACAGAAACCAAAGCTGACTTGAGAGTCTCTTGTGTTTCAAGTTTTATTAGGAATCTCAACATTAATTTCTGAAAAGTGTCAAATTACAGGCTTGGAGACAAATCTGTGTTTTTTGTGATAAATTAAAGATGCAATTTTGTCCTCGTCTCTTTCTAAAATCAGTACAAAAACCCAGAAAAGAATGTCAAAACATTACAACAGGGGTTTGTGTTTCATCAGAAAACCTCCGGAGAGGAGACACACATTTACAGAGAAAAAACTTTTGTCATTAATCTTTAAGGGTCTACTGTGTACAATGGCATTGATCTCATTGCGTTTTACTAAAAATATATGTTATAACCAACAGTGAAGCAAGTATTTAATTTTATGTCATAAATGAGGCCCACAAAGATTATACAAAATAGTTCCTCAGTTGTGTACATCTCCAAACATCTCTGGTCTCCAGCTTCGGGTCTCCTAAAGAATCACTAAAGTCACCTAACATGTTCTTGTAGAGCCCTTCGGAAGTTTTCATAGTGTAGTGTCACGCTTGCCTCAGAAGCAGAACCTGGGTTCGATTCCCAGAGGAACCACATGCTTGGCGCCTGCTGGGGGCAGCCTGTTAACAGCATATCTGCTGCTAACACAACAATTTCCCGAGTATGGGATCAATAAAGTACATTTCTTTTATTTTTCATTATTCCATCGATTTAATTTATTTAGAACTTTATTTACAGTATTTAATATTTGATAAGACACATAATAATTACATGTACTTTCTCCATCTTCTCTATGTCTCATCTACTGTTTCCTGTGGTGTAAAGGCACAGCATCCCTGGTTTCTGGTACTTGCCTCTCTAGTGGGAATGCACACACAGTCAGTCTTGGTAATGTCCTTAGTTCCTGGTATCCCTGCTTGTACCTCATTAGTTAACTTTAATCCCACTCAGTTCTACTCTCCCTAGTTCCTGGAACTAATTCCTTAAGTGTAAATGCTCCTAAAGCCCTGGAGACTTTAATCCTGGTTCTGCGTTCTTCAGTTCTTGCCGTGGTGATTTGTTCCTATAAGAAAAAGTGTCAGTAATAGGTTCACCTTAACCTTCATGAATATGGACCAATGACAAAGCTTTGTAGTGTCTTAGCGGTGACTTCAGTCAAGTACTGCTCTCCGAGGAAGAGACACAGCTGCCTGTCACTGATGTGAGGTATTTTTTTTTGGTTTATGTAGAAAAAAAGAACAACATTGTCTAAACATGAAAGACGTGATGCAATTGTTGTGAAAAGGCTTTTCTTTTGTAAAGTCTTGTGAACTTCCTGTCAAGCACAAGTAGAAACGTGCACTTTGAAATGTTAGGGAATGAAGATTCAAAACACCAAGCATTGCATCTTATTTATTAACAGAGTGGTTTTGTTTCTATATTTGACTTGTGTGGATAAATGACTTATTAAAAAAGTAATACATATGAAGGTGGAGTGATCACAACATTCAATATGATTTAATGATTTAAAAACTGTAATAATACACCCAAATAAACTACCAAGCTAATCAATTAGCAATTCACTTAAAAATAAAACATTGTCAACAATTGTCATTCAATAAAAAACGGCTACTATAAAAGCTGAAATGTCATTAAGGGGAAAGTCACATGCATGTTTTTTTCACAAAATAATTAAAGCAGGGTCCCAAACTAAATGAGGGGCCAATAACCAATAGCAGGGCTTAGTCTACATCATACGTGTCAAACTCAAGGCCAGGGGGCCAAATGCGGCCCGCCAAGCTGTTTTGTGTAGCCCGCGAGAGCTAAAAAAAGCATTTATATGCAGCAAGCCCATGCAGCAGAGTTTATTAACCTTAAAATTAATCTTTTTTCTATTACACAGCAATGAACAATATTTGTAACTTGAATAAATAATAATCAATAGTAGAAACATGTATTAGTCTGTAATGGAGTAGTTACATCTATACCAGTGGTCCTCGACCTTTTTTGTTCCAAGGACTGGTCAGCCAGTACCACCTGTTACTACAGACCAGTACCAAGGTGCTGAGCATTGAAGGATGATTACATTTTCAAAATAAAATATCTATTAGATTCTATTCTTTTTGTACCAAAATCTGAATGACATTTATTTTAAAATATTGCCAGATTATCTTTAAATAAAGAAAGTAAATGGATATGACTGGATTTTGAATGAAGTAAATTAGAAAAAATTAAGTAAAATTTTTCCACTGTGTGCCACTGTGGCCCGGTACCAAATGACCTATGACCAAACCGGGGGTTGGGGACCCCTGATCTATACAGTGTTCCATTTACAACCGTCCCTTCAAAGGGAACTGTGTTGGTGATGTGGCCGTTGAAAATTAGTTTGACATCACTGGTCTAAATTATACTGGCTAGTTGTGGGTCTCATGAGGGTGGTTAGGGAGTTTAAGAGCTGTGTGATAAAGTTAGCCATAATACATAAATGTAAACATCTGCCAAAAAGCTACGGCTCAACAACAAACAGCTAACTTTACTATCAAATGACCCTACACTTGGCAAGTGCATAAAGAAAATAACCTAAAATGTATCACAGACAGTTAAAAATAAACCCCGAAATATCATAATACACGAGAAGGCTCAAATTGGGCAGAGTTACCTAAGTGTAAAGTGTAGTTGAAATGATGACTAAAAGTGGTAAACATAGCTGGACGTTAGCCAAATATAGCAAGAATTGTGCTAAAATCTTTGATTAATAGATAACACCTATAGTCTAAACAGATGTTAGCCAATATAAGTTACTAAAAATATATTTAAAAGGTAAATATTTCCTCACATCATATAATGAAAAAGCTAAGATAACAAATATCAACAAAATATCCAGAAATATTGGACTTCAATGAGGTGTAAGTAAACTAGAATAATAAATAAAATTAATTCTAGAATAAACAAAAAATATTTTTCAAAACACAGCAAAAAATTAATTAAATATAAATAAAAGTTAATTAAAATATAGTGGAATTAGCTAAAAGAATAAAGGAAGTAGAAATGACCCACAACAGTGATTCAGATTTGGCGACGAGAGCTGACTGACCAGTGTTTATTATTTGAGGCTTTGTGTGAGCCACATTTAGGCATCGAATGTAATGGTGTGTAACACATGTTATCCTGAAATAAAGAAGCATTCGGTACTTTAAAAATAGTTCCTGGTACTAACAGGTCTTGTGGCTTAGTGATGCCCCTGCCTCATTAGTACTGATTTACACCAAAGCTCGGTGAATGATGGCGGGATGGACCTCCCACCTCCCTCTGCTGTTTACACACACACGCACACACACACACACACACACACACACACACACACTATCTTTCTCCTTCTCATTCTCCTGCGGTGCACAGACAATGGGGCCCTGGAGAATATCGGCTCGTGGTGAATTATTCAAATCAGCCGTAGCAGTGAGAGCAAAGAGGAAAGAGAGAGAGAGAGAGAAAGAGTGAGAAAGGCGGGAGAGAGAGAGAGAGGGTGAGAGAGAGATAGGGGAGAGGGAGAGGGAGAGAGAGAGAGAGAGAGAGAGAGAGCTACAAAGAGGAAAAAAGAAAGGGAAAGTGAGAGAGGGATAGAGAGGCAGCAGCTGCAGAATTAGACCGAGATAGAAAGAAAAAGAGATAGATAGGGAGACATTGTACAAGTGATGCTGGATCTCCTTTCTGAATGCAAATAACCTCCTTTTGCTCCTCTCTCCCTTCTCTTCCAGTCACCTCCTGCCCTTCACTGCTTCATTAATACACATCTGTACCCTGGTCCTCCCTCCATTCCTCCCTTCCTCCCTTCCTCCCTCCACCTCTTGCCTCTGCCTGACTGCACGAGAAGGAAGGAGAGGAGGAGAAAGGCAGTAGACAGCACACTCTTGGCAGGAGGAGAATACGCTGGTAATTAGCCAGCAACGGTACAGAGGAGAGAGGGAAAAAAAAATCCAGAGAAGGAGAAGGAGAAGGAGAGTGAAGAGCAAAGCTGTGAAAACAAGTCTCCTGCCAGGCTGAACTCCCTGGAGGCGAGACCTGGACATGACGCTGTGCAGTCTGGGAACAAAGAAAGGAGAGGAAGAGCTGCAGGAGAAAAAGATTGGAGGATGAAGAGTGGGCCCAGTGACAGCACCTGCAGAGTTGGAGAATGTGATATTATCCTCCGTGTGTATATGTGTGTGTGTGTCTGCTGTCAGACAGAGATACAGAATTTCACCACCTCGAACATGGCCAAGGTTGAAACTCTGCTCATTGGCCTAATAATATACACAAAAATCTAACTGGATAAAATATTGCATCCCCAAAAAAAAAACCCAAAACAACAAAAAACCAAAAAAAAAAAAAAAAAAAACAGGAAACATTCTGCTGTTGGGGTGCTTGGCCTCACAGTAGTCATGCTACTGAATGGCTGGGTTTGTCCCAAAAGCAGAAGCCAAATAATAATAAAAAAAATATTATGATTATTATATTCTGTAAATGTTATATTCAGTAAATATAACAGCATCAAATGTAAGAAAAACCCTGAACACATTATCTGTGGTGACCACTTCACCCTGGGGTCTACTCCGTCCCTGCCTGGGGGACACAGCTGAGTGACTTAAAAATATGGAGGCCATGCTGTCCTTTACATATCTGAGCAGAATTGGAGTCTTGTACAGGGGCTTCACCCTGGAAGGGGAGTGCGGTGTGTGGAGTGGGGAGGGTTTGGGGGCGGGGAGGGTCTAAGATTTTGGCAGCACAATGTGTTTACTTTGTAATTAGGAATGTAATTGCTCTAAATAACCTCCCCAAACCCTGATTACTCAGAGCAATGTGACCTGCTGAGCCCAACGACTCGATGCTGCTTCAGTCAACAACCTTCACGACCTCCACGATGCTTCTTCCCGGAGTCCTATAATTTTCCAAAAGACTGTAATGATCACTGAGGGACTAGCTAAACAGCCCAGAGAGGATTGAGTGAAAAATGGATTTCCTGGAACTATGTTTCTAGCCTCAGGCTGTGAATATGCAAACAGAAGAATATCATCCTGCTCGGTGGACACAGCCCAGGCCTCGTATGAAAAACCCACATCCTGCCCAACTTCACTATTGATTTTTATTGAGCAGATATTCAGATTAATTTTCACTCCATCAGATCACATTTTCCTCCTGTTTCTCTCCCGACACCACATCTCTTTGTTTCCACTTTGGTCTGATTCTCTACTTCTGATTTCCTAAATCAATAACAATTCTGCAGCTAGTACTGCAGAACATACGGATTCATGCTGGGACGTGATTAATTTGGCATGGAGAATCTAGATAACAACCTAAAATGGAACTCTAAATGTTGTGGAGTTCACTGTCATGTGTACTGTCATGTGGAGATGTACCTGAGGCTGATGCTTCAGAGGACTTGTCAAGAAGGACATGTTGACATTTATGTTATTTCAGGCTGATGACAGAGAAAGCCTGGCTGATTTACATAGTGGTCCACGGTATTGCCTCGATTTATTAACATACACAGGATAAATGACTGTACATGACATTGATGACTTCAGATTTTTTCACGTTGACAAATCTAACTATAAAGTCGAAGTCAAGATGACATGTCATTTGATGATGTCACTACTTTGACACAGGCACACATCCAACAATGAGCATAAAACTCTTGGTTAATGGAGGGAATGCAGCTGTCAGTTGTTCTTTCAGCTCCTAGTGAGATACCCGTTTCTCAAGTCTCTTATTTACTCTTGGTCTAATGACAGTTTCATCCTGCAGGACAGTCTGCACTGGGATTGTCTGATCATGTAGCCAGTTGATTATATATGAAGAATTCTAGTGCACAGCACAGTTACTTACCAAATACTTAAGTTTAGAATACAATATCAGTGTTAGCCAATCAGAGGTAAAGAGTGCGTTGTCAAAGAAAAAGCACTTTATCTGATGTAGGTATCTCAAATACTAACTTGATTCACATCACAACTGGTGCTCCTATGACAAAGCCACTTGGTGCTGGTCGCATGATCATACACTGGAATATGTTTTCACACAAAACCAGAATTTAAAAATTTCACTTATTCCAAATTGTAAGTGAAGGACTTGACTTGCATTTGATTTGTTATTTTTATGGTAAATATTTTTACTTACTACTGCTGCTCGGCCTTTCAGAGTTTGTCACTTATGCTAGTCTTTGTAGTTGTTGCTCCATTTTAATGTCCTGTCAATTTGCAGGGTGGGTGAAATGTGTCCAGTAAGGATGTGAGTTGAAGGCAACAAGTGGAAGATAAACACACCTGGCCTCCTCCTACACATCTCTTCTTTGCCCTCAAGGGGCTGCTATAAGCAGAAGGCCCCATCAGTGGCCCATCTGAGCCCTACAACCATTAGTGCCAAGACCAGGTCCCAGTAGATCTCACTGGTTTGACATTACACACATGGTGCACGTGCTGGGGGTTGGCTGGGCTGGCTGGTGAGCCATGCTGTGCTCTGGGGTCCTGGAGGAAAACATGCAGCTTGTCAGACCTCAGCTAAAGTCTCTCTGGGGCCTCAACATCACAGCTGCATGGCACTGATGGTGCCAGGTATAAGGTTGATATTGAGGGGAGGGTTAGGGGGGTGGAGGTGGATGCTGATCCACAACCATAGGTAAGAAAAGGCCATCAGAAATGGAAGAACTGTTAAATACCACCCAGTGAATTGTGTTCTTCTAGTCTTACAGCAGTGTGTGTTTGTGGATATCTATATTTATATCTATATTTATATACAGTAGAACTTCAAGATACGGCCATATCGGTTCCAGGACCGAGCTTGTAACTCCAGGTGCTTGTATCTCAAATCATTTTTTCCCATAAGAAATAAGAGAAAAAAAATGAATCTGTTCTGGCCGCTTATTATTGTTATTGCTAATAACAATTGCTATAGAGACATACACACACACACAAAATATATAGTATATAAGGATTCCTGTGATATAAAATAAAATCTGGTTTAAATTATGAGTTCTTATCTTCGAGACAGACGATACGATAGCGGCTAACGGTGGCGTGTGTGGAGGAGGAGGAGGGAGAGAGAGTTGGCCCGTACGTAGACACTTGATTCCGTACCGTACCTTACACATACACTACATAACTTACATACATTTAGAATTAACTTAACCTAATTTACGTATTTTCTTTTTTTCCTTTTTTTTTTACTTTAAGATGGTACATATCGTGGATGTACTGCGATCACTCATGCGTGCTGATCACTCACGCGGGCACCACGCTCATATTTATTGACTCACTACCATCCTTACCACTCACTTTCTTAGGACTCACCACTATTATGAAGAATAATGCACAAAATAGAGAGAAAATCGTGTAGATAACACAAACACAATACGGAAGACTCGCGGGAGACACGTACGTAAGTAGACGAACACATGAAGTGAACGAGTGAAGTGGCGTGGGCTGCTCCGAGTGCTTGGCCACCTAGCGTCCGTGTCTGTAAGTGTGCCCGTATCTCAAAGCAAGCTGAAAGCAGCTTGAAATACTTGTATCTCGAGGTTCCACTGTTTCTATAACTATATCTATGTATGAGTGTATATATGATATATATATATACATAACATTATTATAACTCATATATATATACATAAAATTATTTAAAAAACGTAGCCCTCTGTGGGCCATCAGTGGGAGAGTATTTCATTGTTTCATTTCATTGTTCTGTCTGTTACTGCTGCATGAAGCTGAGACGAAGACAGACCATGTGCAGTTTTTACACTCACACCGTTGACTGTCACCCACTCCAAACTTGACACCTTTATTCCTGGTGTAGGTGGTGTATCTGACAATTAAGACATTTTTCATTTACATTTTGAACAGCTAAATATACTATGTTTTTTTACTTGTTTTGAACTACTTAGTATACTTTTAAGTTTGTTTTCAAAACACCAACAACACCAACATCTTATGCGTTACTATATACTATGACGTAATATTATAGTGTGACACTTTGAACAAACAACCTTACTGAAGATTTGACATGTTTGTGTAGGAAGGAGCATTAAAATACATTTTTAAAACAACCAAGAAATCACTACAAGATTTTTAAGACTTTTAGGAACGCAAGGTCACTTTCAAATCTTCAACACAAAACCATTTCAAATAATTAAACAATTTTAGCCTGTGAGGAAGTAGAAGTTACTGGACACTACAGTAAAATAACACATTAAGGCTTAATAATGAAGGGAGCAGTAGATTAAATGGTCCTCAACCACGAGTCCAGGGACCAGTGCTGTTTCGTAGGTCATTTGGTACCGGGCCGCAGTAGAACACGCTGAAAAATTTGCTTAAATTTAACTGATGTACTTCATTCAAAAATAATCCAGTTATCTGTCTTTACTTTTTTCATTAAAAGATCTGAGATCTTAAAAGAATCTGGGAATGAAGAATTCAGAACAATTCTTCAGGTCACAACAGGTCAATCAGACTCGCTTACTAACAGAATAAAGTCTTGAAGATGTTTTTATTTTGAAAATGTAATGTTTAATGATTGCACGATATTACCGATCGGCAGTAACAGGTGATACCGATGGACTGGTCTTTGATATAAAAAAACTTGATAACTGATTTTATTTCTTCAACTTTGGTGAAATCAGACTGAGAGGTGTACACACTCGAGGCTAACATTGACTCTACAGTGAAATGACACAGTAGCTGTGTTGTTCATTTTGTTATATGTTGTGTTGTGTGTCAGGACCTATCAGAGTGGTTTAGAGTGCAGCCAGGTTTGGGCCGCCCTCAGACTACCAGCTCACCTCCACTGCCACAGAAGGGCTCTAATTGTGATGCCACTTCCCATTACACTTGTCATTCCTCATACCACACTTCTGTACCCGTGTGTGTGTGTGTGTGTGTGTGTGTGTCCAGCTGCTCAGGAGGTGACACTGAGCCAGAGTCAGGGCAACAGTATCACACAGTACCACCTGTATTTATGTCACTCAGAGGCCGATATTTCTTGGACTTTTGTTCCAACTCAAAACACAGATATATCAAAATAGTAAAATTGTAACTTGTGCCTTTCAACTATGAAAATAACAACTACTTCAACAACAACACTACTAGTACTAAAAAATAAGTTAAGTTGCGCTAGCCATCCAGCCACTGTGGATGCTCATGCTTTGAATAAATGCATTTGTGTGTTATTCACTAGGTCAGTGGTTCTCAAACTGTGGTACGTGTACCACTGAGTGCTCTCTAGTGGTACGTGGGGAAAATTCATATTTTCACATTTACATTTTCAATTGAATAAATATGAAACATACCATATACAATGAATGCAACATTTAAACATAAACATCTTTCTAAACCTCTCTCCTGTGTGGTGGAAGCTAACAGTGAAGGCCTATGCTGCTATATTCTAATGTTGGTCATCATGGTGGTACTCAGAGAGATCAAGGTTTTCTCAGGTGGAACAGAGTAGAAAAAGTTTCAGAACCACTGATCTAGGTTCTTAGAAGCTGCATGTGACAAAAATGTCAAAAACATACAAAATATGTCATTAGATCAACTAACATATGTTTCTAGCTAATAGCTTTTGCCAAAGACCATTAGGAAAAGGAATGCTCCTTGATAAATGTATCAAGGAGCATTTGAAAATCTTAATGAGTATTAATTAAGAAGTGTGTAAACAGTTTATAAAACCTTTGTTCTTTTTGACTCGCTCCTCACTAATATCATGGTAATATTGAATTTTAGACTCACTGGAGGGATGTGGTCTTGTCAGCAGTAAATGCCATCCAAGACTAAAAAAGATCCCATTGTTGGGAGCCTCTGCTGTAACCCACATTGATTACTATTTTTCTTGTATGAAGCTTTATTTTTGTAGAACTGCTGGACCTGCCAACTTTCCACCTCCACCTGCCATTGTTTGAACAAAGCAGGGACTATATTTGGCAAATGAGGCAGAGAAGGGAAAAGAATGGATGACTGGTCCTGTGGTGGAGGTAAAGGCTAAGGGTCTGGAGTTGGATTAATAAAGAAGAAAAACATTCAAATTTTTTTGTGTTCTACGAAACTCTCTCGTTTCCTTCATGAGATCAATTTTCCTGTTTGAGATGCTATCAATGATACATTTTAAATGAGTTATTTCTAGACTTAATGAGCGTTTTCTCTGCAGGCTGTGAGATAAGTGAGACAGATTTGTTAAAGGAGCCTCTACAGTTAAACTGCTGCAGTTACAATTATTACAACCACTGTTTAATTACAGACATGTTCATTATCACTGACAGAAGACCCATTATCAGGACAGACTGGTGCTGAAATGTGGGGGTTTCTGTGACCGTGCCGCGAGACATTTGCTGCAGTAAAACCCGACCTGTTTCATTTCCTCCTCCAGAGATTTTATTTTATTATACAAAAGAATTGTATTCACAAGTGTGTCATTTCTTCTTCTCGGTTCCAGATCCTCAGACATTACTGTTCTCACAGCTTTCTTTATTGGACAGACCCATTTTACTAAACGTATGTTGATAACGTACTGTACAACATAAAGACAGTTCACAAAAAAGCAGAGAATGGTTTGGTGTTCTCCTGGTATTCCAGGTATTTTCCTGCTCCACCTCCTCCACCTCCTCTATCTCCTCCACCTCCTCTTTTAGCCTGTGCTGACCTTTGTAATAATTGTGTGTCATGTCTTTACCCTGAGCCTGTGTTGTTCTCACAGCTGAAGTCATTCTTCTCTCTTCTCTTTTTCCCTCTGACCCATAAATTGGAAGCGCTTTAACCTTTTTTGAGTGCCCACTTTATTCTCCTCTCTTTATCCTTTTATTGTGCAAATGAAATGGACATTTTTTTTACTAAAACTATAATTTCTCTACTTTTTTTATTCTTAAATTTGTACAGAAAATGGCAATGAAGCAGGAAAGAGAGTGATTACATTTTATTAAAAATTGCATTTCAGAGCTTTTAACAATTTGATGTATATTTTTTATTAATTATCCTATTTAAATATTTTCTTTCTTTATATTTTTAAATGTTTCAAAATGTTGCACTTTGGGGATGACATCAAAGCTGTAGTAGATTATTTAAACAAAAGAGACTCAGAAAAAGTGCCATCAAACAAAGACAAAACACCACGTTGATGCGTTGAAACAGCTTAAGGCAACAGAAATAGAAATATTGTCATTGATTGTTTATATGGTTAAAGCCTTCTACATGTTTTACACTCAACCTTTGACCACAGTTTGGTTTCTAGGGACTCTGTTAAATGTGAGTGATTTTATGTCTGTTGATGGCAACAAAGCAACAACTGAAGTAAATAATAACAAGAGAGGAAAAATGGCAGCACAATGAAACCAATTTCCTGTTGTTATCTAAAAAAGCCATTAGTTGTGCATTAATCAACTTTCTATTAGACTAAACAAGGTTCATAATATATCTGTGTGTGTTGGTGTGCTCAGGGTGTAATATACTTGATGTATTGATATGTTTATTTCAATTTATTTCAGGACCTCATCCTGCGAGTCTGACCCTGAAATCAATACGTTCATTTATGGTCCACCACCTACAATCAATTCTGGCCCCGTCTGCAGGCCACGATGGACTGACTCTGACTGGACACATGGAGACACCTCCTTTCTGCTCTCCCTCCCTGTTCCTTTCTATTTTTCTGTATTGCTGCCTTCTGTGCAGCAGGAGGTCTCTCTCAGAATTTTAGACTGGACTCAGGTCATAATCAGCCCTGGCTCTGTCTGAATATCACTTTCCTGCTGCTGCTGATATTTTACTGGCAGCTTTTTCGCTGTGATTCATTGTCAGCAGAGAATAAAACCTGAAACACTAATGTGTTCCATGTCATTTAAATATGCAAATGGAATTTTTTCAAAATTATTCTGGTCTGTAAAACCTACTGCCAACTTTGGCAAAAAAAGTGTGACATGTCCAGCTGGACTTCTGTACGTCTTTCCACATGTTCATTTCTGTTAGAATTCTAAACGAGACAAATGTGACCTGAAAGGAAGATGAAAACAAACAAAATAAAGTTCACGCTCGTGGCTACAGTATATACTCTGCATATACGGCATATATGTCAACCAGATTTGTGGACACAGACACGATTCCACCAGGCAATGGATTTTTTTGTCAAAAAAAGCTGATGTTGAGGAGAAGCCAGACGTTTTTTAATCTTTTTTTAAAAAACAAAAAAAACATGAACGGCTCAACCAGCTCTCTCACCCTTCCTCCCTCCCTCCCTCCTCCCACCCCTGTGGATTTATTAGCCAATTTCCACTACCATTGTCTTTCACTTCAATCTGAGAAGTGAGGCTGCAGCAGGCAGAATATAGAGCCGCAATCACCCCAGTGTGCGGCGACAAAAGCTCCAGCACTTGCACCTGGAACTCAATAGATATTCATGAACATTCTCGTATTTAGAGAAGGAAATAACTTAATACCGACAGTGTCGATGGAATAATAGCCATTTCCTGCCTGACTTGCAGCCCCTTCAGAAAATGAGATTGCACTGGCCGTCATTTTTCTTGTCTAGTGGGTGTTTCCACACCGAGGTCTATGGCGGTGGCGATGCTCCCTGCATTGGCAATGAGGCACAAATAGGAAGAGGAGAGAGGAGGAGAGGAAGAGCCTGAGAGGAAGAGAAGACAGAGAGGAAGGGAATGAAAGGCAGACTTCAACAGGACACAAAAGGATGATAGCCATAGACACTATGAATATAAAAGAGCTATAAAACAGAAAATAAAACATAACAAGTAACATACTCAAAATGTGTAACATCATCAATTTATGACAGTTACCATTCACAGTCAGTACAACCTAGAGTGCTAAATCTCTAATTTATACCACAGCTGTACTTAATTCTTCCTCTCAAATATGGAAACTAACTTTGCAGGAGGTCATTAATTCTTTGTAACGTCACACAATAATTTAAATTCAACAACAACATTCAGCTTAATATCAGACTTACTGTATGATTACTGGATATTAGACTATCTCCCATGAAGCCAGCTTGGTGTAGACCACAGCTTCACTATTGAATGGACTTTATAATAACAAATTTAAAAAGGTTATATTTACCGTTTCACACACCTCTAATGTTAGGCTGAAATTTTACTGACTTTACTGAGTTTTTTCCACCTAATACAAGCCTGGTGTCAGGTGACACCTGGATTTCTTTTTATAGGTTTTGCTTTCATCTTGTGGATTTTAAAAAGAGGAAGTGTGTTTTAAATACACTGCAAGTTTTAACTAACATAACTTTAATTCAAGAGGTTCACAAAAGAGAATTGGAACTCAGCCTAGAATTTAAAGATGACTTTCTTAAGGTGAGAACTTGGTTTTTCAGTTGGAACAAATGCTTTGTGCATGTTGTAATAAGGAGTGATTGCTTTTCTGAGGTGAGGATCCATAACTAAACTGAAAAACTAAATTATGAAATAAGTGGATTTCTGACCAAAGAGAAAAGTATTCCTTACCATTACGTGGCCTGTAATGTTAACTAACCCCGCCCCTGCTGCTGCCGCTCGTAGTCTTATAAATTAACTGTGTCACAAAGGAGCTCAATAGTGCAGCCTCTTCTATCTCTCCCTTCAACAATTAGGTTTCTCCTCTTCACCGAGTCTGTCTTATCTTCTTCTGTCTGATTTACTCAGGCCTGCATCAACACAGACATACATCAGGATATTGCTTTTCATTCTTTTCTCACTGAGACTTTCATTCTAGGGAGTGCAACATAATAATGAGTTTTTAAGGAAGATTTCAGATTCTGGCAAAAAAAGCTGAGGCTGCAGCTGCTGCTGAACTCCACACAACTTGGCCTTACAGATGGAGAAAATAGCTTCTACATTAAGACATGCTACTCAGGATGTTTTAACATTTTGTTCCTTCTTCTTAAACTTAAACTACCAGCAACCCTGCACTCCAGATCCATTACCAACACCCAGTGGTATTAGTTATTGGGTGGATCAGCTGGAGTCAATCCAGAGTTAACAGTGATGTAAACTCTTGCATTGTCCTTTATAATTAGGGCAATTGTCAAAAACAAAACAAAACAAACAATTTACTGTTTAAAGGTAGAAACATAAGGCAGAAAATAAATAGTTCAGAGATAGAATAATAGCTTAGAGTTAGTGGTAGTGGAGAAAGTGTTGGTTTACTGAGAGAGGACAGCAGCAGCCCTGGTGATGGTGGTTTTAAATTAATTTGATCTCGGACTCCTCAGGGACAGGACCGGTCTTAGCTGCAGCCTCAAACCTGGACAGAAATATGAGCAGATTGTTCTGCTGTTTTGTATTCCACATTAATTGGCCTCTGAAGATTCTTTGTTTTCCCTTCACAACACACTGAGGCTTATTTTCTTTTTTCTCAATTAAAGAGCAGTCTCTCTCTCTCCACACCATGGCCCTCCACGCATACTGCAGTGGATGTCTCACTTGCCTTGTTACTGAGAACAAACTGGACTCAATGTTGGGTCAGGGACTGTAGGATAGAGTAGTAGAAACGGACATGACATACTACTGTTATGAAAATAAATATGATTCAGTTGATTTCTAAATGAAATGTTGATATGATGCCTAGGTCAGAGAAATGTACAGCTAGTTTCTCTAACAACCCTTTTTTGTGCCTTTATCTTTAAATGTTAATGAGCCAGTCTCTGCTTCACCCACTTTCTCCTTTTCCTGGGGCGAAGAATTGAAGACTGTTTCTCAACCCCATATTCGGACTAAACTAAGTAATAACAAGTCTCAAAAATAGACTTGCTATTTTAATTTGCACCAGATTGGAAATTAGACAGGGTGTCAGCACACAACTTCCACCAACCTTCAAAATACACAGAAGGTGACGCTCAGAAATATTTTGTCAAATCTGATGACACCAGAAATCAAACAACCAGAGTGTTGTTGATGTTCACCATGGACGAGAGACTCATTCACCATCAAGTACATAAGTCGGTCAGTCATCACCTTTACATATTGAACATAGCACATACCCTTTCACCTGTTTCAACCCACCTGGAGCATGTCACTGAACTGTCAGTTGATGGGGCTGCGCCCCTGCAGGAGTGTGTAACAGATGCAGTCGGCCTCATCAAGTCACTGCAGCAAACAAAACAGACAAACTGCAGCCTCTTAGCAGAAAGAAAATGGATCAATGACTGTGTACTTCACTGAAACCTGGCTCAGTGGATGTATTCTGGACACCGGGATTTCAGCACATTTGATTGGACCACGCACTATAAACAAAGGATGGTCTGCTGATATCACAGTGTTAACCTCACCTGCAGTCTGTTTTCACTCACTGCAGTGGCTTCTGTAGATGCAGGGTGTTCTGAATTCATTCTGGTCAGTGTTTACATCCCACACAGAAGCCTTGGGAGAACTGTCTGGGCTCATAAACAAAACAGAGACACACAGACGCCTTGCTTATTGTTTTAGTGGATCTTAACAGATCAAACCTCACAAGTGAACGACCCAAACAGCATATTACATGTCCCACTAGGGAAAATAGGACACTTGATCACTGCTACATAATCTTGAAGGATGCTCATCACTCCGTTCCCTGCATTGCTTTGTGGACTCAGACTTTCAGCGTGGTCCATCTTCTCCCCACTTATGGACAGACACTGAAATCTGAGGTGAAGCAGCAGCTGCAGGATTTGGGCAGATTATAAAACAATTACTTAGTTGTCAAAACTGACTCTAAAAGAGTGGGCAGACACTCCAGAGATTCAAATGAGTGTAGCAGACCCTGATAAAGTCAGTTGCATAATATGTCCCCTTTAAAGGCGGCAGTGATTACACACTCCATCAGTCTGTGTGTGCAGTAAATTGTCATGAGCTAAACCGTAAAGTTGTGGCTCCTAATGTTTCAGCGTTACACACAGAATAACAAGTGGATCCTTTCCCAGAGTGCTCCAGTGACGACACTGACCAAAAGTTACTGTAAACCCATTCCTTATGCCGCGCTCACACCAAACGCGGCAGAGGCGAGAAAAGCTTGAAACGCCTGCATTGCGCCACTTAATCTTTTTTGCATCATCGCCTCATTCGCTTGTCGTGACTGATGCCTAAGATGCTCTGCGGGAAGCAAAAAAAGCGTGCGGGAGAATTAAATTTGACCACTCATTTGGATTAGATAACCACTGTTGCTGCACTGTACCTACTCTACCAGAAAACCACTTGCTGCCACCCTGTCTGGGTTCATGGCGTCCTCTGGAGAGGCACTGAGCTGGCCGAATTTCACCGTCTCCTCCAAGCACTCCGTCTGTATGACAGCCAGTCCCATTGGTACCTCAGATTCACCACAGTCCCACCTCCTGGCTAACTTTAGCCCACGCCTCTCCGTTTTTTGAATTCCTGTTCCGATAAAACATAGCAGCAGTGATAACACATGGTAATGATGTCCACCGTTGTTCACAAACTTCTCTGCCTTACTTCAGAAAGGTGACGTTGGGATAAACTTGTCACTGATTGGATTCAATTTGCATCGACTCAGATGATCTTTAGCTTCGTTAGCTTCATCCACGTTGCGTCAGAAGCTCCAATCGTGCCACCTATTAATCGCATGTTGACGTGCCAATCACACTGATTCGCACGGCAAAAAAAGTGCAAAGAAATCTTGATAGCTCCTTCACAGAATTTGTCAAGGTTTTTTTAAACAATCTTTCAAACTTGTGCAAAAACAAGTATCTTAGAGTTCATGTGTTCATCAATTTTATACTATTTGCAGTGTGATATTTAGACATTTATCAAGATATTTCTGCTAAGAAACAGCTTTAACGCTGTTGCCCTAAGGAGTGACATTTGGAGGATCTAATGTTTTAGATTCAGTTATTATTTTTGTCATATTGAAACAGTTTGAGTTTACTTCGTTGGAAAAAAAAACTGTCTTAAATGTTTAAATTGGATGTTTGAAATGCCTGTTCAGACCAAATGTAGGCCACAGTTTACATATCAGTGAATCTGAGTTTGTAATAATTCTTATAAATAAATCTTCAAATATATGCCACAACTGGGGGAAAATAGAAAAAAAAAATATAGGGAAAAGTTTTTCACCTCTGTTTTGCCCCTTCAGTCAGTGATGAAACAGTGATTGGTCTTGAAGTGAAACTGTTTAGAACTGACACATTTTTGATGAGATTTGATTTTCACAGCGAATCAAAATATACCATGAATCTATTTATTGAACAAAGCACAGCAAAATGCCAGCACAGTAAAAAACAAACATCAGAAGCCCAAAACATTCAGGATCTAAGATTTCAGGAGAGAAGGAATGAAAAAAAAAAGTTCTCTGAGGAAAATCAGCCCCTGCGGACGTTGACAAATGCCAAAACATCTCTGACAAAGAAGAAGAGGAGGAAAATAAGAGGCAACAGAAGGAACAACAATTATTTATGTAAATAGTGCTCCATTGCTGCTTATAATTAGTGAGAAAATGAAGCAGAAAAAAAAGAATGGAGTGAGGAGGTATGGGAGGGAAGCATCAGACGAGTGACACCAACTAATTTTTCTCATGCAAATTAACAATGGAAAATTATAAATGGAAAATCTGTTGTGATAAAGAAAGAATTTGGAGACGAGGAGCTTGCTTTTTGTGCTTCCTCTTTATTACTGTTTAAAATTCATTACAAGGAAAAACAAAGAGGAGGCAAAGACTAAAGACAACAGCCGGCAGCAGCAGCAGCAGCAGCAGCAGCAGCAGCAGAAGCCTGCACCTTTGTCTTAGACATAAAGACAGAAAAATTACAATAAGGCGCAACGTTTTTTTTTTTAATTTATAAAATATTTTTCAAGTTCACAGAAAACAGTGAGCAAATAGAGAAAACATTTAAATCAAACCTATCTTTTTAATTTGGTGATTTCACCAGCTTTACACCCTCACAAGAAAAAACAGGGATTCTGTAGGATTATGGTCAGGTGTATGTTTACATATTGACATTAAAGAGCTGTCATACTATTTAGAGATGGTTGGATACAACTCTTTCATGTCTAATACTGATATCACTAACGATACTCCAACTTGTAGTATCTGTTGATACCAATATCAATCTGATACTTTCTTATACCGTCCAGAATGTCAAGCTCAGATACCAGGCTGAGGCTGAGAAAGATGATTTTATGTTACAGGTCACGGTCCATATCTACGTATATCCATAACTCAAAGTACTGACATATCATTCTGCAGAGCAGGTGAAAAGGAAGTCCTACTTCCTACTTTGCTCTTATTCCTGTCACACTTTTAACTGATTCCAATAAACTTCCTATGTCTTTTGTACGTTTTACCCACAATTTTTATTTCTATGAAACATTGGCCCAGGACTTTATAATTTTAACACCTCCTCCATCTGTATCAGGTCATTGCTCTTTAATCTGTTACATGTTTCGGCAGCTGTGGCATCAGCGACAGCAGCAGCAGCAGCAACAACAACAACAACAAGAACAGATCAGATGTGCTGAGCTGCTGACACCGTTATCAGACACAAACTTCCCTGTCGCTCTTACAGCTAGTGCTGCCGGGTTTCAGGGACGACGGAGTTAAAGTGTCAATAAGAGTGTGATATCTGTGAAAGTCTGTCTCTATGTCTCCTCCGTCGCAGCTCATCTCTCCTACACACACACACACACACGCACACGCACACTCACACACAGCACTGTTTTTTCCCTCTGTCACAGGGAAGTGTTTTCTCAAAGATTCCAGATCAAACAAAGTCAGACAGTCATCCTGTCTGTTGTTCATATGACAGCCCTACACGCCAGAGTGTTTAAAAGGAAGAAGCTGTAGAGAAAAAAGGAAAAAAGAAGAGAAGAAAATGGAACATGTTTCACACTATTTATGCAGCGGTAATTTTCCAGCCCCTGTGTCGACTGAGAGAGTCCTACACACACCTCTAAGCACAATTTTCCTTCACATTTCCTCACCTCTGGTTCCTTGCTTTCACGTTTTCGGCTGATGTTATTCAGATTTTTTTTCCTCCTTCAGCCTTTCTCTTCTGTTTCTGTCTGCTCTCCCCTGGGGAGGCTAAATTTACATCTCTCCACATGACAAACACAAACAAAGAAACAAATAAATCAAATGCGATAAGGAGGGAGAATAAAAAGGTGAAGAGAAGGAGGAAGAGGAGCTTGATGTTTATCTGTCATACAACATGTGGGACACTACAGTAATCACAGTATTAATTATGTGTTTGGACAATTAAAGCAAAAAATATTTCTGCACTTTTATCAATAATGATTAAAATAAATAAATATTTATTTTTAAAATCAGAGTCTCAGACGATATCGTTTTTACATAAAGGCAAATAAAAAGGAGGTGGTTTAACACAGTCTGGAGTCAGTTATTCTTTCTACATTCTTATTCTTGACTTGTGTCTGAATTCCGTTCCTAAGTTGTGACATAATTCGATTTTTAGAACTCACATATTGTACATCTGTACCTACAGTATGTCACTCACCCACGCTAACACAGTGGTGACATAATCATCTAACCCAGTGGTTCTGAAACTTTTTCTACTCTGTACCACCAGAGAAAACCTTGATCTCTCTGAGCTCCACCATGATGACCAACATTAGAATATAGCAGCAAAGACCTTCACTGTTAGCTTCCACCACAGAGGAGAGATGTTTAGAAATGTTTAGAAAGATGTTTATGTTTAAATGTTGTATTAATTGTACATAGAATGTTTCATATTTATTCAGTTGAAAATGTAAATGTCTAAATATGAATTTTTACCACGAGAGAGCGCTCAGTGGTACACGTACCACAGTTTGAGAACCACTGATCTAAGACATAAACACATCAGAAGAGTCTGACTTACACCTATGAGCCATACTGAAGGGCAAAAAAACCCCCCCCCCCCCCCCCCCCCCCCAAAAAAAAAAAAAAAACTCAAATGAGAGAAAGTGAATGTAGCACAAGCCAATGTATGGTGTTCAACCAATGAACGTAAAAAAAAGCAGATGTTATCAGACACGGTTCCCTTGTCCAGGAGTCATTAATTTAAGTTTACTCTGATTGTTGTTATTGAGTTTGTTTTTGTCAAATTAATTTACTAAGATACATTTTTTTTAATTACAGGGTAAACAATTCTGTTATGGTTTTAGTAGTGTGACCAGAGTGCTGGTAGTAAACTTTGCAGCAGGTGATTTTAAAAAATATCTTAAAAAAGCTCGGAGGGACCCTGTACCCTGCATTTGCAGCCCTGACACACACTGCCAGGGGCTTTGACAGCTTTTGAATAACAAGGTTTTCAAAAATATAAAAAGAGAAGTTAAAAATAGATGCAAGTGTGTGTGTGTGTGTGCGTGTGTGTGTGTGTGTGTGTTCGTAGTCACATGTCTGTGGTAAGAGAGACTCAACTGGGCAGGTGGAGCCATTACCTCCAACACCAGTGTCACCTGTCATCCCTCTGCAGGACCAGGCTACAACCGGGTGTGTATCTGTTTCTGTGTGTGTATGTGAGTGTGTGGGTGTGCATATGTGGGTGGTTGGTTGCTGATTTGAAAGTCAGAGAAAAAGTAGAGATAAAAATGAACCTCCATGGCTTCTCTCTCTTCCTGACTTCAGCACAGTTTACCATAAAATTTCACTTATGAAAATTCATGCAGCAGAGACAATGCCCAAAAGAATCAGAAAAGCCTCACTGTCTGTGTGTGTGTGTGTGAGTGTGTGTGTGTGTGTACGTGCCGGAAGAGACTGGGGCCGTCCAGAGCAGAACGTTCCAAACTTCAGAAACGTAGCAGGAGAATTGGTGAAGACATAAATTAATGCAAAAATGAATGAAACTATTTGCCAAATAATAAGTAATTTTGAGTCATCTCTGCTGCAATAAATGGAAATAGAATGCAAAATGTTTTTTTGTCTTCATATTTTTTGTTTTCCTTCTAGATCCCTCTAGTTGTCAAACTACGTCTACAGTTTTCATGAATCCTTTTCACCTTTCGTTCTTGGATTATTTTTCTGACTCTGTCTGTGTTGTCTCTGTCAGTACTGACCTGTGCCCCGAACACTGACATCAGTGATTAACCCTGTGTTTCTACTCACACACACAAACTCACCTGCTCTCAGCTGCAGAAACATATAGAGACACCAACATTGATCCAGCATCAAGTGAAAATATAGAATTTTTTTTTATAGTTTTGGCCGCTTTCCTTTTCTACGTGCCGATCCTCCCATACACCGGACAGTGTTGTAGTGCAGCGGAGTGTGATGGTGACAGCCAAGATTTAGCTTTTATTTTTCCAGAACTACTCAGCAGAATGTAAAAAGTGCCTCCATAAAGAAGTGTATCTGAAAGCGACTGCCTGTGATTCCACACCGCAGTTGGCCATGACACCACCATCCCTCTTGGTGACAGATGCACTGTTGCGTCCTCCGACTTTCTGTCCCCGACTCTCCGGTTATGAATGTTTGCTGGCACAGTAAGGAAATATTGGGGCGGGATTTTTTTTTCTGCTCAGAAGGACAATTGGTCTGAAACCAAACCAATCAAGATATACTTTTGAATATTTAACATCACAAGGATATTAAGAGTAAATTAATACAAAGGTAAAAAAAACAAACAAAAAACACAACACAACATTTTCAGTATCATTCTAACCTGATGACTAATTATGTACTGTATATCTACAGACAATCTTAAAGTTTCAGGAACCATTCTTTGGGTAATAATGGCTTCCTGTTACAAAGGTCTTATTTAATTATTCTGATAATGTCTGAACCTTCTACTAGCCTCTATTTTCTGTATTAAAAACATATGCATGTAGGTCTGAGTACTGTTTGTTTAATTGAACAAATTCTGCAACAGCAATTTACATGGTTCTTGTTACTACGTTGTGTTCTGAAAAAGCACAAGGTTCCAGATACTGTTGAATATTTTTTCCACAAGTTCCAGCAGTTAATAAAACATACTTCCAGATGCCGTCCGTAGTTCCAGGTATTATTTTTTGTAGACCTTGGTACCGTTTAATGCAAATGCATTCCCTGAATAATCTACATTGGTTTTCCAGACACTTGGTTCTTATGATCTCTCTCTCAAACAGAAAAGACCATTAGCTGTCCATTAACCACAGTTGCTCCTCCGAGGTGACATGGTCCTCACACTTCTCTGCAACACTGCAGCCTCAGGGAGGAGTTAATGACATGCTTCTCTCCATCCACTTCTTCGTCTCCTCTCCTCAGTAGGAAGCTCAGCACTCAGGGCCAAACTGGAGGAGGGAGAGGGTGGACTGTTGACACCCAGGGCAGAGCAGAACCTGAACCGTTTGGCTCTGACCTGCAGCCTCAGAGCCTGTTTGGTTTGCAGTGGCCTCTCAGTTTGCCCCTCTGGACAGCTCTAGGGCGTTAGATAATGAACAGTCTGGATGTGCCAGTGCATGGACATGTGTATGTCTGTGGACCAGTGTGTGGGCTGCATAAATTATAAATAGATAATGAATATAAATTTGTTGTTTTGGGGGGAATATTTGGTGCAGCCTTAGTGCTGCCATTTTAAAATCAGCATCCAGTGAAATCAGGGTACAGGGTACACTGAGTGAAGATTCCTCATCTGTTAGGACTGTCACCGGAAAAGTCAAGACTGCGTCCAATCTGCAGTTCAATCACAGGAGTCTAATTTGTATTCTGTTTCAGTCCTGGAGAAGCAAAACACAAGAAGGTGAAGAAAAATGACATTCATTGACAAATCAAGAGAAGAAACAGAGGCTCTTCTACTTATTAATGAAAAAAAAACCAACAACACACAAGCATACGCACATACCAGGGATACTTGAATAAAACACACATGTCCTGGAACTGTATGTAGAAACAGCTAAAATAAGTGGATCACATGACCTTTGTAGAAGTGGGAGAGATTTTTGCAAATCCTTGGTTCAGCTAACCAAAAAGCACTAAACAAATAAAGTACACACATTCACTGCAGTAAATAGTTCCAGGGTCTTAACAAGGTGCCAGCAATGGAGGGAATATTGGGAAGGATTGAGAAAATTATTTGTGTATTCACCACAGGATCTAGTATCAGGTGAGACTGTGGGGAGAGATCAGCACCTCGGTAGTTCCACCACAGACACTTCCACAACTGTCTGAGCTTCTGGTTCAAGGTTGTCAAACTCATTTTGGTTCAAGGACCAGAGCATATCTAATTAGATTTCCAGTGGTGCGACCAGTACAATCATAACATAATTACCTATAAACAATGTTTTTTCCCCACCGTTTTCATGCAAAAAAGTAAAAAGAAAAAATGTGATATATTTAATATAATATTTAATAAAATATAATTTTACAAAACATTTCCTGAAGATGAAGATTGATGATGATTTTTTATTTTCAAAATTCATCAAGTGGGCTGCATTGAAACCCAAAGTGGACCAGTTTTGGCCCACGGCCGTATGTTTGACACCCATGTTCTGGTGCAACACCAAGTATAAAAACCTTGTTAGAAAAACAAAAAAACAAACCCCCCCCCCCCCAAAAAAAAACAGTGAGTCATGAGCAGATTTATTGATTACTATTCTCACTGTGAACCAGTTCCACTGTCAGTGATACTGTAAGGCAGTAATAGCTGACCACGGAGCACAGTTTGATACCAACCTGTTCGGTTGTGTGTCTGACACTGGCTTAAGTATACAACAGAGACTGGGTGAAATCCTGTTCTCTCGCTGAGGCCGTGGTTCAGGCGGCGACGACTTGGCATCACAAAGAGCTGTTAAAGTGTTCTACAGGTTTTCTGACTGCTCCACCTTTCACTTTATCTTTTTAATATTTCATACACTGGCGCCAACCTCGCTCTGGCCAATGTTTCTACTAGAATATGGATGAGCAAACACATTTACCCCCAAACCTGCATGTCAGACGCAAGCAGCAATAAACAGTACGCCCTCTCCTGCCTCTTGTTTTTCAACCTCTGCTCACCCCAGTGAGCTCACAGCTGGCTTGTTAGAGAGGAGGAAGGATCCAAGGAGAAGGAAAACACGCTTACAAACATGAAACTGGGAATAAAATGTGCACACTAGTCAGGCGAATATGATACAAACCTTGATGCAATTGATGCAGACAACACAGACCTGCGGAAATAACCAGAGGTCTGTTAACCTGTCCTTTAAGATGAGGTGAATTCAAATGTGCTCTCATGTTTTTGTCAGGTCATATGACTTAGTAGACAACAATGAACAGTATTATTCTTTTTTTAATCTGAAAAACAGTAATAAAAATCATCACATGTTGTGAAGGTAAACAGACTCATGACTCTAAAAAGCGTAATGACATTAGCAAGAGCAGTTAGCAGAGCTGGAAAAAAACACGACTAGAATGGCGGCTCCAAAAAGGGATTAAAGAAAATCTATATTCAGATTAAAGTTAGGTTAGTTATAAATATAATAATAAATTAAATAGCACAAATTACTTAAAATAGCCACACCAACAGTACATAACTCAGGGGTCGGGAACGTTTTCACAGAGAGAGCCAAAAAAGTCACATATCTTAAAATGTATTTCCATGAGAGCCATACAATTTCTTTACTCTGAATACAATAAATGTGTGGATTTTTAAATCAGACCAATACTTTTATAGTATAATAAGTTTCTGAAGTATTAAAAAAGTTATTAAAATATTTTAATAAATGAATAACGTTGGTATATAATCCATACATAAAATACCATTATTGCAACTTCTGGTGCTGCATGGTTTTGATGCTCCAGGGCAAAAAACTTAACGTGTGGATTCAAATGTGTAACAGAGTTATAAATATATCGTTCCACTTGCCATACAACAGAGTTTAATACACATCATGTCTGAAAAAAGTTTAATTTATCGTATGGTCATTAAATGCAACACCCCTGCTGATTAGAGTCGTGAACCCCGGGGAGAAACAGTGGGGCTCTGCTGTCCTTGTGGTAGGTGCACATGTTGGGAGGTCTGCCATTAATTAATTTGATTATATTAATTTATCATTAACTGCACTGTTATTTACTTTATATTTTCAGCATCAGGACTGTGTGTGTGTTGCTACAAAATGGACTGACTTTGTTTTCACTTTTTATGCCAGAAAAGAAAAAAGTTGAAAGGTACCAGACAAGCCAAGCTGATGATTTTACCGCAATTATTTAACACAACGCAAAGAGAGTACGCTGCCGCGGCAAATACACGGGAATGTTTTTTTTTTTTTTACCAAATATTTTAACACTATGATTTCTGTAACGTTATACTTGGATATCAGCGAAATTATGTATTACTTATTGTGTTAAGAAGTTCCAGCTAAGATTTATCTGAGAGCCAGATGCAGTTATCAAAAGAACCACATCTGGCTCACGAGCCAGGTCCTGACCCCTGACCTAACTCAACAACACATTAGTGAGAAAGCACATTGAATGTGAATTTAGGTTTCTGTTTTTTTTTTTTTGTCAAACTGTCTTGTAACCGCAGACAGGAGTTAAATGCAGCATTAGAGAGATCAAAATAACACTGGATACAGGACCAGGCAGGACCAAAGCATAAACTGGGATCAACCAGGAACTGGACAGGAACAGACAGCGCATGGACAATAATCCAGAACACAGAACAGAACACAACACATGGACACAGAACAAAGACCAGACCTGACCAAGACTGAGAGTGAGGCAGAAAGGTACGTATATATACCCAGGACACCAGGTGACACCAGTGAGACTGCGGACAGAGACACAGGTGAGTGAGATGACACCGATTAACTCCACCTACGGGAGGGAAGGAGACAGACAGACCTCACTCAAACGCTATTATTCCATTGAGGCCATTAACTGCCAGTTTAATGTCAGGTGCAGGAAACGGTATGTAGGCCTGGGTTTTCAGAGCAAAATTGTGTTCCAATGCTGATCCAGAAATGTACTTGATATGAACCTTAAAAGAAAGATCCTGAGCAAAAATTACTGTAGGACTGGTTTCCATGGTGATGTTATCTAATGCAAAAATAGTTATAGATAAAGCCTCTCTTAAATGTTTAGAACCAAGTATAATCAGAGTTTACAAGTGCACGATTACATGTAGAAAGTGGAACTACACCCAGTAAACCAAGGGTATTGCAACCTTAGCTACACATTATTAAGATGATAACAATGGAGCCCTAAATCAGATCTTGAAATATTGAAATCATCATCATGTTTGTCCTCAAATGAAAAAAAGATAAACAAATTAAAAATAAGTTTACATAAAGAGCTACAGAAAAACTATACTGAAAGAGAATAATTTGGTGAAATTGTAAATAAAACACATTGTTACCAAACACTACAGACATAATCGGGTTAACCTGATGGAAATAAAGAATCAAGGACTGACAACCATTAGCCACAACAGTTAAATGTTAATATTTAGCACAAGTGAGGCCCCTCGAGGCTGCAGCAGCACTGCTGTGAAGTAAGTGTGTGTGTAATTTTGAAGATGGGACTCAGCCTCGCAAGGCTCAGCCTAATGCAATTAGACTGCGCTTTAATTGTTCTTTAATATCTATGAAGCCACAGTGAGCTGCACTGAGTCATTACAGCTAATGAAAGGCTGTGTGTGTGTATGAATTCATTTTTGCTCTAATAGACCTCTTTGTTGAATCGGTCCGCCTGTCTGTGAGAAGGCTGTTAAAAATTAATGATTTATAACGATTGAGCCGGCAATTATATTTTAATTAGGCAGTAATTTATGATAATTTGTCTTCTTTCACAGCAGAACAGTTAATAATTGTTAATTAGCCGTTGATGATTCGTCCTTTGAACGTATGTATGTATGTGTATATCCACCCCTGTGGACTTTAAGCTAAAGAGACCTTGGTGAGGAGATAAAGGAGGAAGTGTTCCCCATTATATGTTCGAAGAGTACAGATTAGCCGAATATAGTAAAGTTAGCCAGGCATGGCTAAACGTTAGATGGAAAACTGGTCTTACTTGAAATTTAGACAAAGGAATTTCAGACAATGAATAGCTGAATACCTTTATAACAACTTCAGTAGGAGTTAAGAAATGTTTTTTAAAACATCATATGGATAACCTAAGAAGTAGCTCATAGTTAGCACAGTTATATCCAAACTGAAGAATCTTTTTAGGAATCACCTGAAGGTTTGTCAATTCTATCATTATTTTGTAGTTAATTAATCTGTTTGTTTTGAAAGCTATTTGAAAACAAGTACAGGATGCAGGAAGAAAATTTTAGGTTTCTGAGCTCTTGATTCTAAACTCATCCAGAATTAATTAATGCACAAGAACATAGTTATTTGTCCATTTGTGATTATTATCCACACAGTGAAGTAAAAACTAATTTTTGCCTTTAGATATATATAATACATTACAATACATTTAGCAGAGGCTTTTATCCAAAGCAACTTACAATTTGAGTCAGTAAATCAACAATCAAGCGACAGTAAAGGAGCTCACCACTGCACACAACCAAATGTGACCTCTGCTTTTAACTCATCACCAAAGTGAACAGTGGGCAGCTTTAAGGGGAGCAGTGAGTGGGGACAGTGTCATGCTCAGTGGTAACTTGGCAGCTGGTGGACTCAAACCTGAAACCCTCCAGACCCATGGCCGCTTCCTTAACCACTAATCCACCACTGTAAACATACAAAATACATGAATAATAAATAGTAACAATTGATAATAAATAATAAAAAGCAAAAATACAGTTAAAGTTGTATCTACTACTATGTTGGTCATATAGTAGTAGGTCATATATATATCTATATGTATATATATATGTGTATATATATATATATATATATATATATATATATATATATATATATATATATATATATATATATATATATATATATATATATAATAATCCTGAGTGCAAATGAAAAAAGTATCTGATCCAAGCTCATCTGTAATCACTGGTCTCTCCCTGTGGTTCACAGGTAATGCTAATTTTTTTTCATTTTCTCCAAGTTTGTAAAAATCTGTCAACACGTGTCAACACACACCCTTTTCACCTCTGCCTCTTCACTGCTGCGTCTTCCTCCCGCTAACCTGACAAAGCTTCACTATCCTCAGAATGTGTGAGCTCAGAAAGATATTTATAAGAAGTTTCCACACCTGTTTACTAAAAAAAAAAATCATGTTTCATTCATTTATATACTTAAACCTTTTCATTTCCTTTCCTTTAGTAACAAATCTATCTTAGCTCCACTCTTTTAAAAAACGTATATGCCAATCTTTGGCCTACTTAAGCCATCATTGTAACAGTTTAAGCTACATTTAAAATCCCCATGTTAGTGTCAGTTACACTTTGCTCATTTAGTCTGTATGCAGAAACACACCTATATGATGACAGATGCAGGGGGAGATGCATTTTGTTCCTTTTCTTTTCTTAAGCTTCAACTTCTTCACCAACACGGCTTCAGGTCTTTAAAGTTTGACTTTGTTGTGAGATCAGTGTGTTGAACCAATCTTAGTTAATGGGGCTTCGCAGCAGAGTTTTACCTGGAAACGGTGAACACTTTTGGATAAAGAATTGTCAACTGACACAATAATAAAATACAGTCAACCTCTGCGTCTCAAGGGAAAAACAAACACCACCTGTGACGAATCAGAACTTTTCCCTCCACTTACAGCAAAAACACCCTGTTTGGTTTTTGTTGACAAGAACAAATCAAGACGTTTTCTGTCATCTCTGCTGTGAAACCCGAGTTAGAAAGTGCGAGTGAAGTTGAGATGTTGGATCACAGCAGCTCTCACTCCCGGGGGATAAACTTCATCTCAGGTGATCATCCCGCTCCACTGCTGCTGTTGTTGGTGAACTGTTGTTGTCGCTCAGTGATCACAGGCATCCACTGATGCTACACAAATAGTACCTCGTCTCTAAAGCTCTAAAACCCCATTAGAAGATCTGCAGCTCCACATGTGATGCTGAAACTGCTCCTGCTCCTGATGCCAAAGGAAGCGAGGAGACTCAGGCACCTGACACTCAGCTCTTTATGTCTTATCTGATTATTTGCATTTATTGTCATTTTATCCTGGTTTTCCATCTGTCTGTTGACTTTTCTGTTCTGAGAGACTCACAGCAGGATTCAGATCAGTCTCCAAGGTGGAGATGTGATGCAAAGGTTTTTCTATTTAAAACATATGACTCATAAATATCTTAAAGTATATCTAAAAAAAACCATAATTTTCACCAGGGGCCACATCACTAATACAGTTCCCCTTGAAGGGCCGGTTGTAAATGGATGACTGTATAGATCAGGGGGGCCCGACCCCTGGTCCGCGGACCAGTACCAGTTCATAGGTCATTTGGATATTTGGTTGCAGTGGGATACAGTGAAAAAATGTACTTAATTTTTACTAATTTGCTTCACTCAAAGAAAGTCCAGTCATATCCATTTACTTTCTTTATTTAAAGATAATCTGGCAATATTACATCAACTTAGGTCATTCAGACTCTGATGCAAACAGAATACATTCTAAAAGATGTTTTATTTTGAAAATTTCAGCTAAACCGTTGTTTTTTCAAAGAACTGATCAACAACTCTGAACCAACGTGCTAAACAAAGTGAAACAAAGACAAAGTGAAGAAAGAAAATATGTTACTTCAAGCAAATCCAACTGGTTGAAGGTAGTTACATCTGCCAACTGAGAACATAAATCAATACAAAATATTAACTTTTGTGTTGTGTATGTGGGTGTGTTAATGCAATGAGTTGAAATGAGAAAATAAAACTGGTGTTGACAGAGGACCAGACTGGATCTCATCAGTCAATAATTGATGGGTGTGGGTTCTTCCTTAGTTCATCATTAAACTAATGTTTCAGACCTCCAAAAAAACAATTCTTTAAATCGTAGTCACTGCAGTGTGACTGTGAGCACATTATAATCACAGATATTTTCAGTATGCTGTGTCACAGTGACAAGTAGTTCACTTTGCTTTCTTTTTCCTTTCTTTTAAATACTCTTCTCTTATTATACAAATTTCTGCACTAATTGAATTTGAACTCATTTTGTTTTTAAACTTTGAAGAAACTTTTGAAAAATTCTGTCTGAGAAGCCAAACGAACACCTAGACTATTAGGTCTATTTACTTCTATTCTGTTAAAGGAATGACTATAAGCCGGCAAAGTCTGCTTTAGATAGAACAAATCTGCTGTCAATCTATTAATGAAGAACACATTCAGATTCTCTGAACACACACTCCCACCCACACATGCACACACTTAGTGTAGTGAATGTGCCATTTAATAATTATGAGACAGAAAATCCTTGCCGAGGGCGAGCATAGAGCAGACTGAAGAATGTAATTATGACCTGATTCACACGAAGCCAACACTCTGTGGCAATGCCCACACTTATTACACACACACAGGCACACAGAAAAAACTCAGAAGGACTGATGGAAAAACATGCCCTTCATCACCATTAAGGAGAATAATTCTCTGCAGGGAAATTATTTTGATTGCTTTTCAGCCTAGGAGCAAAATGCAGCGATGGGTTAAAAGGATGTTGGCATTTAAACTAGAGACGTTAGTGTTGGTGAAATGTCTGAGTGTGTGACAGGAAATTGGTATTTATGGGAGATTCAGTGTCTAATATATTTATGTATATATTTATGCAAGAACAAATGAACACCAAATATTATGAACTAATAACTTATTTAGTTATTATTATTATTTTGATCAATATTTCTTAAAGACTTGTGTTGTGTGACAGAGCCAAAAATGGTCTTCAAGTAAAAATACTGTTACTTAAGAATAATATTATTCAAGTAGAAGTGAAAAGTAGTCTTCCAAATAATTACTGTAAAAGTGTAAAAAAATACAAATCAAGTACTGAGTAACTGTTGAGTAACATCTGATTTATTTTTTAATGAGCGTTCAATCAGCTAAACAAAATTAGAGAGGAGAGTTTATCCTATCAATGAAAAAAGAGTACATACAAAATAAATATTTACAAAAATCTTAAAAAACAAAAACAAAACTGTTTTAGGTCAAACTTAGTGCAACATATTTCCTCAGATTAAAAGGTTAGAAGTTTTTGAATGCTGAAATTTCCTTTTGTTTTGGGAGACACAGAAGACTCTGCATGATGTAACTGCTGTTTCACACTGTTTGTAAACTGAACATGCTTTCAATATGAGTCCAGGCGTGTGCCTCCTCGTCTTCGTCTGCATTGCCAACCAACGGTGGATATCGACCGCATTAGCTGCTAAACTTACCCGTCCTGCCACTGAGATTGAGAATGATCACGTGACGAGACTGTACGGCAAGGGCTACGTTTTATTGGTTAAACACAGTCACATGGTAGATCCTTGGGTGGAAGTCTCTCTCTGACAAAATAAAAGTAGAGATACTGGATCATGGATGAATAGAGAACTGGATACTGGATAGATAAAGCTTTATCCAGTATCTCTGATGAAAGTAACAAGCTCAGTATGGCCTAATGTAGCGGAGTAAGAGTACTGTTTCTTCTTCATAAATCTACTAAAGTAAAAGTAAAAAGTATAGTGATTTAAAACTACTCCTAGAAGAATTTTATTTTGAAAAACCTTACTCATGTAAATGTAGCAGAGTAAATGTAACTCATTACTACCCACTACTGCTGACAAACTAGTCTTAACAAAAACAACAACAATAACATCAAAAGGGATAAAAAATAAATAAATCAATGGTTCTGAAGTTACTGTGACAAAGATTCACAAATGTGCACATCTCCAGAGGCTCGGAGGCTGTACTGGCCCTGACCTCTGACCCCGTCTCAAGCAGTCAGAGCTGAATTTTCTTTGCAGATCAATATGATTTTTACATATTTATTGTTCTATAAAGGCCACAGCGCTGAGCATATAGAGAGTATCACACATAAATAAGAGTATTTACTGACTCTGCTCCCGGCTTTTTAATAAAATGAATAATTGATTGACTGTAATTAGGTAATGGCTTTAAAAAGAGTGCATGACAGACTGAAACAGCAAACGTATCATTCGTCCTGCTGTTTTTTCAGCAGAGTCAGCAGTTGTGAATGAAAAGGCTCCACAAAAGAAAGTGGGTTCATTTCTTCTCCTCCTGTTGTCACTGAGCAGAAGTCCAAGTCCATTTACTGTGACACCAAATGTTAATGTTTTACAGTAAGGTATCAGAGAATGGATCGGAGTTGTTTGAAAAAAAGAAGTCCATATTTTTTTTTATATTTCATGTTTGCATCTTCAATACAAAACATAAAATATATATGGATATTTTGAAAAATGGCACTAATGCTGCCGGAAGCAGCCTTTTGGTCACTCTGCAGCACTTTTTCCACCATTTTCACCACTTTCGCTCTATTTTTCTTAGTTTTTCTTTACTCCTTTCATGGAGCACTACTATTAAATGTTTCCAATAGATACCGGCAATCTTAAAACGGCAACCTGAGCCAGTTCTCTTGTCCATTCAGGGGACGAGCTGCTTGCTCTAAGGACAACTAATCACGGAATATGGCACAACATCCTGGCAGAGATAAAAAGGAGATACAGAGGATACAGAGCTACTGAAGACCTGCACTGCTGAACTCGGGGAATCAACAAATCTACAACCTGAGTCTTCAACTAGGGAGAGTGCCAACCATTTGCATAACGTCCTGCATCGTTCCAGTTTCCAAAAAGAACCGGCCCAGCGAGCTGAACGAGGTTCGACTCGTGGCACTCACATCACACCTGATGAAGACTCTGGAGTGGCTGTTCCTCAACCTCTTCAGGCCGGAGGTGCCACATGCCCAGGACAACCTACAGTTTGTGTAGAGGATGCCATCCTTAACCTCCTACACTGAGCCCACTCACACCTGGACAGGAGGTGAAAATCCTCTTCTTGGATTTTTCTAGCGCCTTCAACACCATATTGCACTTCAGGATAAACTGATGCAAATCCAAGTGGACAGACCACAGTATGTCAGGCTGAATGACATCATGTCTGACTATGTGGTCAGCAACATCGAGCACCACAGGGGATGAAAAACTCTGACCAGTTCAATCTATGTATCTATCGAGGGTCAGCAGGTGGAGGTCGGAGGTGGTTGGACAACAAGCTGGACTGCACACAACAGTAGGCAGCTGTACAAGAAGGCCCAGAGTAGACTGCACTTCCTGCGGCGGCTCGTTGTTTGTTTTACCAGTCTGTGGTTGCCAGTGTTATTTTGAACACTATGGTGTGCTGGGGGAGCAGCACATCAAAGAAGGACTTGGGAAGGAAAGTCTAGCTCTGTGGTATGGATCAAACTGGTGACAGTGGCAGAGAAGAGATCACTTGCCAAACTGCTTGCCATCTTGGACAATGCCACTCATTCTATGCACACTGACATTCTCAACAACGAGACGAGTCTGTTTAGTGACAGGCTCCTTCTTCCAAAGAACAGAACCAGTAGACTTAAAAACGTCTTTGTTCAGTGAGCAATTAAACTATTTAACTCTTCACTGGGTGGGAGGAGGGCGAACAAATGACTGGTGGATAGGGGAGTAATAACCCAACAATAATTTCAGTGCAATAAACACAATGTCCAATTACATTACTATTATATGCATTTCAGCAACCCAGTGTATTTCTATCACTATCTATCTATCTATCTATCTATCTATCTATCTATCTATCTATCTATCTATCTATCTATCTATCTATCTATCTATCTATCTATCTATATTATTATACTTGTCTGTCTGTAGGCAGGCTCCTATAGTGAGCGAATGCCTATGTCAAGATTGGACGACTACCTTGTCAATCATACAAGCCTTTTCCTTTTTCCGAGCAGTTAACATTGCTCTCTTCCCTCTTCTCCTCTTACAGCAGAGCAGAGAAGGAGAGCAAGCAGAGGGAGCGTCTCCATCCTTTTTACTGCCATCCAAATTCACAGGAAAATGGAATCCTTTATATGCAAAACAAACAATGCAGAGGAAATAAAACATTCAGGCGAGCTGTCAGCACCTTTCAACAATCAATATGAGGCCTTTCATCTGCATCCCAACCTCTTCCTGGTAATTATCCTGCATATTTTATACAGCAACCCCCACAACAGCACCACCAACCTCCACACAAACTCAGAGCGTGCTACACACATGCACAAACACCATCAACAATAACAACACAGACAATAAAACTGCTTTGCATAAAATCCTCCTAATGTTATTATTTACTCAGGGTTGTTTTTGTTAGGTAGTAATTATAATTCACTTCTAATTTGCTTGCGATTGTCGCTGTGTCACCTTCACTTCCTGGTTGAAAAAAAAGGACTTAGTAAAAATGTACTTCCTTAACTTCTTCCTTTACGGTGTAGCCACCAGGGCTGGAAATTAATTTTTGTTTTTTTGTTTGCATCTGTTTGTATCTGTAAAATGTATTCCTATATATAAATATATATATATCTGCCTGCTGGGCATTGCTGCCTGACGCACCTCCACCAGTGCCTTTGTGCTGGCGTGCTCATCTAAACACCTCCCTGGGCCCCGCTAGTGCCTGAGTGTCACTAGTGGTGCCAACTTACCTCAAGGGTGATTTCCTTGGTATGATCACGGGGTGGGGATTAGGGCTGTGGCAGGGGAATTAATGGGGTCATCCTTATACTTACCTTCAGGGTATGGGAAGGGGCTGAGGCAAGGGATGGGGTGGAATGGGGTGGCTTACTGGACTATGGCTTTTCCTGATTAGTTGGTTGTTTTTTATAAATTGACCATCTTATTGAAAGACACATCTTCAGTAGTGGACCTTGGGGTCATCGAGTGTTTCGGCCATTATCACTAAACACTCTCCCATTAGGAAGGCCCCGCTGGGGTTGATCATGCCCCAGGGTGTGTCTTGTTATTTAATTAGTATTACTAATTTAATTACTATTACTAATTTAATTAGGTTTGTAACTAGATTCCTAACTTGATTGTAGCTAGATTCCTACCTTAGATTGGTGGCCTTTTATGTGCTAGTTACCGTTTATTATTTAGTTGTGCCTATTGTGTTTACTATTGTGTGTAAATTTACGTTGAAGTGAATGGGTCATTCTTTGTTTGGCCCCCAACTTACCTCTTTCCTCTTGAGCCACAGCCAAAAGCTGCCCTTCTCTGCCTCTTCTGCCAGTTCCCTAATGGCTTTACTGCGCCCTGCTCCTGTGCATCTCATGCCGCGGAGCAGGCGTACAGTTGAGGACCCGACGAAGCCCCTGCATCCTACTTCAATGGGCCACATGATGGTTTTCCAGCCAGCCTCTCTGCATTCTGCTGCCAAGTCTGTGTACTTTGCATGTTTCCGCTCGTCGGCAGCCTGGATTCTGACCATATGATCAGATCTGGCCGGAGCGAAGTTTCTGTGATCTCCCTGGGGAATTGGAGCTGCCTCCCGGTGTCGACCCTCATCGACCACTCGCTGCCTGGTGAGAGTACTGTTGGTGGTACTCTCTGGCAAGGAAGGTTGGCATTTTCCGGCCTTTGCAAACCGTATCAGAGGTCTTGCTGAGGTGGAAGGTCTGTTGTTGGCCTCCTGTCTGCATGACTGCCACCTCTGCCAGCTTCCTTAACACCAGGTCATGATGCCACCTCTAGCGGCCTTGGGACAATGTGGTCTTACAGCCTGACCGGATATTCTGGATATCTCTATTGCCAGTGCTGCTCAGGGCACAGGATTCTTCTGCACCAAACCACAGGTGGAGATTTCTGGGACAAGGCAGGGTATCGTAGGACGACCTGATCAGGAAGCTGAGCCTGGCCTGGGGGATCTTCCACATATCAGTCCATGCCAGGGGCCTGTCTGTAACACCTTCCCATGACATCCAGCCTCCCTGTCTGCTTTGAGCCACTGCTTTGATTTGAATGTGTTCCATCTCGGTCCCTGCCACCACCATGGCTTTCTGCTCTTCTTTCGAGGCCTTTCACCAGAAGAGGGTGGTCTTGCTCCATCCAAGGCCTGCTCGGCCCTCCTGGACACTGCCGAATACCTCACAGTGTTTCAGCCTGCTGATCGCCCTGTCCACCTCTTCCTGGGCTTTCCACTTTCTCCCTGTTCGTACTTGGCCGGCAGCTGCTCTCACCAGTTGATCCGTGGAATCCCTCAGCTCCACACCAGGGCTTTCTGCTCTTCTTTCGAGGCCTTTGACCAGAAGAGGGTGGTCTCACTCCATCCAAGGCCTGCTCGGCCATCCTGGATACTCCCGACCACCTCACAGTGTTTCAGTCTGCT
>NC_024328.1:4701424-4714839 GCF_000523025.1 Cynoglossus semilaevis | reverse complement strand
AGAGGACGTCCATTAGGAGGGGGCTATTGTCAGGTCTGTCTGTTCCTGCTGTCTGCTGTGTGGGGTAATGTGTGTGATCACACTCACCTGTGTCTGCAATTAGCCTCACTTATGTCACCTGGTGATCCCTGTGTATATACCTCTCTCCCTCACTCTGGCCTTGTGGGATCATTATGTGACTGAATGTGTGCGAGCGCTGTGTCTGTGAGCGCTGTATCCTTCGTGCCAGCGTTGTGTCGAGCTTTTTGTTCTAGCTGTTCCTAGTCTGTCCCTGAACAAGTCTGTTGCTGTCCTAAACTCTGTTCCTGTTCTCAGCTCTGCTCGACTTTGCATATGTTTCTGTCCTGGTTTTTGGAATTTTGAATTAAATGAAATAAACTACCTGCACCAGTACTGCATTTGGGTCCTGCCTGCTTCCTGCCATGTTGATGGCTCATCGTGACAGGTACATTTACTGATATATGTCATTAAGTCCTTTTATTCTAAACTTATGAACCCATCCACCCAAGTCACAGCCAGGACTTGGGTCTTAGACTCTAAACCACTGCAGGTACTGAGGGTCTGAAAAGGGGGTGTTATATCCCTTAATTGTCATTTGATGTTCAGACATCCAGCTTGTTTCCAGTTTCTCAAAGCCTTCAAGGTGGCACTCTTAAGCCTCCTTCAGCAGCACCACTACGAAACGGATATTTCACAGGAGCACTCACCTAATTTGTGGTCAAGGTTTCCAGATATTAGAGAGACATTCTGTCTCTCATGGGAGAGGTGGAAATCCTTCTTCTGTGTGGAGGTGGGAGGAGTTTTTAGAGCATCTCATGGCTATTACAGAGGACCAGACCAGGACACTGTGTCTTTGTGTGTGTGTGTGTGTGTGTGAGAGAGGGAGAGAGAGAGAGAGAGTCCAGGAGGAGGGAGGTCACTCTGATCATAATTTCACAGCTGGCTCGTGTGACACTTTGACCCCTTGTCTCTCAACTCCTCCACCTCTTCCTCCAGCACAAAATAAAAAGTCTAGACTCGGCTCAGTGTCTTGCAACTTCATAGCCAGAAAAAAAGTAAAAACACATATGGTGAGAGGGAAAAAAAGACAAGATAAACTAAGCTGTAACTTTCTCTTTTATCCTGAAGGACTCACTGTAGGCCCTCTGTAGACTTTTCAGTCTTTACTCCTTATAGTTAAAAAAAACAGGGTGTCTATTAAGGCCATGAATAAATAAAGCAAGGCAATAGCGCCACCAAAGAAATAGATATCACACTATTACTTATTTAAACACTCTCCTGAATTATTTATTGTTTATTCCAAATGATCTTTCTCCAGTGTACACTTCAGATGTGTTATCCCATGTGTGCACAAACAGCAGCAGCAGCAGCAGGATTGGTGGATGACTTTTGGATCGCCAAGTTCAAGAGTAATAAGTGTTGTGAGGTGGAAAAAAAAACACCATAGGGGGTTGAGCTGTTGAGAAAAAGATCCTTGATGATGGTGTTGCTGACATCAAAGAATAAATAGACCACAGTCAACAGCCAGGCAGCATTTAAACAGCTGCTGAAAGATATACACACTGACTTCCTCTCCCTTTCAGACTCATCTATACTCCTCCCCATAGAGGGAGACAGTTAAATTATGGGCCCAGTGGCTTTTTTGAAGTCTGCTCTGCATCAACACCAGTAAACACCCTGGTCTGGCCCGCCTCCCTGCTCCTAAATTAAGTAATTATTACCTCTGGTGTGAGTGGGCCACGTGTGCTATAGTGATACTGCCCCCTGGACAGAGTAGAGGGCCCCGCGGGTCGGTGAAAGGGGAACAAGGGGAGCGCAGGTCCTCTAATGAAATAAAGAGCTCGCTGATATCCAGGCCCAATGATTTACACTGCTGCAGCATGACCTCCAGAGAATCCAGGAGTCAAATCTGGTGCATGACTTCACTGCCTGAAACACGGGTTCTGATGTATTAATAGAAGGAACGTTCACTCTGGGTCGACATGGTGGAAGATGTGGATAGCGCACTTGCCTATCCTGCGTGATCTCATTCGCTTTTTATAATAATCGCAAATTACATTCTATTCTACTTTGTCTTGTTGAAATAGTTCTGTTATTAAGTTCTGCACACTAGTTCTGTATTAACTATTGTGCTTCTAATGAAATGAAAGTGCAACGCCATGTGGTGCAACAGCAGCACCACCAAAAACTAACAAATCAAGTTGGTGTGTCCAAGCTGGGCCAGTGACATTTTCATGATTGATTGACTACTTCAACCTCTCCCTACCTTAGAATTATTATTGCTGCTTCATATCAGATAGGCATCGTCATATTGGCTGGTAAGGGCCCAACAGTGATCATCATTGTGCTGCAAAATTACTAATGCAAAAAGAAAACTGCAAAATCCAGGCCGTGCCTAATGAAGATTTCAGACAACCAGTCAACAAAATCAAACATTTACATCTTTTGGAAAAAACTCCTGCTCACTAAGTGCCTGTTTTCATTTGGTTAAATACAGAGTAAGTTTATAAATACTGTTGTAAAACCAAGTTAATACAGTGTTTTATGGACTTAATCAGACAAAGGGGAGTTCATGTTTATTTATGAGGTGTCAAATAATTTGCAGTATTTATATAGAGTATTTCAACAAAACAATATACTGTATGTAGTATCATAAGTTAAATATAGCTTTAAAACAATAGATATAGTTAAACATGTTAACAAATAAAAATGTATTTTAGGATACAAAAAACCATGCATTGTAAGAAGAAAATGACATTTGAGTAAACCCAAAGTGTAAATGCATGATTTCACTTTTGTTTTATTTGTTTTGTTTTATTTTTATTTTGATACTTAAAACAACAGGTTAAATGTATATGAATCAGCTATTACTATTATCATATATTACAATGCTTAAAACTGGAGAATATTGACAATTTCTATACATATAGCCTGATTTTAAAAGTTTGATTTTATATATATATATATATATATATAAATTCCGTTCTTTATTCATGGAAACCTTGACTGAGCAAAAAGCTCTTTTACTGCAATGCCCTGATCACAACAAACATAAACAATATACAATAAATAGCCCAAATGGTTAACAGTTAACAGTTAAAACAAGATCAAGTTAAAACCAGTTTAAACCAGTTAAAACAAGTTAAAACAAGATCAAGTTAAAACACAGTTAAAACACAGTTTAAAGCAAGATAAGTTAAAACTACGTAAATAATTTAAAGCAAGAACACTGTATATTTCCCATACCATGCATTAAAACTTTAAAACGCTTTACAGACACAAGTTTGTCTAATGTCAGTGTCTCTTGCAGATGGTTCCATTTAGTGGGTGCATAAAACTGAAAAGCTAATTTGCCAGCCTCTGATCTTATTTGGGGTGTTTCTAGTGTTATAAAACCTTGTGACCTTGTGCTATATGTGCAGTGTCTAAAATGTAAAAGAGAAGTGAGTTATGATGGTAATTTGCCTTGTAGTGCTTTGTAAATAAAAAGGAGGCAATGTCTTTCCCTCCTCTCATGGATACAGGACCATCCTACACTCTCATATAGTTTACAGTGATGAGTTCTAAAAAGGATCACCAGTAGTAAAACATATAGCACTATGGTAACTGTGTCAAGAGCTTTCAGAGTAGATGGAGATGCGTGCATGTAAATTATATCTCCATAATCTAAAATTGATAAAATGGTTGTTTCAACAATGGTCTTTCTGCTCTCAAAAGAAAGGCAAGACCTGATTCTATATAAGGCACTCAGTTTAATTTTTACCTTCTTTGTGAGCTCAATCACATGTGTTTTAAAAGAAAGCTTAGTGTCCAACCAGATTCCCAGATATTGATAATTTGCAACTTGCTCAATCTGGGTTCCATTTAGGTAGAAAATTCTAAAAACGTTAAGATCACACACTCTTGATCTCGTAAAAAGCATGAATTTGGTTTTTGATTCATTAAGAACCAATTTAAGATTGTTAAAACAATTTAATTTTGAACACAGTTAAAAGCAGACTGAAGGTATAAAACAGCTTTTTCAATGGTTTCAGCACAGGCATATAGGATTGTGTCATCAGCATAAAAATGGAAATTGCAATGTTCAAGGGAACCACATATATCATTAATGTAAAGAGTAAACAATAACGGGCCTAAAATTGAGCCTTGTGGAACCCCGTTTCTTAGACTTAACGCCTTAGATGTCAAACCATTTAACTTTACAGCCAGACAGTGTTCTGTCAGACAGATAATTCTGAAACCATCTAAAGGAACCATCATCAAAACCCAAAAGAGAAAGTTTTTCTAGTAGGAGAACATGATTGACAGTGTTGAAGGCTTTTGACAAATCAATAAATTGAGCTGCACAATGCTTCTTAGAGTCTATGGTAGTAGCTATGTCATTTACAACAGCAGTTGCAGCAGTAATGGTGCTGTAGCCAGCTGTAAAACCAGACTGATATGGGCTCAAAATATTGTTTGCAGAGAGAAAAGAACCAATTTGCTCATTTACAAAAGACTCTTGCCTAAGCAAAGTAGCTTGGATATTGGTCTGTAGTTGTTAAGCTCATTAACATTTCCTCCTTTGTGTAAAGTAACTAACGCTGATTTCCATGCTTTAGGAAGAGAACCAGAAAAAAACGAGACATTAAAAATGTGAGTTAAAGGTTCAGCAATGACAAGAGCTGCTATTTTTAAGAGATGAGAATCTAACTGGTCTGCACCCATTGAGCTCTTCATACACTTGGAGCTATACAATGCATAGAGAACTTCATATTGGCTTAATGGTCTAAATGAGAAGACAGAGTCAGAATCATTATTTGAAAAAGTAAAGTTCTCTTCCTGGGTTAGGTCATACTGGTCTATATATATATATATATATATATATATATATACTGTATACTGTACATATAAATATTTTTTTTCTACAACAGATTCTGTGGTTAAGATTGCATAACTGTGTGATTACAGAGCAGCAGTAGCAGACACCTCATCCCACTAAAGTACTCTTTAGAGTACTGTCGAGGACACTCCTGGTCTCACTGCTCTGTCTGTGAGCCTGTAGGCCCAGATGAGATGTTTCACTCACACCTCCATGCACTCCACTCATGACACGTGTCTGTCTGTCCAGCGAGGGAGATTGTATAACCCAAGTGTGTAAAACAGCCTTTTACTGCATTGTAAAGATTTACTGTTGGAGTAAATAACAGTGGGGGAACAGGGCTTTTAAATGGAGCCTAATCAATATGGCAGAGAGGAGGTTGCAGTAGGGGACCGGGCTGAGTCTGTGGTCCAGCGAGAACTCGGTGAGTGCTGTGTCCAAGTAAATTTAGTTATCAGTTACACACAGAAGGTTTTCCTTTGATTTATCTTCAGATCACTGGTATACCTTTGTATAGCTTTTCACATATTTTTATATATTTTTATATATTTTATTAGGATTTAGATCACATCATAGTACAAACGCAGTACTAGTTAATGTTACTGGCTTAGATGATTTACTAGAATCTATAAAAATCCATATAAGTATGGTTCAAATAATATTTATTTAAAAGACTAAATTGACCTTGCTTTTAGATAAATCCTATTCATAGGTGTGACTGCTAGGGGAACTCCCGTGGTGCACTGAACACTTTCTTTCCACTTCTCTCTCAGGGTAAAAACATTTTATATTAAAATATCATTATATTTTATTTTATTTTAAAATAAAATGTTCTTACCAAGAATGTTGTAAACATTCTTGAGAAATCTGTACTTGTACTCAAATACATCAATGAGCATTATTCACTTTTCATGGCAGAGTGCATATATGAGGCACTTACACCTTACCAGGTGAGATTTTTGTTAAGATTATTGACAACACTAAGTGTAATTATTCTTATATTTGAAAAAGGACAATAGTTTAGGTGACATTTAGTTTACTCGGGAGCAGAGACTTCAGGTAAAATGTGCAAATATGCGGACAGTTTAATTTTAACAATATTTTAATTTAATTGTATTGATTCATTGTTTAAAATAACAACAATTTCAGTTTGTACACATTTGTTTAATACAGAAAGATGTTTGCTTTAATATTGAATTAAACTTCTGTTAATGTAAAGAAAATAGAATATTTGCACCTTCTTGACACTCCATTGTTTACACAGCTATGCCACTCATTTTATACTAACATGACATTACATTTTGTAACATTGGGAATCAGAGAGGACCCAATCTACATGCAAAGGCATGTAGATTGGGTGCAGAAAGTTCATCAATCAAAATAACATTGGATACAGGAACAGACAGGAACAAATAAACCTGGAACTGGGAACAAGAATTAAGAACACAGAGCATGGACAACAATGCAGAACAGAACACAACACAACACAACACATGGACACAGAACAAAGACCAGACCGAGACTGAGTGTGAGGCAGAAAGGTAAATATACCCAGGACACCAGGTGACACCAGTGAGACTAAGGACAGAGACACAGGTGAGTGACCGATTAACTCCACCTACGGGAGGGAAGGAGACAGACAGAAATCCATCCTAAAGAAATATTATTAGAAAAAAGAAGAGTAATTAAAAAAGAAGATGAATTAAAAATAAATATTAGCCAAATGCAACACTTAATTAAAATAAACCTTAAAGGTAACAAAAATGTAACATTAATCAAAAATGATGGCTGGACTGATACCATTAGTTGAAGTTACTTGCAATTACCTAAGAAAATTCTTTATATTGATCAAGATGAATCTTAGCTCTGTCTGAAAAATTTAGCAGTTCCCCCAGTTTCATTAAACCTTCAAGAAAAAATATTTCCAAGATATAATAAGATGAAAAAAAAAAAAAAAGATCTACTTAAAAAGTTTTTGGTGTAAACTTCCTCTGGAAGAACTGAAAGTCGAAACAGAATCATAAACACTTCAGTGATGACAAAATTTATTACATTTAAGATTTATTAATAATCAGTAAACAACCCTTAACTAGCTATGCATATGTAATGTTGTCAAAAAATGTGAAATACGTCCTCTCACACACACCCACACACACCCACCCACACACATACCCACAGTTAGGAGAAAATTCAACCCTTAAACTCCCTGAACAGAGACAACAGACTCATGCAGTGGATACGGAGAAATGCAGACATGCAATAAATTTGAAAGCCCTTGGAAAAGTGGGTTTGACTCAGACACACACACACACAAACACACACACATGCACACAGAGCCCCTATAGACGCTCTCCCGTTCACACAGAGACACCTTCGGCCTCATGAGCAATAAATCGCACAGCCCATCTAACAAGTTCATTTCCGGAGGCCAGAGAGGATGGGCTTCTCTGACTCTGGAGTCAGCAGCCTTCTGAGGATCAATGGCCAGAGACGCAGAGCGAGGGCCCAGGAATCGAGCTGAGATACAAAAATCAATCAGCAATTTAATCACTTCAGGAGGAGGGATGGATGGCAGAAAGAGAGGGGAGTAGAAGAAGAAGAGAATTCTATTTCTTTTTTGTTGGTTAAAAAGCAGTTCTTTGATTTAACCCTTTGACCTGTCGTCTACATTTTCATCGGAGCCATTACTGTGACAGCAGAAATGCCTCCAGTAGCAGCTCATCTATTTTCAGTCTCATGTTTAAAGATCAATAGCTGGAATCGAGCTGAAACATTTTTTTGATTGAATTTGTTGAAATTAGCTAAATGTTAACCACAAATTCTACCTTTAATTTGGCAGAACAGTTTACCAGGAAATATATAAATGAGATAGCTCAAAATAACCCAATAAAATGAAATAAAATTGATATTCCCAATGCATTTAACCTAATACTTGTACTACTTAATGTTAAACGCAACATAATACCTCCAAATTAGCAAGTAGATATCGACAAGGAAATTTAACAGAAAGAATTAAGGCCAGTGAAACTGCCAAAAATTAGACCCAAATATGAGTCAAATTTATATATGAAATTGAAAAAAAAAAAAGGTACACCAAAAGTATTATTTGTTAGTTTTGGCAGAAATGCATTTTTTGCATCTGCCTTGGATAAGTTCGGATTTTTGTTTGAATTTTTTTTAATTGTTGTTTTTATTGTGTCCTATGTAGCTTTGCCGCAATTACACTGTAATGACATAGTTACTTTTTATTTTATGGTAACCAAGTTGCATCGGTAACACATCGGTAACGCATCGGTAATGCACCACTGATGCATGGAGTAGGTTAAACGTGTTTGAGTGAGTCGGTCTTAGCAGTATGAATAACACTTCCTAATTTAACTTAGAGTTAAAGTTTTACAGTTGTTAATTAAGCATTTATAGTTCATACATTGAATTTAAAATTCTCAAATATAAAATGTATAATATGTGTATTTTTTCAATAAAAAATAGGATACATGACATATCAATAACAAGTGTGACAGTTCCAGAAATATTGCTTTATAGGGGCAAGAAAAATTAGTTAAATCGTTTCGTCATTTGGAGTTATTACTCTGAATCCCTGGTGTCATGACACTGTTTTTTTTTTTTTTTTTGTAAAATGAAGAAACTATAAATATTATTAAAAAAAAAACATTCTATTGGAGGGAGACCTAATGGATCATTCTGCTCTTAGGTGTTGCTCAAACTGAGTCTGTACTTTTTGTGTATCTCATGCCAAGTTTCAGTTCTGTGACTCTGTGACATATTTGAGGGTTGCTTTGTCCATACATGCTATGTAGCTTTTGTGTGTTCGTTAGGTTGTTGGGGTGTAAGACACTTACTCGTCTAGAACTCTGGCAGTGTTGAAACCTCACAACAGGAGCTCAGGGCTTCCCTCCATCTCCTCCTTCTCTGCTCTCTCCTCCCACCACCTCCTCCTCCCTAGAGAAAAGACTGGTTGTTGAAACACATTACCAACTCCAGAATGTTGAGCCTGGATTAAAAATTCATGCTGTTTACAACAACTAATGCTTTTCTGCCCCCTGCACCTTTTAAGAATATGAACCTCCGCGACAATGGCTCCACCAAACCGTGAACAGATCACTGACGTTCCAGATAAAGACCATGCTGCTGCTGATGCCGGTTGTAGGTTTGTGAGCTAACAGTCAGTGTTGTTCTCTCTCAGTGTCTGAACACACACACACCTTTATAGAGCGACTGGGGGATATAAATAATGATGCTGTTTACAGCGGCGGGAAGCCAAAAACTGCCTGAGGGCATTTTGTATCAGGACACAATTCTCTGAATGTCTGAGGTTCCTGTCATGCAGTTAACAGTCATGATGATGGAGTGTGTGTGTGTGTGCGTGTGGCTAATTAATACAGTCAACAGCCAATGGCTTATTGTTCTACAATGCCAATTTCTGACTCTCATCTCTCCTGTTAGATTTGCATTCCAGTTCACTTTAAGAATGTGGGGTGAACCAGGAGGTTAAGGTTTATGAACAGTGGACAAACAAACATTTCCACCAAGGTTCCACCAGAGTAATTTCATGAACCCTGATCGCAGCTCCATGTGTGGGTCAAATGATGAAAGCTGTACCACCGAGCTTAACAATAGGTCAACATACTAAAGAAATGTTCCACCAATTGAGACGGTACAAATATTTCAGTTTAGCTTACACTGATCATGGTGTACGGAGCTGTACAACATGGTACACTGATTAATCTCCATGAGTAAATTTGTAAAATGTACTTGTATAAAAAGCATTATATCACAGTAGAAGTATAAAGTCACAATGGTTCACAGCCAGCATATAAACAGCCCCACCATCCCATCTCCTCCTCCTCTTAATGCCCCACATAACAGGTGCAAGGTCAAACCATGATGTCAATAAAAGAGGCTCCTCATCCTCCTCCTCCTCAAATAGTTCTTCTCACTGCCACTAAATGTTAGAGTGAGGTTGTAGAGCTGTTTGTACATACAGTGACGTAAATGAGATGACAGGTCATGTGTGCACAGGTCAGGGAAACCAACACCACTACTGACACCTTCCTCACCTCTCTGTGTGTGCCCAGCCCTGACCCTTGACCTGTCTTCTCGTATCACCGATCACTGCAGGTCTGTCTGTAGGGATGTTGTTTTTCAGAAATGTTTTTTCTGTCTGCAGTTTGTGAAAATACTGGACAGACTTCATGTGTCATTTTTACTACATATCACAGCACTGTATGTACAAATGTACTTGTCATAAACAATTACAAAAGTCACGATGTGAAGCTTCAGGACTTCAAGAATGTCTTGGCAACTTGTCTTAAAAGCAGACTTCCATGTTTATTTATCTCTATGGTATGGTTTTTACCGGGGGGTGGCTCAATCTGATACTCAGTTTTGGTATCGATCCGACATTGGTCAAAATTTCAGGAGGGAGAATAAGGGAGACTGAATGTGACTAGACACTGTGCATGTGTTTGACATAGTATCAGGTTCATCCTATGAACATCCCACATCGTGGCGCTCTTGATGATGTTTATCATTTTCACAATGTCAGTGAGGTTTGTCCATCACTTAGTAACATTGACATTTACTGTCTTCCTGCTAGCATGGGACACCCCAGCTATCAATCACATGATGATGAATCATATTTACCATGTTTGCCTTTGGACATTGTCCTGCCAACTTGTAATGCTTCAATGACACAGCTCCAATTACTTGTTATAGACATTTTATGACTGCAACATAATTACTTCAATGTTCAAGTGTGAACACTGTGACATAATAGACATTAATTTGTCAAGCAATTAATTTCATTGCCAATTCCTTAGTTTTATTTTATTATTTTATTTTATTTATCTGTTTTCTGCTTTGTTCGGTAATGAACAATCACTATATAACTAACTAAGTTACATTCCTCTTATCAAAAATTAGTTTTTCGTGACTACACTGGGCCTCATAAACATTTGCTGCAAATTTTAAAATCCATATTTTTAATGAGCTCATCAAAACATGGGAATTTATGTTTTTTTTTTTCATACCAGGAATGAAGGAATGAGTCTCTATTAGACTCCATTAGGCCTCAGGCAAAGAGCAGGGAATTAACTTAGGCTCACAGTGTTCACTACACTCTTGATAATTTTATTAAAACCATGGCGTTGCTCTAAGTAAAAAAATTGGTATATTGTTTTGTTTTTTTTTTTTCATATACAAACTAATACTCATACAGTAAATCTGGTAGAAGGGAAGTTCGGTGAATGCTCCATTCAGGACTGTGGTTCTGAACCCATCACGTGGATGTGGTTCTCCTCTAAACCAGATGTAAGAGTAAAAGTTCCCCAGGCAGCAGCTTTAGCGGCTTTAACAGTTCCACTGCTGCCCCTTCTCATTTAAAGCCTTAGACTTTAAGAGGCTCATGAGAGAACACTTGATAGCAGCCAGTGAATAAAAGCAGAAGAATTCAACCCAGATGCTCAACGAGTGAACGCTGAGGAATGAGTCAGTTTCCGTGTCACCTACTGGGAGAAGTGAGAGACTGATGTAGCTGTGAATAAAGCTAAGCTTAGTTTGTGGATGCCAGTCTATACATGCAGAGATTGCAGTCCATACATGCAGAAATACCAGCCTATAGACGCAAAGATACCAGTCTATAGACATGGAAGTACCAGTCTATAGACCCAGAGATACCAGCCTATAGATGCAGAGAAACCAGTCTATAGACGCAGAGATACCTGTCTTTCCACCATCAGCTACATGATTAGTTACATGATTAGTTTTAAAAGTCAAAGTCAAATCTAGCTTTATATATATAGTATATATATATATATATAAAACACAATGCAGAAATATATCACTTAATGATTCACAGGGTTTTCACTGTCAACGTCATTCTATTTATCTGTAAAGATGAACTGTTTATTGCTCTCCTCCTTTCTTTTTATTGTTTGTAAAAAAAAACCCCGAATTATCGCTGTTTTACAAGTGAACACTTTAATTAATTTTTACTGTTTCGGAGCTCATCAATCAATGGAATTAAATCACGTAACACACATATTGTACATAAGTCACTCTCCTATGCTAACACGACAAGTCTGATTTAGGCTTGGTTATACTGAAGGGCAAAAGAAACAACACAAATGCAACCGAGAAATGTAAACACAGCCATCGTCTGTGTTTGGTGCTGCATGACGACACATTTGTCCACTCCTCTGTGAGTCAGAATGGTGCAACAGGACCTTTTTAACAAATTTATAGGAGATGGCAATATAACCACGAAATGTCTTATGTTGCAAATGTCGTAAACCAAGGACCACTGTACTTGGTTCTGCTTCTAAACAATTAAACTGAATTATATCCTCTCAGCCGGTTGCATGAAGTGGATTCTCGGACTATTAGATAGACACAGGTCTAGCAGCTTGTACTGTTTTGTGTTAGAACTATCAGAGTAGGTTACCAAAACTGAAACATGTTTCACTGTACTAGTGACTAAAAAAAACACTCATTGGTTTCATTTGTTCACCATCACCTAACCTAAAAGCTGGTCTCTAACTTAGACCACCTAAAAGATGGACAAGCAGAGGTAAAAAGAGACAACACAATTTTACACTTGTGTGCACACAAACAAATAAGCAGATATTGATCGCAGCCAAGGTCATGTTTACACTGATGCTCCTATCAATACAGCCGCTCATAGCAAAACCTACTGCAGTTTAACACTATCAGACGGATCCATGAGACATATTTAACACACCCGAAACCTAAATAACACACATATATGCTGCTTTAATCTGGTTATAATAATTTAGGAAATCTCAGAGTACATGCACTTTTGCTACTTTGCTCTGATTGTGTGTAGTCATTTTAGGGCAGAGCATTGACCACAGGGCCAAACTGTAGCAGAAATGGTTGGCGGATTTGTCTTTCAATAAAAGGACTGTCAGCTCACCCTGACCAAGTCCTGCTGGGTGATTTACCTTAGGTTTGAACTGGACTTTGGAGCAGCAGATTTGGCAGTGGTGGCTTAGTGGCTAAGGAACTTGGTTCCAGAAGGCTTCATGTTCGAGTCCACCAGCTGCCGAGTTACCACTGAGGTGCTCTGAGCATGACACCGTCCCCACTCACTGCTCCCCTTAAAGCTGCCCACTGTTTAATTTGGTGATGGGTTAAAAGTAGAGGTCACATTTGGTTGTGTGCAGTGGTGTGCTGTGTGGCAAGGAGTTCAATTTCCTGCTTTCCTTTCCTCTAGGATGATTCCTCTGAGTTCCTAAATACAGTCTTAAATAGTGGCAGTAGAGTCTCATCAGGCCTGATTGTTCATCCGCTGGATGAGACAGTTAGTTTATTTTACTTTTTTATATACAGTACACCTCTTTTTTTTCGGCTTTGTCTCTTTTTCAGGGATTGTCACAGCAAATCACTGATTTCCATCTCTCCCTGTTCTTTGCATCTTCTACTCTGACTCCAACTATCTGCATGTCCTCCCTCACTGCATCCATATATCTCCTCTTTGGTCTTCCTCTTTGTCTCCTACCTGGTAGCTCCATCT
>NC_024328.1:4700579-4700978 GCF_000523025.1 Cynoglossus semilaevis | reverse complement strand
GACTCCTGTCTGACCTCATCTGTCAATCTGTCCATCACCACAGCAAACAAGAAGGGGCTCAGGGCCGATCCTTGATGTAGTCCCACCTCCACCTTGAAGTCTTCTGTCCTCCCAACAGCACACCTCACTACTGTTGTACTATTCTCATTCTCATGTCCTGCACCAAACTAACATACTTCTCTGCCACTCCTGACTTCCTCATAAAAAACCACAATTCCTCCCTTGGCACTTTGCCATATGCCTTTTCTAAATCTACAAATACACAATGTAGCTCCTTCTGACCTTCCCTGTACTTCTCCATCAGCATCCTCAAGGCAAATATTGCATCTGTGGTACTCTTTCTAGGCAAGAAACCATACTGTCTCCACTTGCCTCAACCTAGCTTCAACTACTCTTTCC
>NC_024328.1:4659492-4699257 GCF_000523025.1 Cynoglossus semilaevis | reverse complement strand
CACACACATCAACCTGTCTGACTCTCTTTTCACCTCTACCACATTTCTTACATATTCTTCCTTTAGGATACTTCAATTCTCTTCCCATCTGAACCTTGATAAAACAGTTTGTAGCCTCCTCCAATGTTTCTAGCCTTGCTGCCCTTGCTCTTCTTCTCTCCATCACATCAGCTATTTCTCTACTTTTCCCTGTCATTGTACCTACATTCAAAGTTCCAAACTTCAGACTAACACTTCTATTCTTCATCTTTTCTCTTTTTCTCCTAACCAAACGTCCTCCTCTTCTTCTCTGTCTCTGACTCTGACCAACAGTAGCCCAATTTCCATCAGTACCCTGTTGGTCAACGGCACTGTTGGCGGTCGTTGTTAACCCGGGCGTCGACCGATCCGGTATGGAAATCGTTTTATTGATCTGCATATTTGATTTATCTAAACATTTTACGCCGGATGCCCTTCCTGACGCAACCCTCAACATTTATGCGGGCTTGGGACCGGCACTATAAAACACTGATTTGTGTACCCTAGTGGCTGGCTTATATATATATACAGTACACTGTTTTGACTATTTGTATGCAATTGCACCTTCCACGTTATTTGACTAATAGTTCCAGTGTCCATACACTTATAGTTGCTCTAAAACAAAGTCTTTCACGTTATTTACACACACTATGGGAAAACGTTTTCGGTGAACAGCCAAAGCTTAAAATACCATTTTAACACCTAGCATGCATTTGTGTAATTCCACTTCTGATCAAATGCCTGGCTTGTCTCAGTCCAGTTAATCCTGATTAACTGGTTTTGTCAAATAATCCTGATTAATTATGATCACAATTAATTTGATGAATCCACAGCTCCCAGTGACATTCAAATTTTGATTTGTTAAACATACCCAATAAAGTGTATTGTATTTATTTATTTTATTGGTATTCCTTGTCAAAAAAACCCCATCAGGAGCATCTTTCAGCCTCTCTGGACTGTGACATTTGTGCCTTTGATTAATGCGGAGCAGAAATGTTTCACAGCCTTGTTCTATCTTTTTTTGATGCCGTTACAAATCTACTGTGTTACACTTCCATGCTTCTGAGAAGAACAGATTCATACACATTGAAAACACAGGCGTGAAAGAGGCAAAGAAAAACTGGTTGCTTTCAATTTCTAATTGACCTTTCACAGATCCAGTTCCCCAGGAGTGCTGCTCTGCTCTGTGTATGTTGACTGTGTCTTCTCTTTATAAATATATATGATATAGATATTACATATCTTCTCTTTTCTACTTCTACAGTTTGACTTTAAATTCACTTAGCATGTCAGACTGCTCAACACCTGACTATCTGAAGCCTCTTCAGTTAATTATACTTACATGAAACTGTGCCTTTACGCATATATTAGCCAATAAAATTGCAGCTCCTTTGTCCTTCTTTGCCCAGACACTAAATATTCCTACCTGCAATTATTCTTTATCAAGTCAAACGTTTCATCTTAACTGTAATTTTTCATCAGCTTTTTACCATTTTATTCCATTCAGCAGCGGCAGTAGCAACCCATGGTCACTTACTCACTTTATTTATTCTTCATGCTAACATAATCTTCCTGGAGCTGACAGAGCACGTATCCGGGTATTCCTTCACATCAGAAAAAAACAAGGCCACAAGAAGAATAGCATACCAAGGTCAAAGGTGCGTGGACCCCAGGACCGCATGCCAACTTAGAATCACGACCCTGCTTTTTGTAATGGTACAAATAGACCAAAGCCACAACCAGACTTACGCAGACTGATGATCACCTGGTTTTTATTATTTCTAGACAAACTAATCATTGGTGTTAATAATGGTACCTTAACCAAAACATCTATGTTACCTTTCATTGTTGGACCTTAAACTGGCCCATTCACTCCCAAACTATTGTTTTATTTTTCTTTTGACCTACATTTAATTCTTTTAATTTACTGTCCTTGCATGAGAAGATATCCTTTATGGCTGCTATCATCATCCTACTTCATCATCTTCATGTTGCCTTTTTTCTGACATAGCACCGGAGATGCATTTGAACCACATCACTCAAAATTGATTGTAGAGGTGGCCGTTCAGTGGGGGATTGTGGGACACTATAATAGTAAGTGCACCTACAGACATGTCCATTCTTGATGCCCATGCTGATGCAGAAACATGGACACAAACCGTCTGTTGGCCCCTCTCTGTAACAGTGGGGTGTTTATGGGAAATATGATCCCTGCTGCTCCTGTGTTTTTTTGTTCAAACCCCTCCAGGGACAGAGGCTGCCTCAATATTGAACGATCCTGCATGTGTCTGCTCATGTAGGACATGTTTCATGCACAAACACACACACACACACACACACATATACACACCAACTCGTCCATGGCGGGGATCTCATGTCTGGGTGTGTCTGCTGTGAGCTGAGATCATGCATGCCTGTTCAGGCAGGAAAGTGTTAAAGTCACACATTCCTCAGTTTTAGCGGCTGAAACTAATATAGGAGTTCATTACTGGAAGAGTTCCTCAGTGCAACATCAACATCTATGTTCACATGCACGTGTGAGACCGTACACCAAAGTTTGTTCCAACTAACAAGTGAATTGATTTCGCACTATCCCAGTGATTAAGGTAAACCTCTTTTTGTAAATTGGTATTTTAGCACCAAGGTTTTTTCTTCCGCACTGAGGAAACACACGTGGTGTGGCCAGTTTATCTGATAGTCACTGACTTGCTTTGTTCTTTTAATTCTGCATTAGAAAAGTCATTCAGAGCTGCATTTTCCCCTACTGCATCTCTCTCATAAATAACCCACTCTCACTTGTGGTGTCTGAAATGACTGTTTGCGTTGCTCTTAACATAGTCTCAGTGCAGTGAGAGCTGCTCCTTCAGTGGCAGGGAAGAAGAGCAGTGAGGTTAACAGGAATATGGCAACATTCCACCGTGGCCCAGCTGTCACTCACGGGAACAGGCAGCCCACATGGTAAAACCAGTGTGGAATGTTACTTTCAGGTTTTCTGGAAGCTCTAAAACCCACATGCTTAGCATCGTTGTTCAGCTTCTAGCCAGCCTGTCACATTCCTATCTGCTGTGGTACAGGCGGAGATTTGTTACACACTCACAATGGGGTTGTATCTGGATTTCATCACCATCCAAAAATCCTGCTCCCAATTAAGACGCCTTGGGAGGAGGTAAGTGAGGCGAGAGCTCTTTAAAGTGATGCATGCCGAAAGAAAAAAAACAAAACAAAAAAAAAACAAAAAAAACTCTGAGCTTTAAAAGGAATGACAAGGGTTTTGTGGTACCCTCCAAACCACCAGGACCCCTTGAAGCCATGGCTGGAGTCACTGGTTTGTGTCCCAGCAGTTTCATGGTTGATGGTGATTTGTACCAACAGGCGGAGCCACGTCCAGCATTTGCTCACAAGATGACTGCAGCAGGTCAAGGCCTGACACGATTTGATTCTATACAGGATCAGAACCTTTTCAGTTTTGAATGATATAATCAGGTCAGATAAATGTGGCCCTGATATTTATTAGAGGGGAATTATGAATTATTTGTTTTACAATTTAATTTTCATCATTTTGGAGACTTTTCTTGATTTTTTTATGTATATTTGTGCTTTTATTGTTGTTATTTTTACTATTTAGACGTTTATGTGATACAATATGTTTGGATGACTTTTACCAATTAGAGACTGACTTTCCTCACCTCACCTTTCCTTTGGCTCATTCTTAATTTCTTACAATATTAATCACTTTTGCACTTTTTGATTATCCTTATTTTTAACTACCTCAAAGTCATTAGTGACTAGATATCGTAACCAACTCCTACTTATTAGTCACAATACCTGCATTTTGGCTCATGCGGAGTTAAGTTTTACATTATCTTGACTAGAGTCTAAGGGTTTTTTCTATATATCTTAACCCTTTTTTTCTTAGCTAGGTTAGCTGTCCTAGTATGCCGTCTCAGCAGAAATACTTCCCCCACAGGTTTTACTAACTTTAAACTATCAAGGTATTTAATTCTACTACTAAAGAAAATCAAATGTGTTTTGTCCCAAATCTTTTTTTCTCCGTCTACTTTTTTTATTCAGTGGCAGCTTCAAACCAGCAGGTTTGTGAATTAATATTGTGTTTCATTGGTAAAAAGAAAATTTAATTTAATTTCTTTGTTTCATTTTTCCATATAAATTACATTTGGTACTTTATATTTACATACAGTAAAAGGTATGCAGCACTTAACCAGACTCAGTTCTGTCTAATTTTTTAGTGGCCTAATCTTAGTGCTTTTTCTGCAAACAATAAATTATTAACTGTGAGATGGGGATGGGGAAGGAGGTAATGACAAATAAGCTCAGCGTTGTATGATTATTGAGCTCCACACACTTACATTAGCCCCACCTCACACACATACACACCCTCCTCAATCCCTTCTCATTACAGACATTTACCTAATTGGATAAAACGACTCCTGGATGTATGCCAAAGGGGGTTTTATCGTCCGTGTTTGTGATTCGGATGTTTGATTATGAGCTCTCTTTGATAATTACTCCCAGTTTGTTACCAGCTAGCAGAGCCTACACTCTTTATCGCTTCCTTGCCGTGCTGTGAGCTGTACTTATATGCGGGTGTTTGTATCTTTGTGTGTGTGTCCAAAAAAACACAGGGTAAAAAAGTACCACAGCATGCCTTCTGGGCCCAACATCATAGGCGTGTTTCGTGCCCAGTTTACCAAGGCTAATTATCCCTAATTCGAGTTAATGGTGTGATCAAGTGTTGGCTATTATCACAGATCCCCACTCAACCCTTCTGCTTTTTAAGAACCATTAAAGTCCTTTAAAGGTTTCCAGTCCTGAGCGCCCGCTAATCGGTCTTCACTACTGTAGAATTACATTCCATCATCCTCCATCTGTTCATTTTTGCTGCATCTGAACCACACTTAATGCATTAAGGACTGCTGATGGTGGGTAAGAAAAAGAGAGATAGCTACAGACTCACCTGCTCCGGGCCCTGAGGGGGTCCTCGGAGCTGATGTGGTTATCAGTACGCTGTGAGGGAAGCAGACATAATCCATTCTCCGGCTCATGGGGGGGTCTTTCCATCGACCTTGGCTCCTCTGAAAGAGTCTTTCCTGCAGGTTTAACCCTGGGCTGCGATAGGGCCACTCCTCACCGCCCCTACAATGTTACTGATACAGCCCAGCTCTATTAGGTCACTGGTCTTCAGGATGAGGCTGGTGTCACTACCAGAACCGTCTTTACCCACAGGGCATTCACTGGTATCTCTGGAAGGTAAAGACCCCAAGGACATAGTGAAAAGTTGGAAACTACTTAGTCCATTTTCAGAAGTAAAGTCTTGGGAAGCCCCGCAGAAATACTTCCCTAATTATACTGGATTTAAACTCCAAACTTTTTTCAGTACTACTACACTGGTGCAAACACTCAACTTATAAAAAGTAAATCCTAATTACAGTTTATCAGAATTCTTGTTTGTATTTCTTGTGTTTTTTTGGAAAACACAAGAAATATTATTTAATCATATAATAATTATATTGCTTTTATGCAATGAAATGTTGTTCCTGTATACACCGCTGGTGGGTGAATGCATCAATGACAATAAAAAGTCTGTGTCTCTGTCCCTCCATGTGGCCTCTGCGTGTTGTTCACCGAAAAGATAAAAGTGGACAACAGGCATTTCTCATTTATTATTTCTAATAAGATCACTTCAGTATGTTTTTGGTGTTTGCTTAACATCAGCACTTGACCACAGGCAGCCCATTATGTTATATTTATTCATGTGAAAATTAGTGAAGCCTAGTCCTGGAAGCTCTGTACCATTTAAGAGCAGATTTATTTTCCTCTTTACCTCATAGCTGGTTTACAAAAAAGAAAAAACAAAAACATATGCCTAATGTACACATGTTAATATTACACATTTTTTTTCTCTTGACTCCTAGTTTTCAGATGGTGGCTGTGGATCTAATGTACAATTCTTGGAATTAGAGAAAATAATGCATGTTTGAGTTGTTTTGACACTGAGAGAGGCTTTGACCTCAGATTTTAATTACACCTGCAGCTTTCATCTTTTTTTCTTTTCCTGTGCGGCACACATGCTTTTTTCCTCTGCTCGTTCTGTAGTTTCTGACATACAGACGCGAGCGCACACACACACACGCACACACACACAGTAGGTGCACACAACACACACAGAAAGAACTATTGTTCTTATCTCTTTTTCTTTTATTTCCCTCCCATCGTTGCCTGCTCCTTGGCAGCCTGCATGCAAATGTGGTGGGTAATGAGCGAGAAAAAAAAAGTCACTGAGTAAAAAAGAAAAGAGGGGGATGGAGAGAGAGAGAGAGGGAGAGGGAGAGAGAGGGGGGAGGATTTCAGTGCCTCTGAACAATCAAAAGGGCATCACACCCCCATTCTTTGTACTTTACTTTGGCTTTTCAGCATGTGTGTGTGTGTTGCTTTGTGTGTGTGTGATGGGGGGAGCTTTTGCTGTCATGCTTCTGACAGATATTGAAGATAATTGTCCGCTTTCTTTATCTTGCCTGTGTAATTCCACTGCTGCAGCTTCAACAACACTCACCTGAGCAGGGAGAGAGGAGGTGGATGTGGGAGGCGAAAGGGAGTCAGTGGAGGAGGAGCTGCTGTTGGTATATGTTTGGTTAGTGGGTTGACGAACACACTAGTCAGACTCGTTAGTGGGTCTATTTTAAAGGCAGAGTGAATTCATTTGGCTGCTCTTCTCGGCAGGCGGCAGGTATACGACTGCACATACTGTATTATTATGAGAATGTTTAGGTGTCCTTAGACAGTTATTTTTTGCAGAGGTAAAAACAGTACCCGTGGTAGTGCAGAAGGTGAACTCAGACCCAAGTTTGCAAAAACAGGTGTCTCTCTGTGTAGGAATAGGAATTTATTTGAATGATAAAAAGCCCAAGAGAGAATTATTCAGGCTTCTCCAGCCCTGGATGGAGAACATCTTCTATTAATGAGAAGGAAGGATGCAGATTTCCAGATTTCCAGATTTCCAGGATACGTGTAAGGGCTGCATGTGTGCAGGAAAATGTTGACTCCAGAGGTCAAAGGGACAATGGGACACTCTTCAGTGTCCATTTCAGTATGAACCAGGGAAGTTCTGGAAGTTTGTTACTCAGTAGTGGTTCAGCTGCAGGCCAATGGAAGAACATCTTTCTACCCTTTGCCATTAGTTGGGTTCATTTTTTAATAATATCTGTGAAAGGTTGTACTTTTTTTTCTTTGTTGGAAAATTGATTTTGGGAGACCTGTGGTTAAGGCAGGGTTTTTTTCTTTTTGCAACAGTAACACTCAATCCCGCAGATTTGTTTTAGCAATATTTATATTATATTTATGTTTTTGGTAAATTCAAGATTAAGTGAGTTGGACGAAATAAATTCATGTACCTCAGGTCGCCATTTCACGAGTTTCGCATTTTCCGGAAGACGGACTGGACATTTTTATTAGCCTTCATGGAACTTGGTACGTGGTAAGTGGATGGATGGATAAGCTGAGAACTTAAAGTAGACATTTGCCTGACCCTGGATTAGACTTGAAGGACTATAAGCGGACTCACTGATTGCATGTACTACAAGTAAACATTCAACATTTCTTGCTTTGATTTCAGATAACGATCACTACTTTTAGTTCTCATTTTCCATATGTGTATTTTAAGCAACTGCCAAATAAAACAAGAAAAAAATCCAAATGGGTCATCTAGAAAATATATATTTGGGAAACTAAACTGAAGTTGTGCATGTGGTGTTTTTTTCCCATAAGTTCTACAAAAATGTGTAATGGGAAGATGGCTGAGTGTAGCCTCACTTTTCCTGCAGCTTTTTGTCCAGATTTCTGTTGCCCCTCAATCCCCCCTCCCCCCACCCACCCCATCACTGCTTAAGCACTGGAACACGCAGCCAAATCAAACAATGGTGGGTCCCACTGCTGAGCAGTGTCTAGAATGACTGGGCCGCATTCCAAACCTCGAGTCGCTGGAAAAAACTGGAAAATGCCGGAATAATGCTAGGCTTTAAACAACTCTCTGCCTGTTTGTGTGTGTACATTTGTGTGTGTAGACATACTGTAGGCAACACTAGAGCTTATAAAACTGAAAACTGAGTCTGGAATCATCTCATATTCACAATTTCCTTGTAGTACTCTAGATCTGTAGTAGCTCAGTTTTCAGGGATGGATCAAGATGAAAGTCCATAAACTGTAGATTTATGGTATTTTATAAAAATCTTATAAAAATGAGACGTGAAAGAATGCTTAAAAAAAAAAAAAAAGATTTAAACCCAACAGATAGGCAGTTTTTGTTCAGTATTCAAACTCATGCCTGATTCCAAGTCAGTGCAGGGAAGTTAAGTTTAAATGGAAGTTCAGCAAACCATGATTCATTTCTTCTGTGGATCATTTGGAGTCGAGGTCACAGTGGAAGAGTTAGTCCAGTCCAGTCCCAAGGATTTGAATCAGAGTCAAAGAAGAAACAGGGAGTTTGAGTCCAGTACAAGTTATGTCCCGAGGGTCAGATGTCGAGTCAGTCAGTTTAAGAAAGTTTCCAAGCAGGTTTCCATGTGACTGAAGAAATGTTTTGGTGAAGACAACGTTCTGAGGGAGTCAGATCTGAGTCTGGGTCAGTCCAAGTTCATGATGACTCAGAAGTTCTTGGCTGCGTTTGTACAACAATGAAAGGAGGTGCACACTGCAAGCTCATCGTCAACAGTTTTGGTGCTGGTTTGGTTCTATTTAAGGTTCTATGTACATTATTATCATAGAAATATGCCTTACAGTGTAAGATAAAGATAAAGGCTTACACAATCTCAGTTTTTACATATTTAGAGTTAAACAGAGGACAGACATCTACAGACAATTTCCACTTTCCTCAGATTTGAATAACATTTCTTTCTGAAAGACTTCTTGTTTGTTATCACTACAGCAGTGGTACCCAACCCTCTTCGGCTCACGACATCATTTTGACATCATTTCTGGCGATCCAAGAGACATTTTCATAGCTGTCTCTTGTGCAGTCACATGATCACAGTCGTCAATCAAAAATGTGCCAGGTGAGATATTTGCATATGATTTTATTTGAACTTAATTAATATTTACAGTGTAAAAGAGTACAGTTGTTTAAGACTGTATTTAATTAAAAAAATACTTCAACTGAAAAAAGTTTTTTATTAGTCCTTTTTTTTTTATTCAATTACTAAACATTTTGGTGACCCCATTTGAATTCCAGACGACCCCATTTGGGGTTACGACCCCAAGGTTGAAGAACGCTGCACAACAGAGTCCACAGCTTGTTCCTCTGTAACTGTCTGAATGACAGCAGTGTTGCCTTACGTTCATCCTGATTAAAATCCACAGCTGGATACTGAAGTGTTCTTCAGGGGGTGAATCCACCGGTCCAAAGCAAGGTGACGCCAGTGTTCTGAAGTTTTCTCCTACCTATAGTTTTTTGCTACCTGAGTTAACTGCGCATGCGTACATCGGCCGGTAGCAGAAATGTATAGCGTAGTCTGAAGTTTTTTCCTACCTGAAGTTTTTTCCTCCCCGTAGCGGAAACTTATAGCCATATCTGACATTTGTGTTCAGGGTGGTAGCAAATTACTATATACATGAAATTGCTATAAATACGTGCTTCTGACTACATTCAGAGCAGTAGCACATTACTATAGACATGCAATCGCTATAAATACGTGCTTCTCTGTGTATTCAGAGTGGTAGCACATTACCATAGGCATTCAATTGCTATAAATACGTGAATATGAATTGGTTCTCTATTGATAATCTGTATTTGTTCTGTAGATGTTTGTCCAGGATTTTTGGAGCACGTTGCCACGGAGGGTTAAGATTTGGCACCTGGGGACTTGTTGGGATTTTCTCACTGCCACGTGAAGACTCTCGTTGTTTGTTGAAACTTTTGTCACTGTTCACTGCAAACTCCGAATAGTTCGGAATTAACTCTATGCACCTAACTGTTGATCTCAGTGATTTTGCTTTTGGGTCCAGTTCTTTATTCTAACTGCTCAGACAGAGCATACATAACAGTTCCAATGCAAACAAAGGAAATAAACTGAATATATACCAAAGAAACACAATCAATAACTCAATGGAAGAAATACTTATTTTCATGGAAAAATGTCAGGGGCCCATACACTTCCATCCAAGTCTGTAGGCCAATATCAGAGACTTATAAACAAGCTTATGCAATACTGTAAACCCTGCTGTAATTTAGTAAGGTACTGTTTTAAAAAAAGTCACAGCGCTATTAGACATTCAAATTGTATACACATAAGTTCGCAGGATAAATGAGCAAGTTTTATGTAGCGTGCAATAATGATAATTCGCAGTATTAGCTATTCAAACTGCATTCAGACACAATCTCATACACGTGGCAAGTTGAAATAATTTGACGTTCAAACCAGTGCATTGCATACTGGTCATATAAAGTATTAAAAATACAAGAAACTAACCTTGTTCAACGGTCGGTTAGCCGGAAACTTTGGCTTGTCTGCGGCGGCAAATTGGCCGATGTGCAGCTAACTAGGGTAAGGAAAAACTATAGGTAGGAAAAAACTTCAGAACACTGGTAGCTATTCTACTGTACAAAGGGGATGTAGTCATGTCCTTCCAGAATGTCCTTCCATTCAATCAATTCCTTGCAAGTTGATCCTCTAATTAGTGCTGTGGTTGCTTCACACCTTCTCTCAGCTGCTTATCAATAACATGCTTCCATTTGTTCCCTGAGAGCCATAAATCTTTTCTGAGCCCCACACCTCTAGTCTCCCGAGTGAAGGACCAGGAAGATGGAAAACCTAAAGGAACCCTGAACATGTGTTAACAATTGCTGATAGATCTCCTTCTTGAAAGAGTAGCGTGAGAAGGAACATACCATATTTTCCGCAATATAAGGCGCACCTAAAAACCTGTAATTGGTTGCGCTCACTGAGCTCGAACCGATTTTATAAAGCCAAACCACACAGCGCATCACACATGATGGCACACAACTGGGAGCCAACAATGACGTTTAACTCTCTTATCACAATAAGAAGATGCTCAACAACTATTATTACAGTATGGTTGTCTAACCCAAATCCGTGCAACGTCGCGTCGTGCCTCCAAACACCAGGAGACTCTGACATGTATGTTTGAATTCTCGCTGCAGGATTCGCGATGCAGGACGACTCAGACGCATGGCTATCGATTTTTTCATGGTCAAGAAATCTTTTTATTTATATTTTTTTTTTTATCGGTAAAGGCAAAATACACTCTCTCTGCAAAACAACATCCACACGGAACAGCGTCAAAACAACAATACGGTGACCATTCAAACAAAAATAGTGACAACCGCCTGACTCTGGAGGGGCGAACAACAACAACAGCGTCCTCCAGTGTCCAACTCATGTCACTACCTTTTACACAAATCGTCCCTATTGATCTGCGACTCCATGCGCGCCCATCTCACTGATATTGTCAAAACCCAAGTGAAGAAAACTAATTCTGGGCTTGCCATCATTCCGGGTGGATTAACCGAATAATTCCAACCCCTAAATGTTGGTGTTAACAGAGCGTTCAAAGTTAAATTGCGAGCTCCGTGGAAGCATTGGGTGACAGAAGGCGAATACACATTCACCAAGACAGGGAGGCAACGCCGGACGAGTTACGCTACTATCTGCCAATTGATCGTGGACGACTAACATAAGGTATCAGTCTCGAACGTAGAATCATCACTGAACAGCTAATTAACAGCAATGACACTAACTCCGACATGCTGGATTGTTTCGCTTAATTGTTTAGTTGACTGTTTTGTTTCGCTTAATAAAACCCGTTGCGCCTTATGTATGAAAATATTCCCGTTCATTGATAGTAGAAAAATAAGGTAGTTAAATCGTCTTGCTGCTTCAACAAGTAAAAAAATACAATGTAAAAAAAAATAGTATCTCAATTCTTTGGATACCTGAATCAATAATAAGGCAATGTAAAAATGTAGAGTGAAATTGTCTCTAAATGCATAAATGTATGACCCCATAATCAACGAGGTTAACTTTTGTAGGAGCTGTAAAGAGGCCCAGATTTATCATTAACTGTCAACAAATGTTTTCACATAACAAATCAAATCACTTTGTATTTAATTGTAGTTTTGTCTTTATTGTAATTTAGAAGATCATTGTAAAATGTCAAGAAAATAAAAAAGAAAGTCACACAGAAAGAGTACGGATTAAGGACATGACCATGAAGGGTTAGGGTTACTACTTATACTACTTATCTACTTTTATGGAAATGAAAATAAAGTCAAAGGAAATAATTTAGAGATAAACACAGCTGAATTCTTCGAACACCAGTCCAACAGCCCTGTTCTGAACATGAAAAACAAACTGTTCTGACTAGTTTGTTTTCGTTTGTTATTAGTCGTATCTCTATTGTTTTCGAAACCCAAAAATAACTTTACATTTAGGACTGCCAACAGTGTATACTTTATACTTTACAGCTCTCCATAGAGCGTACAAGAAAAGCAGACAATGTGCTAGTTATTGCAACAGGGGAATTCTTTTTTTTAAATACAGCTTTTACATGGACTCATTTTCATCAACAGCAAATATTCATGTTGACTGCAGGAGTTTGATCATTTGCATTCATTCTGGTCAGTTTTTACATCCCAAAGTCTAACTGTGTTGGTGAAGCCTGGGCTCATAAACCAAACAGATCAAACCTCACTATAACAGTACTGAATATGACTCAAAATAAACAGATTTTATTAGGATGCTGTGTTCCTGTGGCTGATTTGAGACCCTGATCACGGCATGGTCAGAAACTGAAGAGAGCAAATATTTAGTTAAAGATGTAACGTTGAGGCTGTGGATCCACTTTCTTATGCAATTTAAATTAAATCTATTGAGATTTCATCCAAAAGACAGAGGGTGGACACAAGTATCAAAATGGAAAATGGAAAAAAGCTAAAAAAAATAAATAAATAAAAAAGATTACACAATACCATATTTTACTCCTCATTTTTTGATCGTCCAAAAACTGTTCCTGTTGACCAGAGTTCATTCTAATTTTTTTTTCTTTCTTTCATACCCAATAAAAATATAACTTTTCCCTCTGTGTAAAAGGATACTTTTCTTTCAGCGCTACATTGTTTTGTAGATTATGTTTTACTGTTGTAGCAACAACCGCAGAGAAACTGTTCTGGAGAAAATATGCTTAAACAAATGGGGCTAACAGTTCTGATGAGTGTGTTGTGTGTGTGTGTGTGTCTAAGATACGGTACATATGTGTTTGCATGCTTTAACAATGTGCTACACATTAGCTGCTGGCAGTCCCTGCACATACATAAGTTTGATTCATATGTACAGTAGTTTCCAAAAGATTGTTTTTCTTTGCAGCCGCTGCCAAAGATGACTCACTTTAACACTTTGGGAACTGACAACTAATGTGGAGCTGACTTTGACTTTTCAGAATAAAAGCACAGAACCGGAGAGCCAGAGGTCACGTAGGAGACTACCATCTGTTTTCATGTTTTGATTTGTGCATTAAGAATCCGTGTCCTTATAAGGTACGTAGTTCAAAGCAGTTTATATTTAAACACACACACACAGACGCGCACACACAATGAAATCAAAACGGGGCATTAGGTTAGTACAGGATTTTAGGACAGATAAAAAGAAGTTTGGCCACGTTGTGCCTTTTTCAATGAGAAGTGTGAACTGAATAGATCTAAAAATTAAAATAAATCTTTTTTTTTTTGTTGTTGCTCTAACACATTTCCTTGTGCCTCTGACCACAGTGCTGAAAAAGATCCAGAATTCCCGCTTCCACTCTTTCNNNNTAATCCCTAGTGCTGTTGTGGTTGGAGGCAGTGCCTGAAGTGTGTGGGAGAGAGAGAATTGGCACGTGGCCCTGATGCCCCGCTGTTCAGTTTCGATCACACCAACAGTCTTTTAATTAGGCTGATCAAGCCTTTGGTGCAACCGGACCCGTGCTCCGAGCTGTTAACACATTCTCTCCACACCCACTCTTTACCACTTTTTCCTTCATATTTTCTTCAGGCAGTTGTTTTTCTCCTTTAGTGACACTTTTGCAGTATTTGCATAAAAAATGTTGTTACCTGGTAGGTGGTAAAATAACACATTATTGCTCTTTCACAGACAAGTACAGTAGATGTTAAAAAGGCTTTTATTCATGTCTTAAAGCAAAGAAATAACAGAGGGCAGACCAAATGTAAAAGCTGTGACATTTATGCCAATTTATGCTTGAATCTACCTTTAAAAAAGCTGAGGATCAGACAATGTGGTGCATTTCCTCCGTGCTTGTTGTGGTTCGGTGCTCTGTCGTTCTTTTCTGCCTCTGACTGTGTGACTGGAGGCTCCTGCTGCAGCAGATGACACATACCGGTACTTGCTGCTGATCAGCAAACAGTGGCCTACGAAGGGCCGGCTGTGACCTGGCTGTCTCTAGTGCCAGATTATCAGCTTGTCTCTTTGCCGTTGGGTGTCATGGTTCACATGTGTCATGGTTTGGTTCATACCTCGGTTTTTAAATCTGTAAAAATATGATGCAATTTATTTATTTATTTCCTCTTATGCCCAAACTGCACAGATTCACATTTACTTCAACTAACACTCAGCAGAAAAAAGTGTGATTTACAATCTGCCACTAAATGTTAAAGTGCCTGAAATTATTGGGGGCCACATCAGAAATATAGTTCCCCTTGACGGGCCAGTTGTAACTGCTCCATAACATATTAATAAATGTTTCGGCAATCGATTATTATTTATTTAAGTTAAAAATATAATTATAAAATAATAGAAAAAAAATATTATCAACTTGACACTGGCAGCATGGACTTTATTATAAGACAATTAAACACTTTTTAAGCTCCTGCAGGCCACATAAAAAGACTTGGTGGGCCACATTTGGTCCACTGGCCTTGAGTTTGACACATATGCTTTAGAGTGCACAATTGCTTTTAAAACTAAAAGGCAACATGTCATAATTTCTTAAGTATAGTGTAAAAACATCTTATGAAAGGACAAACACACTGTAGAACAAAACGATATTCAAGCGTTCATGAATTATGAACGCTTGAATATGTTGAATATGAGTTTATCGCAATGGCAAATACTTTCCTTACAAAAGCACAGGGAAACACAACACAACACAACACTACAATACTGGTTAATGGTTACTTCAGCTAAGTTAAGTCCATTCATTCACCAATCAGAATGTGGGAACATTGCTTGTTGAAATATATTATGTAAATAGCTCCTGTGATGACTTTTGCCTCCATCTCCTTCAACATTTAGTGATTTTTTGAAAACAGGGAGGGAAGAAACTGTTCAACCCTCACTTTAGTCCTTTTCTTCAATTATATAATATTACAATTAATAAACTAATTTAAAATTGGTAGATGGTCTAACATTGCACTAGCCTAGAAGTTTAAACACTAGCAAATGTTTGATAAATCACAAATATTCACATGATGTTAAAAGTAAGAGGAGCCTGGAAAAAAATTGTTAAGATTGTAAAGTTTTCTTTCTCTCTAAAACCACTAGCCTTTTCTGACTTTCATTTTCCAACTGTTTTGAAAGGAAATAACACCTGTCTGTTGGCCTCCTGGAGTGTGTTGTCCATTAGTGGGATGTTGTTATGTGTCTGTTGTTCGAGGGTTGCCACGGTAACTGTCTGCCTTCATTCTACAGGGGCCCACAGGCTTTTGGGTTTTGCATATTTTATTCAAGGAATGTAACTCCCTGAAAAGAGGGAGGTAAAATAAAGAGAAGTAAAAATGTGGGGCAGCTTATCTTTGAGGAGAAGTTAGAACTATTTCCCTTCCTTTAATGGGCAAAGGGGGGGAGGGCGCACTACTATGGGCTACTGCTACAGCTGCCCTGAGCAGATCGAACAGGTGACAGCAAAAACGATAGCAAGAATTACAATAATATTATCAGATATTCATTTTACCCCGCCTTCAACCAGTCAGTTTTTTGCCAGTCTCTTGTTAAACATTTAGAGAGCATTGAACAATATGATGCGTTGTTACAGTATATTCATTCATTCCATCCGCACACTCCTTGCAATAGCACTACGCCCCCCACTTTGAGAACCTCTGACTTATTGTATTGAGATACTGGCTTACGGTATCTGAAATTCCTTAGACAAAGAACAAACAGAGGCAGAGAAGCCTGGTCATCAGCCAGGAAACTGATTTAAAGGAAGGACAGCATGGAGGTGAAGAATTCTCAGGGGGGGGAGGGCTATGTGGCATCAGTGGAGAGGTCAGTGTTTAGCATGCAGGTGAGGCGGTGAGGGGAGGGCGTCAAAGGCCTTAACAGCATCACTGCTACTTGAAGAGTGAAGTGTCATAGTCAGCATCAGACAGGGCACCTTGTTTACAGACACTGGTAGAATGACCAACTAGTTCAGGGCAGGACTTTAAACTAATGTTTCAAGTGTTGCATAGATAAAGTTCAGGTAGATGGTGATTGGACTTGACCATGTTTACAAAAAGGAAGAAAACAAAGGTTAATCTAAAGTGGATTATATCAGACCTTTGTCCTGTCGTGAACAGTTTGAATTTGTTTATCACCTTCCATTGACTTTGCATGTAGTGATTACGTTCTCAACAGTATCAATTCTCTTAGGATCTCGAGCACTGGTAAGAGATATTTGTAGGACTGTAGTCAGTCATACTGACATAAACACAAACTCTTGGTTTACTATCATCAGTATTAGAGTTCAGTGATGCAGAAGCAGAAGACTATTTTTAAGTTTTAAAATAAAATAGTTTTAAAAAGTTAAGTTTGTGATGTCACCAATCATAATTTCTAGCAACATGCAAAATACAATGTTATGCAATTTCTTTTTACCACAGAGGACCTATACAGGTGGTCTTCGACTTACGTCAGAGTTCCGTTCCTATAGTGAGACGTCACTTGGAGTTCATTGTTGGAACTCACATGCTGTACATCAGTACCTACTGTATGTCACTCACCTACAGTAACTCAGTGGTAACTTCATAATCGAGGACATAAAAACATCAGAAACAAACAAAAGAAAGCGAATGTAGCACAATCAATGTATGGTGTTACAACCGGTCAATGTCAACAAAGCTATCTTCCACTTGTAGAGCCACGTGACAGTCGTGTCTGACGGCGTTTGCCAGAATGATGGAATAAGACATAACCACGAAACAGCATAGGTTAAGGACGTTGTAAACTTAGTTCACTTCCTGTTCAGACTAGTACTAGCCACACCATGGTGTTATTAATGAAAATAAACAATAAAGGACATAGGAGACAAAAATAAGTTTGTGTGTATGTGTAATGAAATTCAGCATTGATCTGGGCAGAATAGACTTTATACATCATTCATGTACTCTATCCATCACAGCCTGCCTAGGTTTTCCAGAGTGGTTTGTTTTAGAGAGAAAAGTGTGAGCAGAGCCATAATTACTTTGCTTTAAAAGTCTTTCCTCGACTCTCTTTCCGTTTTTTTGTTTTTTTTGTTTGTCGTTTGTTTTTTCTAGGTGTAAAAAAGCTTATCTGTCAGAGACATTGTCCACTGAATGAAGTGTTTAATTTGGAATTCATTGAGGTTCTTTTTGGTTTCTGGTTTCTGCAGATTAAAAACAAACCTTTTGTCTGCATAGCTGATAGAGACTTGAGAATTTAATGCTCGCCAAACATCATGGACGAGGTAGGAGAGTGAGTCACTTAGAAGATAAAGATGCTGAAGCGGAACTGCTACTGCACTGTACCATGTTACAGTTGATTTTAATCAAGGTCCTGCAGTTGAATTTGCAGTTCCAGGTACTCCCCTAAGTTACAGGTTGATAGTACTAGCTGTTAGTCAGTAAAGGGCCAAATCCCCCTGTGATGTCAAAGGTTTCTTACACACTCATTAAAAAACAAAATAGTTAATTTTCCTGCTTTAGGAATATAGTAGTGACCTAGATATTCTGAAATTCAAACAGTTATTTTCTGCTTATATAAGGTAAATTGTTCCCTGTTGCTGTAGATCTCATTGGTACTTTCTCTCACAAAAATACTTATAGTATAGTATATACCTATAGTAAAAACCAATATCTAACTGGTACTGTTTCCATGGTCCAGAATGAAATCTGCCTGTAGCTGGCAAACTTTCTGACTAGCCACAATGAGTCCTAAAATTTGATGTATTTGAGGGGACAGAAACAGATACATGGAGCGTCCGTGTGACCTAAGATAAATGACCTGTAAAGATCATACATAAAGGCTAAAGTGCTAAAATGCTTGAACCTTTTCTGTGCCCTCTATTGAGGAAATGCAGGCATTTCAGAGAAAATGATGAATAATATAATAATAATGTTAATTTATATAATTTGGATAAGTTTCACAGGCTAGATTAAAAAGCCAAAAGGCCCGCATCCAGCCCCCAGGCCACAGTTTGCCCATGTTTGCTCTAGCTCCTAGTTCCTAGCACTAGTTGAAAACACAATAATATCTCGAACTGATCTTTCTCACACTAACTTCAGGCTCTGGTACGAGGAACGGAAAAAAATCCAGTTCCTGTGACTGTCCCCAACATCTGCTGTCAGTTTCTATGGTGGACATGTGTACCCATAATCCTCAGTACTGTTGAAGAACTGCATTCACGTTCTTTCAGCTTGTGGGACAGTTCCATCTCCTCCTTTACACATTTAGGTTATCAGAAAAGTCTGTTTGGGTGGACACAGACCAAAAAGCAAAGAAAATAAACACAGGACGTGGTAACCTGACACAGGAAACCCAGTGAATGCTGGGAGTGAGTGTTGAGCCCAACTTCCCGTAGGACAGCACAATGGCCAACAGTGGCCCCAGATTCTTGAAAGAGGCTGTAGTGGCAGGGACAAGGAAGGGCAGTCTGTGTCCTTTGCTCCGGGTCCTGATAAGAGTACAGATAGAAATGGCATTCTTGAACACCACCCTCCTTAAAGCCCTCTCCATCGACCTTCAAAATAAAAGAAAATATCTTATGGTTGCTGTGGTTACCAGTTTTATTGAGAATTAAAGAGCAGTAAGTTTGAGAAACCATTCCTCAGATTTTTATCATTTGTCTAGAGTGTCCAGAATATGAGGTCTCCAAATGATCCCTTCATTCCTAAGACATGGAGGAATGCTGTGATATTTCCAAAAAACGTATCTAATTTAACGCTCGTCCAGCGTTTTGTCCAACGTTGAGGATTTGTCTGTTTCCCATTTTGTGCCGTCACTTTTTAAAGATCACCACCACACTTTAAACTGATCTACACTTTCAGTCATGTTCGCACAATGTTTTATGCCCATGATGTCAGCAATGTAGTAGACATTAAAGGTGTTTGTGCATTGTGGGTTTTTTTTTTTTTTGGGGGGGGGGGGTTGTTTCTTCTCATATTTTTGGATGTGTTCTTAAAGGAAACTGTAACAATCTACTGGATCTCAGTTGTAGAAGTTAGAGTAAGGTTTATCACATTCTGAAGGTCATGTTAGTGATGTGCTGTACCGGAGGAGTAGGAGGGGCGGGAGAGCTATGTAGTAAGTTACATTAAAATATGTGTCTGACTCATGTACCTCATTTCTCATGTATTAATCAGTATCGATACTTTAAGAGCATAATTGATACGCTATTGATACTTGTGTGAACAGAATCAATACTTCTATCACTAGTTCATTAACTACTATAGTAAAATTTGTCAATTATTCTTTTGACTGTGCATGTTGTACACAAGATATTTATTTTTTCCCTTTGTTTATCTTTTTATTTCAATATTCATTAAATACATTCCAGTCATTAAATGCATGTTGCTGCCACGGTGCAGAGATCAGAAACACAGTGAATACTGAAGAACAGCATTTTGTCTTATTTCCCTGATGCTCTTATTCCAATAAAAAAACCCACATTAACATAAAAACTGTGATCATTTTATTCCAAGTTGTCAGACGTTATGTTTATATTGTAACATAATAAATAGTTGCATCCTGGTTAATGCATACGTTGTCCAGGGTGAATACATCTACTCTCAAATTAATTGTGTGTTGTGTCAGGCGTTTCTGTTTATGCCATATAATGATAATTATAGAATGATCAAATAAAAAGTTGGAATTAATTAATTAATCTCAGAGGAAGCCAGAGCTACTTGGTATTAATATATTAAAACAAAACAAAACAGTTATTTTGAAGACTTGAGATTTTCATCATATTTTACCATACATTAGATGGCCTCCATGTCACATGTGTAAATTTAAAGGAATTGTGCCAGAGTTCTATTTCAAAGTCAACGTCAAAGTCAACTTTATTGTCAAAAAATGTGACTTTGACTTTCCCCATTTTGAATTTTCACATCGTCTGACTTTTTAACTATACCACCCAGAAAAACAATGGAAAGGAGAGGTGAAAGTGGGATGTCTGTACTTATCTGACTGTTTTGTTTTGTTGTTGATCCCACAGTGTGTGTGTGTGTGCGTGTGTGTGTTCAGTCTGAAGCCAGACTCTCATGCTCACTTGCATGCGTTGTTCACTGGCCGACACACCTATCTGCAGCATTGTCCATTGAATGTGATTATCGCTGAGACACACCGCCTCCTGTCTCCGGGGCTCACATGAACCAGCACTTCCTCCCAGGAAGGAAGTGAGGAAACGTTTGTTACCCGTTGGGCCAACACTGTCACAAGCTAAAAAAGGCCAGTTTAAGTAAAAATACAGGAACTTTTTGTTCCGTCTCCTTTCCATGGAATTTATTCTGTTGGGGAAGGAAACCAGGCTCATTCTTATTTTATTAACAATCAGCATCAGAGGGAGGCTGAGACATTAAAGGAAAAGGTCCATAAAATATTTCATGCTAGACTTAAAATTCTCAAAACAGGTTTTTATTGCTGAGGTAAAATATGTCTAAGTTTATCTTTTCAGCCTGTAATGCCCAGCTAGGCTCACACAACAATGTGTTTTTCCATTTAGGACATGTCATTTTAAAGTATTTTACTAATACACTACATGAATTTTAGGATTACTTCAAGATCTTAACCTAAGGACAGTAATGAAAATGTAAAAAAAGTACAAAAATTGTTGGTCAAGAAAATGGAATTTGTTAAATAATGACAGCAAAACTCAAAAATTGTTCTAACTACAGATGCAAAGATAACTTAGACACTAAAGAGTTCTGTAAAGCACCAGGTGACATTAAGATGTTCAATCCAGGTGGGCCTTTGGGGGGGCGGGGAGGGGGTATCCGCCAGTGATGGAGACAAGGTAGAGATCATCTGAAGGGACTTACCCTGGTTTCCATGCTCGCTGTACACATCTGCCTTACACGCAGAAGGTTCTAGGTTCGAGTCCCAGAATAACCACAGTGCCTTTAAGGGGCAGCCCTATGTAGCAGACCTGCGGTTAACACAAGAATCTCCCCAGTGTGGGATTAATGTTTCACAAACACTGCCAGTGCAAACATGTACCTTTGACTGACTTTTAGCTTTTTTAGTTTTTAAATTCTAGTTAGCTATTGTATGTAGTGTTCTAATTATTTTCACTCTTCCAACTCTTCCAAAAAGGCCATGAAATGCACATTGCAAGAGAATTTAAAGAACAAATGTCTTCTTCTCAACCCTCTCTCTCTCTCTCTCTCTCTATCTATCTCTGACCTATCCACTTGTGACAACAATAGTCTCACCCTCCTCTTATTCATACAGTGCAAACTATAGTAGTAACACGACGATGGTCTCCATGGTAACCACCCGAGTCAGACGATCTCATTACTGGCCCTCAGACATTTTCTTTCTCACCGACTGCTCTCTGAGGAATTACCACTTTTCATTACGATTTCTCAGCCACCCCTTTTGCTTTATCTCCTTTTGCCTCTTTTCCTCATCCCCCACACATTCCCCCTCCCTCAAAGGTCAGATGTCCTCCATGCTAGAGAGAGTGAGGGATAAACTGAAAGGGAGAGGGGGTTGCCAAGAATCTGTAGAAGCATCCATGTCTTTTTTTAAACATCTCACTATTCTCATCTGAAGGCTACTCCCTCAAAATTTGTCTTTTTAGATAAAAAAAGCCACAAAAAGAAAGGACTCTGCCCTTCTTTTCAGCAGCATTTTTAAATATTTCCTTTTATTATTCTTCCCCTCAAACATCTTTTGTGCAGAAAATAGCTGCTTGAACTGACGACGGAGTCGTCAAAGGTCCTGACCTGTTTTTATTTAAAACTTCCTGTCTGTAGTCAACAACCCATAAATACACACGTACACCGAACACTCTTAAATTGTTGATTCTACAAATGCAAATTAGAGCCAACAAGTATTCACACAGTGAACAAAATAATAATCATAACCTTGTAAAATGCTTTTTTTTTTTATTGCCACACATAACAAATTAACTCCAGAACTTTCTCTGTCTTTGAACTTTGACTTTGAAATCTCTACTGAATATCATTATAGGAAACAGACCTAAACCTAGAACTGGTCCAGTGTTTATATCTTGGACCTGTGAACACAACAGACCTTCACTAACTCCTCTCCACTGAAGTCTCTCCTCTCCGACGGTCATGTTGGATTCAGGTCAGGGTGGTGACTGGATGCCAGTCCAAAACATTTGCTCTCTTTTGTTGCAGCTTTTTCGTAGTTAATCCACCAATGAGCTAGTGTCGCAGCTAACTAATCTTAGCTACGACATTAGCAAAATGTTGTGTACTTAGGGTGATGCTGTAAAATTGAAGTGCTATTTTTAAGTATGTTTTATGTATGATTTCTGTATGATTTATAAGATGCTACACAACCATTATAAGGAACTGGGATTTTATTTCTTCAGATTTTCCTTCTAACATACCAAGCAATGCAGTCATAACAAAGTTTGTGCAGGGATATTACTTGATACATCCTGTTGATCTGTTGCTTGTGTGTCAGAAATGTGGGCAATTACAAATATGTGATGAAATGTATTATTCCATTTACATGTTATTTGTTCTTAGCTTAATTAATAAAAAAACATCTGTGATGTGCAATAGATTCTTAACACCAAAATAAGGCTGTAAATGTTCTGTCATTGCAGTTAAAATGGACCTCTGATGCCACTACAGCTCTGGTAGTTTCTTACAGCCTATAGTTCTGTCTCATCCATCAAATCCACAATAAAGTAAGACAACACTGCAGGCAACCCACAGTTTAAAGGCATGGTTTTTCTCATCAAACCTTGGGTTATGATGATAGAGATGACAGATTCTGCCTCACCTCCTGATCTCTTCTGTGTCTCTAACTCTGTCCTTTTCATTTTCTCTTTGTAACAAAGGGACATTGGAAAAAGAGCTGATCCATAAAGCTCTGTTGCTCTATCTTCCATTGATCCAAACTAGGCTCCATTCAACTGCATTGGTTGCCCCATTGATCCTGCCTCTCTGCTGTGGTAAACATTTAACTCTGCTGCCTCCATCCTGATCAATAGCCTTCCTTTAATAATGTATCTCATTGATCAGTTTGGCCCCAGAGTAAATTGATCAATTATTTTAATCCTTTTTTTCCATGTACTGTATGTGTGTGTGTGTGTGTGCAATAAAGAGAGCCAAACTGCTCGGAGTTAAACACATTTCCTTTTGATTTTACTACTGTCCTCAATTCATCCTCACCTCAATATTTGGTCAGCTTTTCTAAACCAGTTTTTGAACTTGAAAGTGGAGGGAGCCAATTTCAGTGATGGACAGTTTCCCAGTCTATCACAAGACAACATTTAGAGACAGACAAAGTGTCCAAAAAATAATCCTAATCATAAACGATCAAGTAATGTGACAAGAAGCCAGAACAAAACATTCAGGGCCGTCCATCTGTACACGCACAACTAGCAATGTGCGCAAATGTGTTGCCCCACATTAGCGGATTTCACAAATTGTGTAATTGATATGCACCACTGTGGGTAACAACAGCTGTAACCTGACACCACACATGCAGTCGCAATGATGGTCAACATTCAACAACTGACTAATGGGCAGTCAAAGGCTGCAAAGGGAATGGACATGGCATCCAAGTTATAATAGACAAGGATTGGGTTTGGTGATTGTGGGGAGGGGGGTCTTACCTAAGTCCCCGGTTTGGCTAGGGGCAACCCTGCAAACATTGAACATTCAAAGTCCACCGCGGACATCAGGGATCGGACCAGTGAACCAGGGATGTGTTGTAAGGCATGAATACTAACCACTTCTGTGCCGTGTGGTGTAGCCAGTCTCATATAGACGATGCTAATCTTCAAGCTCTGCTTTCACTATAGTCTAAAGTTCAGTTACTGTTGCTCTAGAGAGGAATTCTTTCACAATGATTCCATTTTCAAGATATTTTTTGACCTGTTGATTTACCAAAATCATAGTGCAAATTTAATGACTTTGTTCTGTGAGAAGACTGGTCAATGACCAGACAGCTTCAGTTCCACTGTCATCCTTGTGATGGATTTCAAGGGCACTGGTCATCAACGGTGCTGTGGTATACGAGGCAGCTCCACACGGCACATCTCATTACTAGTCCTAATTATCCTGATAAGTCACTGCTGCTGTGTGTGTGTGTGTGTGTCCCAGATGTAAGTGCCCACATGCATTTATTTCTTGGCACAGCCATAAAGCGGCAGATCAATAAGTGAGGCCTGTGTCCCCGACTCTTCAGGGAACAAGAGCAGAATAGTATTTGAAACTTTGAGAGCGATCAGAGGAAAAGATAAAAACAGGCAGGAGGTGAAGTCTTTGTTCCTCTGACCTTGATCACATTTATCTTCCACTCACATTTGTCTTCTTTACCCTTTGTTGTTGGCCAAGATAACGTCAAAATAAAATTGTAAAATGTTAAGAAAAAGAAGAAACACTATCAAATATCTTATTGTCAACTAATTAAATACATATACTGTATTTAATACTTTTGTGCCCTGTGTAAATGTGCAGTAACAGACATGTTCGTTTTCTGGGCTGTATCCCTTTAATCTGTCAGTGTTTCCGTCAGTGTGTGATGGGTTTCAGCTGCAGGTTCAGGAACAGAGAATTCTCAGGATAATCAGCAGCTGATCAGGTGTGAATTAGTCAGTGAGTGTCGCCATGTTGAGCTTTAGCTCATTAAATTCTCATCTTCACAGTCTCCAACCCCCTCTTTCCTATCTTTAGATGATGTGATGGAGCTCATGGTTCATTAATGCCCTCCTTCATCTTTCTTCTCCTCCAAAGCAGCAGCAGCTACAAACACTAGCATGCTATTGCTGATCGACCTACACCGTGATCACTCATTTTTTTTCTCTTTTTTTTCTAGGTCTTTTTGGTGTTGCTGTTGTTCCTGGCAAGAATGTAACAACTTTATATTGTCGTCTGACTGGATTATTTCAATTCTAATTTGTTTTGTTTTTCAACATTACAGCATAAACATTGCTAGATTAAAACCACTTTTATATGTTTTTTTTTCTTTTTAGCTTTTAGCCATTTTTCATTACATTAATTGTATATGTTCATATGGGTGTCTATGTTAAGCTACTCTTTTCTCCATCCTATTTGTGAATCTGATCCTTGGAGATCATTCATCCAGTGTTTTCTGGATGTGTGTGTTTTAAACTGTTGTTATTTTGGAGAACGTGTGTGGTTCTAGACAAGTTAAAATTATGAATTATGTGGGAGGTTAAGGTAAGGTTATCTTCACATAGTGAAACAAATGACAAAGAGAACGAGAGAGAGGATGACACACAGAGAGGATGACACAGAGAGAGAGAGAGAGTGAGGGCGCGTGAGAGCAGGCCTGAGTTCTTCTTTGTGATCCTGACTTTGCTCTAGGCCTCATCCTCACCGTAGCTCTCTCCCACTCACTGACAGCTGATAGCACCAAGGCTGTGGCTCAAAGACTAACTGACCGTCTGCTGCAAGGGTGAGATAGTCAGGGAGAGAATCTCCCTCTTTGACATTCACATTCAGGAGAACCATTATTTGTTCTGAGTGATGACATATAAACTCTAATTTACAGAGAAGTGTAAAAGGTTTAAAAACTAGGGATGGCTTTTTTAAATGTCTGACACCAATACTACATCTAGGAGTATCTGCTGATACCGATATCAATCTGATACCTTCATTCAGAGCAATACCGATCCCGAATATTGGATTCAGCATCCCTATCCTCAAAGTCAACTCAAAGGTTTTGTTAAGCTACCAAGTCACCAGGTTAATTACCTACATAATCTGGTCTGGGAAAAGGAAAGTTATGAGAATCTGTCAATTAATATATTCAGCCTTTGTGTAAATAAGAGGTTTAAAGGGCACTGTTCTTTTCATTTATATTTAATACTGTCAGCTGCACTTTTTATTTTCTATTCCTCAAAACCTTTGACTGAAATTATAAACTGCACAGGGGTGCAGTTTATAAGGGTGCATGGTTCAGATCAGAGAGGGAGCTGTTAAAAAAAAAATCAAATCCTCATTTTACTTATAGACTTTACTTCAGAACAGGATAGAGTGATGAATTCTATCCCAGGAAGAAAAAAGGTGTTCAATTCCTGCGACCATCCCTCCATTAGCCAAGCATTAGAAACAAATTAACTCTTCTCAGCTGAGCAACTTGTCAGAGGAAGTGAAGGAAAATCCTCTATTAGGCAGCAGTTAAGTGCCTATTGGAGAGCTGGAGATGGAATCCCGCCTAATAAAGGAAGAGTCAACGACTGGAACCAACGCAAAGAGGAGGAAAAGACGATGGAGAAAAAGTGCTAATTAAGAGACCAAAGTGGATTCTGCATTAAACCTGAGTTTTAGGCCTTATTTTAACAGGATTTTGCTGTGTGGGTGTGCGTGGGTGTGTGTACTGGAATTTATTGTGCTGTGAGACAGAAATTAGGATCCCATGGGTCATATAATATTTAATAACATGACTCTAGAATCAATTTTGTAAGCATGTTTGGTAGAATAGTTTTTAGATCAAAATAAACAGGGACATTTAAACTAGCACTTGCACCTGTCTTAGTGTATTAAAACAAACTTTTAAGTATATTTAGATTTTTACATATTTCTAACTACATATTTTTTCACAGTTTCCGCCAAATCTTTAAGGCCAAGTTTGCCATCGGACTTTGCCGTTCTTTGCCTCAGTAAATCTGTTGTTTCTAAACCTATATTTGACTCTAACTTTTCAGTTTGATTACAGTTTTTAAAATGCTGTTTTCTTATTCTTAGAAAATCTTTAAAAATGCCCGACGTTTCGTTTAATCTGCTAAGAAAAGACTTGGATGGTGTTGTTGAAGATAACGTGATGTTTCACTCCAAGGTTCAGAGTGTCCATTAAAAGTTTTTACTAAAAGAGGTTTAATTGCAAACAAAAATAAAAATCTTAAACATTTTTGCCCTGAGGTCTGTTTTTTTTTCACTTTGAGGGAAAATGTGATAAAACTTGTTTATTCCAAGTTCATGGTGACAAGTGTGTAAACAGATAAATTATGAATCTTCACTGCTCCCAAAGGCTGCACTTTTTCGTTTTAAGACTTTTTTTCGTATTTAAAGTCTCATCTCTGTATGTGCTGCGCTGTGAGCCAAATGCGATGAAGACACCAGGACTCTGAGAAACTATTTGGGGCGTTGCGTCTACAATGAGCCAGAGGCCAAGTCCGACCACAGCTCCACAAAAACGCTGAGCCTTTCCAATTCTTTTTTTTTAAGCTGTGAAAAAAACTCTGAGGGGTTTTGGGGAGAGGGCATTGTCATATGGATGGAACTGGGTGGAGATTCAAAATAAACCCACTGCAGAGGTTTAGAGGAGTCATAGAAGATGATGAAGCTCCATCTCTGTTTGACTTTTAAAAAAAAGTCAGAGCCTGCTGATGAAATTTAACAAAAAAGGGAGGGGGAGGAAAAAATGAAGCACAGTTGAACAGGCCAGAGTGTTAGGTTTTTGAGGTTGCCATAGTGATGTGGTGCATGGTTGCAGATAAACAGCACATTCAGTCCTTGGAGAAGAATGTGGTCGGGTTTTTTTTGTTTGTTTTTTTTTTTTTCTCTCTGCCTGCCTGTGGTTTTGAAGAGGAGGGTTAACACTTCTCTTTCTCAACAGCCTCAACCACACAACAACATATGGGACTGATGGTGGGGGAGGAAGCTGGGGTCGGAGGGGGAGATTACAGTTTAATTGGGCACATCCCAGGAATGAAAGAGGGGGAAAGTGAGGGAATATTTACGGGGAGAAAAAAAAGAACGGTTTTTGGAAGTAATAGCTGATTGCAAATCATGGCACAAAAAGTCAGTGCAGTGCAAAAAAATGGAATAAGTGACAGTAAGATTTTAAAAAATCTAGGAAAATTGTATAAAAGTCAAAAAGGAAAATGGGGTGTTGGTGTGAACTGGGATAAGAGACATGTGAAACAAAGTGTTCAGCCTGTTATTTTAGTTTTTGAAAAGCTTGTCTCTTCTTGTCATGTCAGACGTACAGCCGTTGATCAGTGAATAACTATGTTGTCGTCCACTCCTTGTTAAATACTAGGCACTCACTTTCCACTTACCATTCAAACAAAGGGCAAAGCGAAATAGTGACGTATATCATAATACATGTCACCCCTGGAGTGTGCCATCTATTGGGGAAAACCGACATGACAGCAGTCTCAGTCATTGTATTATAATTTAATAATATCATTTTGACACGTTCAGTGTGCCGGGTCAAAAAGTCTAACAGGGCTTGTCAGCCACCGGGCCATAGTTTTCCCATGCCTGGGGTACATACAGTAATTGGGGTAGAAAATTGACAAACATTTTCACACTTCTTCTCATGTAGCAGTGGGTTTTATTTACCAGAGTGGGAAAAAATGTAAGTAACTTGTCATCATTCCTCATTCACTGCATGGCATCTAAAATAAGAAGAGCTACCTTTCTTATTTATACCAGTTGGAGGAAATGTGTGGAGGGTGGAGAAGTTATGGAATAAGCAGGTGGGACAGGTGGTGAGGAGAAAGCAAGAGGGAGAAAAAAGGGTGGAGAGATGGAAGAGGAAGGAGCCAATTTGGTGTGAAAGGCCAGCTGTGGCTGTGTGATAAGGAGCTGCAGCTCCCGTAACTGAACGGGGGAGGCCTGCTCTACTGGCCCATTAGCTGTAGTACATACAACACCCTGCCTTCTTTGCACACAGAGGGTATGAATGGAGGAGTGGGAATGAAAACCCTCCACCCTGCCAGCGATTAGCTGATTGAAAGGTAGCTGTCATGGCAGGGAGATGAGGAAGCTGGAGAACAGAATAAAAGAGAAATGTAGAGGAGGAGGTAAAGAGTAACAGCTTTTTATGGTTGGGACTGTGCACTGAGACCCGTGTGTTACTGTGAGATTAAACCACAAGTCAGTTTATATCACAGTTTGTTTTGTTCTTTTTTCTTTTTTTTTTTTCTAAAACTGCACTGGTCACAAATTAAGACTGTCAAACTCTCCACCATCATTGTAAACCAAACTGTGAATCATTAGCAGTAAGTGGTGTGAAAGTTCTACTGCTTTTTTACTTCAGTAATTTTCATCTTAAAAAAAAAAAAAAAAAAAAAAACTCTCATCATTAAACTATGGAAAAAAGTTTCCGCAGTTTCCATCAAACTCCATTGAAAATATCAGTGTTTTTAGGCTCCCCAGTACACCACAGCTCCATGTCTCCTCGTCTATTAATATCTGTGGTTTATTCTCTTTCACTTCCCTACTAATATTTTATTGACTGTGTTTTTGTAGCTTGTTAGCGTTCAGTGCAGACCTGCAGCAGTGCAGCCATTGTTTGGCTGCGGGTCTTTGCTAATAAGACAAAACAATTCTCCTGATAATCAGAGTCAGCACTCCATCACTGCACAACCTTCACCTGTAGCTCTCCCCTTTTTTCCAGCCTATAACGGCTGCTTTATTCTCCTCTCTAATTGCTTGTCGCATCCTTTCCTCTTTTGCTCTTTATTCCTGACGGGTCTCTCTTATCAGCTTTCTCTCTCTGTCTCTCTCTCCTCTCCATTCACAGATATCACTCTGCCACTATACCTCTGCCCTGAGCCTGTGGATTCCTAATGCCTCCTGCAGACGTGGCCCACTGCACCGTATCACCAGTTTTATGGTGGCTGTTATTAGTGTTTACTCACTGGCTCTCAACGGGTCGTCGAACCACAAGTCCCGCTGCCTCGTCATGTGCAGCGACGTACCGCAACCTCCCTGCATCCACCTTTTTAATGTTATGGCCGACATTATGGCCCTGTCTCTTTGCTCTGTCGTTAACTCTGTGACCATTTTATGGGGTATTAATTGAGTTGTAATTTTGACTCAATGAAAGCATGTTAGAGTTTAATGCCATTCTAACTCCAGGATCTAATTGAAAACAGACATAAGGCTGACTCCCTCTGTCCCTGCCTCTCTCTCTCTTTCTCTCTCTAACACAGGGACCAATATCTTAACCTTTTCTTCCAGTTATCCGTTCCATTTATCATTCTCCATAGAACTGCATTGAGAACATTTTTTAAAAACCTTAAATGTAAGTTATTAAATTTAACAGTGTAGTGAACATAAACAGACTTATTATATATTTAAAGCCTAATAATCAGGAATAGATTTGGGGTTTCAATGAACGTTGGCCATGTATTATAACTCTATTACTGGTTGATGAATAGGGAAAAAAATGCTGATGCTTGAAATGCAGGAAGGAAAGATCCACAAAGGAGAGGTATATATAGATATATATAGAGATTAAAAAAAAGCAAGGTTAAAAAAAAATCTACAAGGCAAATTGTCCGTATGGAAGCTGTGCAGCCTCATAAAAAAGTTCAGTGTACTTATTCTGTCAACTCTTTTGAATTGCACCTAAATGATTCACCTTACATTTGTTTTTGTGCACGTCAATAAAACCATTAAAATTTGCAGTAACTTCAAACATACACTTTACATTACTGTGTTTAAATGTAAAATATTTTTTTAGCGCCAGGGACGTGCAAACACGGTGTGTAACAGTCAGGTTTTGGATGTTGCTCCAGACTGATCACATTACCTCATCTCACATGTGTTTCAGGGGCCGAAACCTTATCCCCACACAACTGTTATTTTAAATCACAGTCTGGTAAAAGTTGGACTTGAGGTCTGTGGAGTCACTCACCCTATAAAGTGAAGGGTGATTATTGTTGGGTCAGAACAGGGGAGGTGGTTCAGAGACTGGGGCAGGTCAGAGGGGCAGGTGTTACTCTGTAAACTGACAAGTTAACAACATTTGTTTTATTACAGAGGAGAAACAAATGAGTAAATCATTAAACAGCTTTGGTGGCAACGGTATGAATATAATAGAAATTTGTAATTAATTAACCACTTCATATATCAATGCTAGTAGTGTTTATATACACTATATCTTTTTCATTAAAACATACAATATAAATAATGTAAATAAGTATCTAGATGTAATTCAGTGTATGTTTACTGACATACTACGTCACAGTACTTAGAAATACTGTTATTAAAAGAAATATGTTATATAATATCTTTGTTTGTGTCATTCTTTTTGCAACATTACAATTTCTAAAATGAATACTTTTAATGTATTTTCTAAAGTCCAGAGGAGGACGAGTGTTGGACAAGTGCAGAGTTCAGATGGTCACGGGAACTTTTTTTTTTTTTTTTTCACTAAATTTGTTACATACAAAATGAGCCGTTTTTCTGGGCTGCTGACTGTGTAGTTGGTCATTCCTTTCTGTTCTTTTTGTCTTTCTACCATCTACTCCCATCCTCTCATCTCACTTCCGTCTCTCCATCACCTGCCCTGTTCTTTTGTCTGTTCTCTCACCTGGAAGGTTAATGTATATTTCAGTCCCACAGGATGGACAAGCTCGCTGCCAGGAGCAGAGAGGACAAAGTCGTCTTCTCCTCGATATTTGCCTGCCAGGTTAATTAAAGTGGCACCGTCCCAACTCAAAGTAGGCTTTTAAACAAAGTGCTGTTTGTCATTGGATTGTATTTGAGTCCTGTTAATGAGGCACTCATTGTGTCTGTTAAAGCATTGGCCTTAGTGAGCAGACACTACACATGAATGGATGGTGTGAATGAACCTCAGAGTGGCTCTTAAACTCTGAAACTACTCCATGTGTGTTAATCACCTTGCTTAGAGCATAAGTTCTGAAAAAAAAAGTCCTTGAAATACTTGAAATGGCCCTTGGAATTATTTTCTTTAATTGGCTGGTGAAATACATAATACACTTTTGCAATCTGAGTAAGAAACTTCACACAACTGCGCTTTGGTAAAAAACTAAAAACTCTGTAACGGACTTTAAAATAGCAATAAATGTGTAAATATCTGAGAAAAAATTTGATAAAACTCAATATCAGGCCTGTAAGGTGTATTTGTGCCAAACTATTCGATAAAAGATGTCTGGTACAAATAGTCACGTGTACCAAATGGTACACATGTGTAACCATATGTTTTTAAAGCACATCACGAGGAACCTTGTTAATGCAGAATGGAACAATGTACAACGTCCGCTGGCAAGCATATGTGAAAGGACTTTATATGATTAGCAGAGTACTAAACTGAACGTCCCAGCGTCAGGGACGTTGGATGCACTAGTTCTTACACGCAAATCATGATCCAAAAACCAAAACAGTGACTGAAACTGATGTAGCAGGACTGTAGTTATAGAAATGCTCGAAATATGTGTTTTTCCCCTTCTGAATAATCCTTATTAAGAGGTCCTTTCCTTTGCACTTTGGCAGTATGGGAGATGAGATATGATCTACTGTTTATCAACAGTATATAACAGCTGAGTTGTCTATTGTGGGTGACACAACTACTTGGTCTGTGTGTAATCTGTATGTTTTCAGTGAATACAGATTATAACAAACCATTCTTTCCTGCTGTTTATTATTGACTGAAAACATATGACATCATTAGCTACTAAACATTGACATTGGCTGTCATTACATGAGAATGGACTGAAAGATGGGCAACCCTTAATATATACAGTACATATATATTTATATTGTGTCAGTTCATCTTTTTTTATACCAAACAGTGAAGTTGTGGCACTTTGGCCCAGAGGCAATGTCTCTGTCATTGGTGTGGAACCCCAGGGTTCACCTCCTGGGCAAGTTCGAATCCCAGTTAGAGCTGTTGGTACCTTCCAGTGGACTCACCACCCACAGGAAGGTTTGGGGGGGGTTGGGACGGTGCAATGTGATTTGGGTGGCGGTCATGGAGACTGCTGTCCCCATGGCCCGGTAACGGATAAGCGGATGAAAATGGATGGAAACTGTGAAGTCAATACCGAGGTATGGGCAGTGCTGTGGCTTTGCTGTATTGTTACTACCTCTCAAAAATGCTGAAATGAACCGCTAAATGTAGCTTAAAAAATCATGTTAAGCAGAATTTCCCATAATTTCAAAGCCACTGTTTGGTCTAATTGGGCATGTACAAACAGATGTGTACCAAATCATTTTTAGTACACCTGAAGTGTAACCTTAAAATGTGTTTCCAGACCCGACTGTAGTAGCCATTGTAATGCAGATCAGAACTACAGCTGCACAAAAGTACTACGTTAGTGTTACCTGTATGATGACTTTAGCATCAGCAGCTGGTTTGGTTACACTGACTAAACACAGAGGACCTAATAGAGAGTGGGCGCTTCAATGTAATATGAGGAGATTGTGAAGGTATTCAGTAGGTTGAGACTGATTAGAGCTGTCTCAATGAAGTGTTAATGAGCAGGATGCTAGGGAACCTGTGGTAATTACATGACAGAATTACTGCAATTAAATAAAATCTGACACAAGAGCAACTGGAGAATTTGTACTTCGGGGTTTTATACTTGAGCAGAACTTCTGTTCAAGACAACTGTGTTTGTATAGCCCCGATTCACCAATCACATTTGTTTTAATCGACTAGGTAATCTCACTTCCTGTCCGTGCATTATCCGTTTCCTTAACTTAACTTTAGTTTGAATTTTATTAAGTATTCATGCTCTATTATGTGTTCCTTTTCCGGGTTTTAGGAGGCGCTTGATCCTACGTGAGTGATTGAAGTGATTGAGCAAAGTCAATGTGCAACCACATTCCACCAGGTCCTAGAAGGGCCACAGATGGAGATAAACAAGCTTTTACACAGAGACTCAGAGCGGTGTTTGATTTAGACTTTCCAGTTAACCTTATCAGCTGAGTAAGGAGGAGGATGTCTACTCAACATCATTATATTCTCAGTGTAGCAAAAAGGGAACTCGTCTATGCCCTACTCTGACTTGTTCTGTCCAAAACTGCATTTCATTTTGCTGTCTTTCCTCCCATCATTTTCCTTCAGAGGAAGGACTCTGTTTTCCAGTTATCACAACAATAGGATCCCCTTCATCATTTAGTCTTTTATTTGACTTGTCCACTAATTTGGATCAGTTTTACTCGAACTCTTTTTTCCACAATTTCTACTGAAATGTACAACTTCATGATTTTGTTCTCTTCAAATGAGCAGGAGTTCAGCCAGTCTGACCAATGACCATTAATGTTAGTCACCGGGGCATCTTGGAGTGGCTAAAACACACTGTTTTGACAATTAATTCAAAACATTGTCTACAATGAAGATAAGAAGAAAAAAAAAAGAGAGATCGTGCCAGAAGGCTAATGGTTTTAACCGAGATGGTGTAGAAAATTAGCATTTTAGCCTTTTTGCAAGGCTTTTACATGTTATTTATGTATCTTAGTCCACATGAACGCTCCATCTATCTGCTCCTGACCCGGCCCCGCTGTTCAATTTTAGGACAATTCTGGCCCACTAGTCAAAAAGTTTGCTTGATGTAGATCATAGTTAGCTCAGAGCTATATTGAATTCATTGAATTCAATATACCAATTCGGCAAAACAAAACCTTACAAAATGTCAGGAGACATAAGCTTAACTTTAAAAAGTAATTCTGCAAAGAGCTGGGAAAAGACTAGCACAGTATGAATGTTAGGACCGTTTAGTTCAATTTCATTTTTGTGAGTTATATGAAAATGTAGTTATTCTACCAAAGTTCAAGCTCCTCCTCTTTAAATGCATTTCATTATGAGAAATCCATTCTGACTGATGCAGGAGTGGTGATAAGTTATTTCTGCTTAGAGGAGCACAGAGAGAGAGAGAGAGAGAGAGAGAGAGAGAGAGAGAAGGGGCTATCTGTTAATTAAATCTCCCCCTGTTTGATCCATATCTGTGACATGGAACCTACACCAACACCACCTTCGCTGCTGCTGCTTATGCTAACGCTGACTCACACAAACACACACACACACAGAGTCTGATGTTCATCCATAATTTTTTTAAAGCATAGAGAAGTTGATCAATTTCACACTGTAGAGACACAGGAGCTGCTCGACGACTAAAATCTAGTTTGGAAAACTTTGATTCAATTCTGGTTTTTATTCATTACTTTTATGAAGATTAGTTAAATGTTAGTAATGAAACATTGATATAAAATTTACTGATGGAGGCAGTAGTGGATCATCACATTACATACACTTTGATATTTGTAATCATACAGAAAGGTGAAAACCTTATTGTTGATTGTACTGGGCACTGAAAAGTGTATAACGTACAGTACTTTACTTATTAATTCTCAACGTTTTGCTGTACAAAAGGGTTTCAGACATTTCTTTTCCATGTCCTCACTATTATTTCTCTCTTTCTTTTTTGGCACCTAGCCTTCCATCCTATTTTTATCCTCTTTAGGAGGAGCATATTTGCAGCTACATGTTCTTTTTCTCCACTCAAATGTCCTTGGATTTCTTAGTCTAGGGGCTCCGAGGTTGAAGTAGGTGTGGGGGTTGGAGAGTAGCATTGGGGTATATGTTGGGTTGTATGGATGTCGACCAGATGTCTAGATATTTCATGAGGGGAGCGGGAGAAGAAGAAGTCAGAGTTGTGGGGAAGGGTGGGTGAGGCTGTTCTCAATTACACTGATCAATAGAAGAGCGGGGACAAGGGCCATTCATTCAGCTTTGTAAGAAGGAAAGGACAAAGATTGTTAAAATGAGACAAAAGACAGTCGGGACTGATTGCATAAAAGAAGTGCTGCAGCCAAAGGCTCTTTACACGAGGTTAGAAACTTCAGGCTTAGAAATATTGACATCCGAGTAGCTTGACAATCTCTAACGTGTTCTTTTCTTGTGATCTGTAGAGAGATCAGTTCAAAGCCAAATGTCCTGCAGCAGCAATCTTCAACTGGTGGTCCACAGGCCGAATCCCACCCAACAAACTGTCCGATCCGGATTGGATTCCAAAATAAACATGATGTTAGACAAAAATGTGATGGTTGTTCCCATAACTTTTTGAGTATCCAGCCCCAAAGGTGTATGTCCAGAAAAGTCCTATGACAACCTGTCCTATAGTTAGCAAATGTTTGCTAAAATAATGAACTTAAATATTTTGAACCAACAGTATGTTACAGTTTGGATGGCAGTTTTGCAGAAGTGGTTTGGCATAAGATGAGAATAATAGCTACAAATTAGCCTCAGATTAAAACACTCCTATCAGACAACAATAAATTCTAACACAAAAAAGGAGTAGCAGCTAATTGGTGGGCAAGAAGACTAAGCAGTGCAGGAATGTGCCGATAAACTTTCGTCTAATTGTCCAGAGTTGTTTTATATGATCTAGAATACTTGACGTACAAACACGTGACACAAGGTACATACAACAAGGTATTTACTGACATGGGTTCTTTTCATTAGCTTGACATTAACAGAGATCAATGATCTTAAGTGGGGACAGGATGGGAATCTGGCTCTGCAGATGGAGTGGCAGCTCTACACAGTGTTTAATTAGGATTTCATGTGCTTTTTAAAGATTCTCTTGTTTCTTACCCTTTGTTTAAAACTAGAGAAAAGATAGAGTTTCACAAAGATTAAAAGCCCTTTTCCTTTCTACTCTCTGGTACATCTGTGAAATTGGGCTGGATGTTTTCTCTGGAACACTTTATCTGACCCTATAAGGAGGGAGTAAAGGGGCGAGCAGAGAAAGACATATGTATAAGTTTATTCTCCCAGCCTTCTTGTAGTTTTTTTTTTTTAATTAAGTGACTCAAGGAGCTGATGTTCAACTTGTTTGTTAAAAACTCCTGTCTCCGACTGGACGGAGACATGCAGTAAACCCGCCTCCGTCCAGTCATGGATGTCTTTCCCCTGTGTCCTCTGAACTTGTGAGTGGAGAATGTGAAAAGTCCAGGTTTCAGCAAAGGTAGGGTTAGAGGAGGGGTCAGGCTGTTCAGAACAGCCTGACTACCTCCCTACAGACTTTTTTCCCCCTTCCTCTTGAAACCAACTTTATTCTAAACACTTGAAAATCCACCACATGTGCAAGCAATTAGGTTTCACGTCTCGCTCTGTGGATGAGAGAGAACCACAGTTATGTACACACGCACACACAGACAGACTTGGTGAATGCACAGCAATTTAAAGACAAGCTTGGGCAATTTTAAAAACATTTACCTAGATTCAAAATTTTGATAACCACCATTTACCTTTGTCATAAAGCTAAAGTATGGATGGCATTTACAACTCCAAAAAAACAGTTATTAAAGAAAATGTGTTAACATGTTGCTTAACTGTAGATCTTAAATCATATTTAAAATAATTAAATCGAAAAAAAGAAAGCCCAAACTGTAATTAAAGTACAGTCCAATGGTACTTATAATTTAAAAAAAGCAACAACAACAAAAAAAAGATGTATTATGCTACTTTTATCCAAATTAAAAGTAGGACGCTCCAGTGCTGGGCACATGGCCATAAAACAGGTGATTTTGACAATGTTTCAGGATTTTGGCAGATCCTGAAAACATTCTAGTTGTAGAAACTTACATTTGTGGAATTGACAAACAGAAATGCATTTACCAGAGCCCTGACAAAGTCAATTTTCCACTATATCCCGTTGAATAAAAAAAAAGTATAAAAATGGCACAGATTACCTCATATTGGTCAGAACACAGCAACATCAGTACAAAGGGACTAAAAGCGCAAACAAAGGAACAGATGTTTCTTACTGAAATTTATTCAAGAAAGCGACAAGTAACTGAAGAGTTTCTACAATTTGACAGCAAAGAAATAAGTTGAGGAAGAAATCAACTACAAGGTAAGAGAAGAAAAGAAGCACCAACAGTCGAAAATGACTGAAAAATCTGCTTTTTAAAAGATCTATTGTTCCATCTGAATATTTCTGGAGCTTAAATATGTGTGTGTTTTGGATTCAGCTGTGTCTTACATCAGAGCGACCACAGCAGCATTCACTGGAGCGTTATACAAGTGCAGTAATTGTTCCCTTGGCCAACTCTCTTCGTTTTCTTCTATTTTTCTTCTTTACCTGAGCCAAAAAGCTTCACTGTAAGATTCAGTTGAACCAGAATTCTTTACAGACTCTTTAACATGTAGTTTCTGACCACAGCTAACTAGTAGGGAAGCTCATTAAACTAATGGTGGAAAGGCTCATGGCTAACTAAAAAAAATGACTAAAATTGACTAAATTGACTAAACTACATTAAAAAAAAAGGACAAACAAACAAAAAAGCCACAAAAATTGTTAGGAAAAAGAAAGGTAAAATAAAGCAAACATAACTTATCAAATAAAATAAGATTCAAATTTGCCTGCAATCTTTCTGACCCCAACTTTGGAAACATCTGTGCTAAATCTTTAGCAAGATTTCATTTAAAGCTACGAAGGTGAAATAATTTGATTTTGAGATAGTTTTTTGTTCCTGTTTAATTCAAAATACTTTATTTTACTTGTACATGTATATTCTCTCAGTTGTGTCAGTAAACATTCATAAATGTTTCCCCACACCGGAGCATTGAGGCTAGTTTCCATCAGAACTGTAAAAGGTACTACAGTCTGAAAGGCAGCTGAAACTTGTTAATATTCTTTTGCTGTTTTGCCAAAAGTTCTTACACTCACATAAGGACAGTAAAGTTTCTGGTGAAGCCACAAATCTACACACAGAACTAATGAGTTCAAACTGAAAACATGCAACAGAGAAAAGAGATTTTGGGGGAGGGGTGGTAGTTGTGCAACCAACAAAATACAAAAATGACAGAATGAAATGAAAATGAAAGAAAGGAATGCTTTAGGAAATTGATGTTGGAGGGGTAAAAAATAATATTTTCAACAGTATAGAGTTCAAAGTTTGGTTAAATGTAACAAACATATTTTTTATATAACAAAACTGTAGAACTAGTCTTTAGGAAAGATTAGTTACATAGTAGCCATCTTCAATATTCTAAGGGTTTTTTTTCCTCACTGTTTTAAGTTTCATGATATTTCATATCATAATTGTTAGCCCTAACTTGGTTGTCTAGGTAGTGTTACAAATCTTCTGTAGTCACTCCACCCAAAGCTTCAGAAACCCTGGCTTACTGGAGGCCCTATTCTAAAACAAAACCAAGCAGCAAAAAGACTCCAGCTCTTATTTGTACTGTTTTTTTTAAATGACACAACTCAAATTGTCCAGAATGGCATGTGAATCTTGGTCTGATCTGATTACATCTGTGTACGGTGATGAGTGTGACATGTCATCATGAATTAGAAGACTGACTGAACATCATTGGGATGATGTGGATAATCATTACTTTATCATTTTTGCATGGAGCCTGATTTAACAGCAATTACATTAGAGGTAACCTTTTTTTATCTGATCGTCACCTGCAGGAGATGACTGTGTGTGTGTGTGTGCGCACGTTTGTATGACTGTATTTTTGGGAGCACAAACTCACAAAGTTCTGTGAGAAAACAAGCAAAAAGGCAGGGTTACGTTAGCTGATGGTTACTGGTGTTTAATTACCCCCCCCCCCCCCC
>NC_024328.1:4631067-4659487 GCF_000523025.1 Cynoglossus semilaevis | reverse complement strand
CCCCCCCCCCCCCCCCCAACTTGATAAGATCAGTGGCAGGTGCGTCACTTGTTAACTCTACTCACCCTCACACACATACCAACTCTAAGAGGATGAGCAGAGAAACAACATAACAGGGTCTAACGGTATGACGAGTTGTTAGACGTGTATGACGGTAGTTCGCCCTCAATCACTGTGATGATGTCATAAATTACTTGTCGATCGACTTTGACTTTATTGAGACTAGACAACGTGAAAAAAACAAAAATCATGTCATCAGCGCCCTAGTATATATTGTATTATGCACCACAAGTCACATGTGCACGTGCACACACACACACGCTCACACACTTTGCCATAGAAGACTGTTCCCCCGCTGTTTAAACCATACTTCAAATTAACTGCTCAGCCACTGGAAGGAACGTCAGGAGGCAGGAAACCAGTAATTACTGTTTGATTGGTGCAGTGGCTGCAGTTAGTGACTTTCACTCTTCAACATTTGCATACATATATATTTAGATAAAAGTGCTGAGGGAGAAAGAAAGGTGTAAGAATTCCACTAACATGTACAATGACCAGAGTTCAAAACCTGATTTATTTTCTTAAAGGTTAAATCTGATGATATTTAAATGAAATGATTTGTAGAAGAACTGACAGACATGGTGAATGGTGCTGACTTATTTTCCAATGAAATGTTGTTCCTGCAGATGTTGAGCTCCTTTTTTTAGCTGCTCTAGTCACCACAACAGATCATCTGCCTCCATCTCAATCTGTTCACTGCTTCCTAACCATTCATACTAACAACTCTGAGGGTTCTTCCTCTTCCCTGGCAGTCTCACCTTCAACATACTCCATTGAATATATTCACCATTTCTCCTCAGCACATGTCCTAACCACCTTAAACTTACTCTCACTTTGCTCTGCACAACCCCGTCTGTCTTGGTCACGTTCATTGAAAATCTGTCAACCTCCTGCACAGCTTGTTATCTATTAGACATAGTATCTAGTATCTATTAGTCATTGTATGGCTGAAGATCAGTACCAGTACACTCTTTTCCATTCTCTTACTTCCCACAATTGTGTTCAACAACTTTCAAAAATTCCACAATTCTCTCCTGAAAACGGCCATACTTTCACAGATACCCTCATCTGGGAGAACCACCTTTCTAAAATTGTCGCTCCTCTTTCTGTCCTGGACATCTTGATTTCCCCACCAACTTCCTTTGTCCTAACATCGCACTACCACCTTAACTGTCCTCTCCTTGTTTGCTTGGTTCCTCTCCAGCCTGAAGCTTAACAGTATATAGTCATCTGTAGGTCTGAAAGAAGCGCATAACATTGATGTCTTCATTGATGATGAAGCACAGGAGGAAGTGATGGTGATTGTTCAAATGTTGCATGAAAAACACTCCCTGCTCATTTGCTACCCTGCTGCTACAACTTCTGCCATAAAGCCCTGGCATCTCTTAGAGTCCAGAGGTCCATTAACAGCCATCAGGAGGCCGTGAGGTGGCCGACAGGAGTGTGACCGGGGAATATTGTTCTCTGTTTGAGTTTCAGACTCCAGTTTTCTCTTAAATGTCGTCCATGTAATGTATCACGAAAACATGCTCTAATTGAGTGTGTGTGTGTTTTCTGGAATCTTAATTCTAGAGGTTAATAATCACAATTAGGGAGATTGGTAGTAAGTAAGCTGAATTTATGGTTGCCATAAGTTTGTGCCAAGACCACACAATCGGTAAGAACTAACCTGACCATTGACCACATCTGTGCCCTTCTGGATTTCTGCCTCACCACCACTTACTTCCAGTTCAACGAGTCCTTCTACAAACATGAAGCATACGAAGCTTGGCCGTGCTATGGGCTCTCCTGTGTCTCTCCAGAGGCATCAGAACCCTACAGTCACGGGCAGACACCATTCCCACCACCAACAGAGTTAAGATGAGAGAACAGGGACACATTAGGACAGCTCTCAAGACCTGTGGCTATCCCAGATGGGCCTTTTTTAAAAACTAACAAAAAGAGGCACACGAAGAGGGAGGACAAAAGGAGGAGGAATGTCATCATTCCATACATTTTAGGAGTTTCAGAAAAACTTAGAAGGATCTTTGACCAACACCAGATCCCCGTACATTTCAAACCTGGCAACACCCTAAGACAAAAACTGGTTCATCCCAAAGACAAGACTCCAAGGAACAAGCTGGACAACATGGTTTATGCCATTCAGTGCAGTGAGGAGTGTACAGACTTGTACATTGGGGAGACTAAACAACCACTACACAGGCACATGGCCCAACACAGGAGGGCCAACTCCTCAGGACAGGACTCAGCTGGTCACATACACCTCAAAGACAAAACCCACTCCTTTGAGGACAACAATGTAGACATTTTGGCCAGGGAAGGCAGATGGTTTGAGAGAGGGGTAAAAGAAGCCATTTTGCCATTTTTAGGCTAGGACACAACCTACGTGGGTAGTGGTGGTTTAATGGTTAAGGAAGCGGCCTTGGGTCTGGAAGGCTTCAGGTTGGAGTCCACCAGCTGCCAAGTTACCACTGAGGTCCTCTGAGCATGACACCGTCCCCACTCACTGCTCCCCTTAAAGCTGCCCACTGTTCACTTTGGTGATGGATTAAAAACAGAGTGTCGCGTGTAGGCAACGCAGGAAGCAGGCAGGACCCAAATGCAGTACTGGTGAGACTCTTTCTGGTGCAGGAAGTTTTATTTACAAGGTCCAAATTAACAAAGGAGCACAGGAGCAGATACGATGATCCAACACAATTACAATGATTCAACACAATCACAATGATCCAACCAGGCCAGAGTGAGGGAGAGGGGTATATATACACAGGGAGCACCAGGTGACACAAGTGAAGCTAATTACCAACAGGTGAGTGTGATCCCACAGATTACCCCACAAAGACAACAGGAAAAGAAAACAGAGACATGACAGTACCCCCCTCCTAATGGACGTCCCCCGGACGTCCAAAAGCCTACCACCAACCCTCTGGGTTGATTGTGTGGGAGGGATACCAGAACAGATAAACTGAAATAAGGTCTATTCAAAAACATCAGAAAAATTAGGCACAGGGGAAAAAAAAAATCAAAGAGAGAAAAAAAAAAATTCCAGGCCCAAGTACCCCTATACTTGGCCTGGCCCTTTTTTGTACCTTGGTCTAGGGAACTTGTGTCTCTGGTAAGGAGTCCCTTCCCTAGACCAAGGAATACCAATAGTCACAAAAGCTCCCCCAGCTGGACCAAGAACTGCTGAGGGAGCGTCAGTCACTGAGACAGAAACCTCAGAGGGTGCAACGTCTCCTGTGGCCACCTTCGTCTCACGGCCCACCGGAGCTGTGGCCACCGGAGCTGTGGCCACCTTCGTCTCCCGAACCACCAGAGGTGTAGTCACTGCCCCCTCACGTGCCTCCGGAGCTGTGACCACCGTCGCCTCCGGAACCACCAGAAGTGTGGCCACCGTTGCCTCCGGCACCACTGGAGAGGTGAGAGCCTTAGGAACCTCCGGGGAGGTCTCCACTGGAGACCCTGAATCCACCAGAGGACTGGGTGCCGCTGGCACTCGGCCCACCAGAGGCACAGACCGAACAAGAGCCATCAGAAGAGTGTCCATCAACCAACAGAAGGGGGTCTGCTACGGACCAAGGAAGCACTGACCCTACCCCCCCTTTAAGGGACGGCTCCTGACGTCCCAACATAGGGGCTGGGAGGGTGGGAAAAACAGGTCCCACAGATGGAGAGGCTGCTGCAGGGAACGCTAAGCCGTGGTCAGGTTGCAGAGCGCTCAACTGTGCCTTCACTCTCTCCCATTCACGCTGCGTGGCACCGAAATCCGCCAGGAGAGCCTCCCAGTACGCTGGGTCCAGTCTTGGTTGGATCATTCTGTCGCGTGTAGGCAACGCAGGAAGCAGGCAGGACCCAAATGCAGGCGAGACTCTTTCTGGTGCAGGAAGTTTTATTTACAAGGTCCAAATTAACAAAACACGAAGAACAGGCAGGCATGGAATTCTCTTTGGAAGACGAGGAAACACGGAAACACGGAACACAAGGAAACACAGAGTAGGAAACTCACAAAGAGCTAACACGAAGATCTAACATGAAAATCTAACACACTGATCCAACCCCGACAGAGTGAGGGAGAAGGGTATATATACACAGGGAACACCAGGTGACACAAGTGAAGCTAATTACCAACAGGTGAGTGTGATCCCAAAGATTACCCCACAAGGATAACAGGAAAACACGGAAACAGACAGACATGACACAGAGGTCACATTTGGTTGTGTGCAGTGGTGAGCTGTGTCACAATGACAAGTAGTTCACTATCACCCACATACAGGGTTCTCTTAGGAACAATACCCAAAAGATTCACCTCAGTTTCACACATCAAAGAGACGTGACTGATACCATTTTGACGAGGATGCTAATGACCCATCAGATTCCTAACAACTGTTAACATTTCCCCAGTTGACCCCAACTGCCCACCCAACAGGGTGGAACTGAAGTAGCTTTATTCTTTGTCACACCCAGAGTATTTATTTGCTGTACTCCCCATCACCAGTTAGAACTGAAGAAGCCTCTTGGATTAGAGGTGAAACGTCTTCTTTCAGAAAAGTTCACTTCCAGTTGCCTAACAGAACTCTGCAACTATTTTGATGTAACTTCTGGCAACAAGTTTTTTGCTCAAATGTTGCTAATTTACAAAACATCCTCCTGTGTAGGATACAGTAAGAGTAAATATATAGAATAAGATAACATCCAAGAGACACAACGGTGATTTTGCACCCTATAATCCTGCGTGTCATGTGAACATGCAGCTCTGATTGTTATCACAGTCAAACCCGGAGCAAATAATGTGTACTTTAAAAAAAAAAAAAAACAGAACTGGAATTTATTTACCCACCGGTTCAGTGTCTGTGTTGGTCCAACCTCAGCAGACTCTCAGCAGTACTTCAACATTATCATAGCACATTTAGCAGAAGACTAATCTAATCAGAGCTGCTCTCTCACAGTCCAGGAGGAATAGGCCACTGCTCCTCTGCTTTCCATTAGTGCACAGGTCCCTGCAGCCGGGGCTTGTCCTAATCCCATTTCCCCACTAAAGCCCAAACCCAAACAAGCACGGAGGACAATATTCTCCGGTCACACTCCTGTCGGCCGCCCCGGGGCCTCCTGATGGCTGCTAATGGACGACTGCAGTCTGGGAGATGCAAAGTCTTTGTGGCAGGAGTTGTAGCAGCAGGGTGCAAAGGAGCAGGGAGGTTGAGGAGCAGGGACAGAGCTGTAGATTGTTTAGGTAATGAAAACACCCACTGATGTGTTTTTAATCATTATGCTATTATTTATATTTCATGTTCAACATTTGTGAGACAAAAATAAACAGATTTTCATTAAATAAAACAAAAATAAAATGTACATGTTTAAATGAGATTTCTCTCATATAAACATTAATGACTGTACACAGGCAGGAGAGGTGGGATATAAAGTGTCAACATCACACACTGTACTGTATCTGGACCAAGAACTCCTAATTTACTCATCAGGTGTTGAGGTTTGTCACACATTTGTTAAATGAGTGTAGAAACTCATTGTTTTACATATACACTTGGTAGTAACTAAATTCTTTGTACACACTCTGTACATATACCCTGAACACATGCCACTCTAGTAAAAAAAGGCTGTGGTGTTAGAAAATTTGAGCACCACTTGTGGCTTCTTTTTCAAAGGTTTTATAAGAGAAAACAGGAATGGAGAGCTCAGCCCTCACTGCTGCTCTCGGTCCTTGTCTACAGCACATGTGGCCCAGATGCTGTGCCGCTGATCTAAACCCAGGCTCCTCCAGCGCCACCCTGAGTGTCTTGGATCACAGAGACACTCTCTAGGGACATCTGGAAAAAAGAGCCTCATCCAGAATTCTCCTCAAACAAGGATCCTGCGTTTGCTGCATATAGATCACATTACAAATCCCGTCATGGGCATTTGTACAAATTTCTTCATTGGAATTTTTGATTTCAGGTTTGAAAAGCAAGAGGTTGAAGTTTGAAATGCAATAAATAAATACAAACCTGAAAAAAAATTGGTAAGCTTACAATAAAACAGTTTATCACTTGGTCTCATTTTGAAAAAACATTTTTTACAGTTTGTGAAATGAAAAAATTGTTTTTTGTCTTTTCACAAGTGGACATTTTTTACCATTACTACATTTTTACAGTGGACTAGAGCAGCTCAACATTCTGTGTTCACTGTTGTTTGATTCCTCTCTTTACACTACAGTGATATCTGGACCGCAGGCAAGTTGAGGACACAGTCAATCATCGTTAAAAGCCGATGATGCAGGTGCAAATTAATGCAAAATTGCTTAATTGCTGCAAGGTTTTGCAAAACCAGCATTGGTTTCCTTTGAGGATACACAGTTAGGGATACTACAATTAGTACTGGGCCTAATACTTTATACAAATACTCATACGCAAAAAGCTTGTCACCACAGCCAGCTCTGTGCTTGTCAGCCAGTGTTGTGTGTTTTCCTCCCTCAGCTCAGTGTCCTGGAGGTATTTTAACAGATTTGTTCTGTAAAATTGAATCTGTTATGATACTTTGCATATTAGTATTGCACATTTCATAACTGATATTGAAATGCTTCTTTGTGTCATTAATGCGATGACACTGTCAGTTTCACGACTTTGTTTACAGGAAAATATTTGTGTGCCTTTGGTATTGGGACAAACCCAGTTTCCATCCTTTACACAATTTTTTTTTTCCCTGAATCCGAAAGTATTTTTTAGAATATTATTAACTGCAGATGTTGACAGAGATAAATTCTTTACACACTGGAAAACAACATCAATATGAATTTTCAAAAGGGATTTAATAGTCGTTAGGAAGGAAGCTGCTTTTATACTAAAAAAGTGAGACCAAACCTGTTTTTCAGCTAACCTGCTAATACGGCTAAACTTGCTTGACCTTTTCAGTTAGACTAAAACCTCCTTGAGGTTTCCATGCCATAAGTACTTTTCACCATATATAGGTGTTTCTCAAAAAAGAACTGTTCAGGCTTATTTCATAACTTCATATATGTACCAGCCAATACAATGTCATTGTTGTTTTGTTTCAGAATAATAATGACTAAAATTGCCATGGTCACTTCACCTAACTTTCTAACTCAGCAGCATAGTCTGTGTTAGCTTTTGGTCTGACTGATTGTCTGTGTGTTCACAGCTGGCAGCTACACCTAATCACAGCTATTAAACTAAATCAGTTACTCAGACCATTTTTTCTTCCTCTGACAGAAAATGTATTTGTTTTAACAAGATCTCTTTTCCCCCCAAAGGGAAACATTTTTCTATTCTTCAAGTGTTTTATTTTACTTTGTGTCTTAGTCTTGCTGAACTTAGAGCTGTTTTTGTTACATTTTGTAACACTGGGAAGACAGGCAGACAGGACCCAACTGCAACAGCAGTGAGACATGGATCAGGTGTAGAACGTTTGTTCAAAACTCAAATCACAGAAACTCAATGGATACAGGATGAGAACTGAAGAACAGCTCAGAACAACAAAGTAAACACAAGAACAGAGTACTGGCTCATTGAAATAAAAATACTAAACACAAAGCAAACAAAAGCACATGGCATGAGCAACTATCACCACAATCACAATGACCAAACAGATATTGAGTGAGGGAGAGAGGTATATAGACCCAGGACACCAGGTGACAGGAGTCAGACTAATGACAGAGACACAGGTGAGTGTGATGACATTGAATAACTTCACACACGCAGCTCACACTTTCACCTCTTTTTAACAAAAACGTTTTTTTTAGTGAGTTTAAATTATGTATGTTTTTTATTTTTAAATTATGGTTATTTAGTTTGTAAAATATACTGCAATATATTTTTGCTGTCAGTCCATCCATTACATTTTGGTAGGTTTTTCTTTTTTTAGTCACTAGACGTAATTACTAATGTTTAGTTATCTTATCTTATACATTGCAGTCCACTGTGAATCTCGGATATAAATACAAATATGTTGTTGTAAACAAAAATGATGATGAAAAAATGTATCATCATAATAGATAAAATACACATTTATTGTCCATATTTATCATCTTCTTTATTTTGACGTTTTGTTTTGGGGCTTTTTGTCGTTAAATGTGTTAATTAATTTAGTGAAGTTTCTGCATTTTCAAACAGCCAAGTGATTTGTAGTTGCTTAGTAACGGCCAGGACAATAGAAATGTTCAAAATACCTTTGGTAAATACCAAATTTTTTTATTACATCTATTCATTTGCTAAATATGTCACAGTTATAGCGTTTTAATATAATTGATTTCTCCCTAGTTTAATTGCCATGGTGCAGCAAATTATTTTCTTGTCTGTGGTAAGAATGTAGAAAATACACCTGGCCAGTCTTCCATCTCATGTTGTTGGTGTAATACTGCTTCCAGCTAGTATTTTGACACATCTGTCTGCAATATAAAAGGAGGGTTAGGGTTATAGGAGGATATAGGAGGGCTGCTTAGCAAGTCTCTACTTCTTTGATACAGCGATCTGGTGATCAGTTGTCCAATTAATGCAGGGAGTAACCAACGTGGTGCCCGGGAGCACCTGCTAGCCCCCATGAACTACCTAAGGTGCCTTTGGGGTATGTTCTAAAAATAAAACCAGTCAACAAGAGGGTCAAAAATTGCACTGCTATTGTATGTCCCAGAACGTATAATTATTACATTTTTTGGGTAGTCTGCTTCATTATTACAAAGTGCCCTTGAAGTAGCTCCCCTTTTCCCTTGAACTTTACCCTTGCGGCTCTGGGGGTTGGTGGCAGGACTATATTCAACTGGGTTCTGAAAGATTTCAAAAAAGGGCCTGGCCAGTCGGGAGAAATCTTAGATAAAGGACCTGTAGTAACTCAGGAATCCCAGCAGTGCTCAGACCTCTCTGACAGTGCAAACTTTCCGCTCCTTCAGAGCTATCACTGGTTCCTAATCTTTTGCATCAGTGTGGATCCCTTCTTTGGATTTAGTCTGATGCCATGTTGTCTTATCCAGTCAGAGGTGGATCAGATGTTCATCAAATGTTTTACAGTAGCAAAGGATATTGTCTAAATACCTCACACAGCACTCATTCAAAATGTCTTATAGCACTCTTGCCATACAAAGTCCAGTCCAAACGGATGGTAGAGCCATTCAGATGTCCTGATCCTTTGCTCACAAAACCCTGATTGTACACGCTACCCTTTATCTAATGTAGAGAACAAGGTATTCCCTCCCAAGCTAGTCAACAGATTCCTCTATCCGGTATGGCAAGGGATGACAGTCAGGGTACGGTCTTATAGTTCAGTTCACGAAAGTTGATGGAGAGTGGAGACTATGATCTTTGTTGTGCACACAGACAACAGGAGAAGAGTTAGTTGACAAAGATGTTTTAACCCAGCGTTGTTGCGGAAGATTTTGGATGTCCTCTTTAACAGTTATGTATAGGGGTTTCTGAATGGAGCTGTAACATTTCTGAACAGGATTGTAAGCTGTGTTGATTTTTAACTGTGATTCTGTAATACGACCATTGACCCGTTCTTATTTCACAAATATGTATGACTCTTCGAAGAGCATTAGGAGAACCATATGTTTCTATTTTAGTGGTCTAGGTAAAATGCGGCTTCATTTGATTCTTTTACCAAAACAGCTACCTGATCAGCAACCGCTGCTGCGTGTGCATTCATACTCACTGTTGCTACCACTATTACCACTGGTTCGGTCTCTGCCTCCGGATCACCGTACTCTTCAATTGATGCTTTACCACCTCCTGCAGCTATTTGTGGTAAATGCAGTTCATCAATGAGGTCTTCTAGAAAGATTAGCCATCCCTAGGTACTTGAGGCTCCTCAACTGTTTACTAATGAAGTCAACAACAAAGGCCGAGGCTTCCACGTTAGTTGCATCCTCACCTGGCCAGTCTGCTTCCATCTCATCTTTCCATAACACTGCAATTTTGTAGAGCAGGGCTGTGTCTACAGAACTGGTTAGCTGATGAAGCTGTTGCTGAATCTCCCATTGCAGATGTCGTAGAGCTGCTATCTCTGAATACCTCTGTTGCTCTGTTCATAAGCTCAGGAAACCAGACATTAGGATCCCAAAGTTCTTGGACGATTAGTACTAACAAGAACGTTAATCATGGATGAGCCCCCAAATTTGTTGCCTTCCTGGCTTGATAGCCAGGATGTTCAGATTATTTTCTTGTCTGTGGTAAGAATAAAAGAGATGTAGGTTTTGCTGCTGCTATCATCACAAATGCAAGATTTATTTTTCCTATCTTTATGTAAGTCTCATTCTATCTCAAGTGGGATTCGCCTCCTAGAGAAAGACTGTTTGACTTTTTTAATTAAAAAGGTGAAAAAAAAAAAAAACTTATTAGAATTATTTCAATATTGATACAAAATGTTGGACAACTGTGGATGCTGAGAACAGAGGGTGTTTAGTCAAAGCTTTAAACACAGCCCAGAGCCACCAGTTTACACATCAGCCACTGCTTCAATTATCCAATTTTTGAAGGCGTTTGTGCACACACACAGAATTTGGACTTCTAACAGTTGACAGTCGCTCGGCCCACATGTAAACCAGATCACTCAACCCACTCTGACCTCAATCAGTAAACACACTTAGGTTACAGTGGTTTGTTCTGATTGGTTTCTACTGAAGCCTTAGACTTTGGGTTTTTAGAGGTTATTTTAAAAAAGTTGGCAGTGCTTGGTTACTTATCAGGAATGAGTAACAATTTGGGGCAAAAGCTCTTTGAGTTAATATAAATTACAATAAAGCCTGTCGATAACTGAGACTTGCATTTGATTTCATTACCAACGTTAGAGGTCATGTTTCTTCTGAGATAGTTGTTCAGACCTAAGTTTGGATCCTCCTGTCACATCTAAAATCATTTGCAGTTTTTAGTTTTTTGGAGGTTGGAAAAAAATCATCCTCCTGATATTGAGAAACAGGTTTTGTGCCAGTATGAGGCCCATGGATACTTTTCCTGTTTTTTTTTTTTTAAAACATACACTGAGGCTACCAGCGCTGTGAGCAGGAGAACAGCAGTTGCTCTCCAGCTGGTGGGCTGGTTTTGAGGACCATGGTGGACCCCTTCCACCACCACTTTCCTCCAGCCCCCATTAGTTTCACAATGCCTCCCTTGTGTGAGATAAGCACTGCGCGCTGTGAGGGCCCTGCGGCACTATTTTCACAATCAGCGCTGGTTTGTTTTCTTTAGGCCTCAAAGCTGGAGTCTGTCAGGAGAACAGCAGGCTACCCGCACTGTAGCCTGTGTCAGGTAGAGACTAACTGTTCTGAGGTCTCCTACAGGGTGGGCTGTGCCAGGTTCCAGGGGCTCTTGAACATTTACTTCTTGTTTGACTCTATTTGTTTACTTAACTGATCCAAAGCTAGACAGATTTCCAGGTATAGGAACAAACATTTACTGTAGCTAAGTCTGCATTATGTAGCTGCACTAAAAACTAAAGTGATAGGTCCAATACTCAGGATTGGTATCGGTCCAATATTGGTCAAAATTTCAGGACAGAAAAATATCTATGGGCCATCTGACCCAATACTGAAAGCCCAAATGCACATCTTAAATTTGTACAACACAAACATATTCTCAGCAATGGCAGACCGCAGCATGGTGGAGGAGAAAACAAGGTATCGGATTGATATCGGTATCGGAACATACTCCAAGATGCAGTATCTGTATCGGACATGAAAAAGTTGGTTTGTGCCATCCCTGGTTCAGATTTCATCTTGTATTATATTTGAACAGTTTATTTATTATATTTATATGAAATGACTTCCTACTCAACAGTGCTCTTCCAGTTTATAGATTTATGCATATTCCAAATGACTCTTTCACTGCTGTACAATAATGTCTTTCTGCACATTTTGTATTTGTATATTTCACATATATAAATCTGAAAAACAAAGAAAGTGAAAGGTCTGTCTCTCTACTGTTTTTCCTGTTGGTGGCGTTAATCAGTGTCATCACACTCACCTGTGTCTCTGTCATCAGTCTCACTCGTGTCACCTGGTGTCGCCTGTTTATATATTCCTCTCTCCCTCACTCTCGGTCTTCTGTTCTGAGTGTGTGCTGTGTGGTCTGTGGTTATGATTTGTGTTTGATGATCATGCCTTGTCTTTCAATGAGTTTTGAGATTTTGCACTTTGTGAATTAACTGTCTGCCCCTGAAGAGCATCTCTATTGTGCTGCATTTGGTTCCAGTATGCTTCCTTTCATGTCAGAATGTCTAAAACTTAACGGACAGGTTAATACTTTAATGGATATTGTTTGTATTATATTCTCCCTTAAAAAAAGTACATTGCCAATAATCCTACTCAATGTTCATTCCTTTTTATTTGGAGGTAATAAAACTGTGGTCTGACATTATGGGTGTTTATAGTAAAAAGCCACAGTGCAAAAGACCCATAAGAGTCATAAGAATGTTTTCTTGGATAAAGACTTTTTGGAAAATGACAGTAAAATTTAATTAGAAACAGTTGGTTTGAGCAGAGCTCTGGAGATGCCCAGAACCAGGGTGGCTGTTACACAAGTTTAAACCAGATTTACATAAGAAAAAGTCATTTGGTTTAAAAATAAAAAATTAAATTAAAAACATCATCAATTACTGATAGTAATAATTGAACAGTCAAGTGTTGTTTAGTTTTGCACTTCTTATCTGAAGTGACTCACTTATCAGTGAATCTCGTCAACAGTGTGATGGCAATGTTAGTGCAGTCATTGCTTTTTAGATTTTCTTCATTCCTCTGTGTGTTTTGGCCTGTCAGAGGCCTCCAGCAGCCAGGACTCCTCTCAGCCTCACTCCCTGATGACTGCGAGCTCCAGAGAAACAGGAAATGGTGATAGTGTTACAGCGCTTTCCATCTCTCTCTATCTGTATCCTCCTGTTTCTTTTTTTTTTCTGACTATAAGAACAAAACACCAGTACTAACATGCATGCATGTGTGTAGAAATATGAACCCAGACCAGAGTGTGGGCCAAAGCAGATATGTTTTATTTGTCTGTTTATTTGTGTGCATGTTGAATGATAAAAGTGAAGGATGTCTCCATACAAAGTTTTACAAACTGGTAGGATTTTTAGAGTACGTATTCCTTTGTGTACTCACTGATACCAAATACAATCATCAATACTTTTTAGGTTGGCGCAACTCTGTGGGAAATTGGGCAATATGCACTTAGTATTAGCGCTCAACCCAAACCACAGTAAGGACACGACACAGGCAAATGTTCACAGCCTGTTTTATTTTTTTCTCATTAACAGACTATTCTGTCTGTCAGTCTATTTTAATCCAGAAGGAAAGAAATCTTGTTGTTTTCAAACTGACACTGTTTTCACATTAGACAATACATCAATTACAACGAAGGACAAATTAAATTAATGACTAAAACTGCACTGTTAACAGGGTCAACTGAACAGAAAGTGGGTTGAGCTTTTACACCAGTAGCACATTTCACTCTCCTGCTTTCCAGTAAACATGATTTAAAAGTTTTAACAAACCAGTTACAACACACAATTTCGGTTAAACACAAAAATAACTTGTAGTATTTTCCAGAATATGAGTTGCACCAGTGCCCTCTAGCGGCTGTCAGTGTGAAAATAACAAAGTGAAATTATGTATTCTAATACTGTATATAAGTCGAACCTGAGTACAGTGGAACCTAGAGGTATACAAGCACCTCCGCATACAAGTATTTCAAGGTACGAGCAAGCCGCTGTGCTAATTATGGCTTCAACATACGAGTTAAGACTGTAGATACGAGCACACTTACAGATGCCGACGCTAGGTGACTGAGCACTCAGAGCAGCCCACGGCGCCTCACTTGTTCACTTCAAATGTTCATCGACCTCTGTACGTACCTCCCGTGAGTCTTCCGTATGTACCGTTATCTACGTGATTTTCTCTTTATTTTGTGCATTATTCTTCATAATAGTGATTAGTCCTTAGAAAGTGAGTGGTAAGGATGGTAATGAGAAGAAGAAACACATGATGACCATGGAAATAAAGCATTAAATTGTCGATACAAATGAGTTTGATGCCCGCTAAAGAAATAATACAAATTGAAAAAGGAGGAGACTTGGAGGAAGAACCAGGACATGCTGAAGCGATTATGTCACTCAGCTATCCTGGGAACGCCTCGGGATCCCCCAGAGCGTCCTTGCTCCGACTCTTACCCCCGCTACCTGGCCCCGGATAAGCGGAGGTAATGAAAAAAAAAACACACACACGTTAATTCTAAGGTTATTTAAGTGACGTAGTGCAGTGTTTCCCAACCTTTTTTGGGCAACGGTACATATATATCATCAGGGCAAACCCCACGGCACACCACCAAACAAAAATCTCATAAAAAGTATATATAATGAAATATAATAATATTCTAGTTTAAATTTACTAAAAAATGTTCAGTTAAAGACAACGCTGATATACTAGCAGGAATTGAAGAAAGACACAAAGGTCTTCTTTAACAGCTTTGATTATCTTTTCTTTGACAAACAAAGAAAACATTATTTGCAAGAAATAAATACTAATTTTGGGACATTGGATAGTTTTCCACGGCACACCTAATGATCTCCCGCAGCACACTAGTATGCCAGGCACAGTGGTTAGAAATCACTGACGTAGTGTACGTGTAAGATACGCTACAGAATCAAATGTCAACATACGGCCAACTCTCTTCCCTGTCTTCCTCTCTCCTTCCTCCTCCTCCGTACATGCCGCCATTAGCCGCTACTGTATTGTCTGTCTCGAAGATAAGAACTCATAATCAAAACAATATTTTATTTTAAATCACAGGAATCCTTATATACTATATATATTTTTGTGTACTGTCTCTATAGCAATTAAAAACATGTTTTTTCCATTGTTATTAGCACTAATAAAGGAGTTTTTTAGAGGGCCGGGACGGATTAATTTTTTTTTCTGTTATTTCTTATGGGAAAACATGATTCGAGATACGAGCGCGGTCCTGGAACAAATTATGCTCGTATCTTATGGTTCCACTGTATAAGTCGCAAACCCATAAAAATTGTGACGTATAGTCCGGAAACCATGCAGTTAAACTGAGTAGCAACAGCAGTATATTCACATGGTAACAAAGCAAATCTTACAGTAAGCCCTGTTCATGTTGTCATCTTTGATTTTAACATTCTCCTAAACTGCTTATATTGTTGACTTAATTAAATAAACGACTCATGAGAGCAACACGACACTGAACTGCAGTAGCTAAACAACATCACACTGGCTGACCAGTGCACAGCTGGTTGCCACGAAAAGCTGTTAGAAGCTCGTTAGTTCAGCACGTTTTCAAGTGCTGGAACAATTTATTGAAAGGGGTGTCGGGGCCAGTACGGTTACTAATAGGGGGTTATCTGTGTGTCCCTAAAATAGTGTATATTATTTTAATATACACTATTAAACAGCCAATGTTAAAGGACGTAGATAAGACAGGTCACAGGAAATGACCAGCAGCTGAATTTGAATGGAAGTTTTAAAGATAAATAAATAAAACTACATCTCACTTCATCGGTAAACATATTGATGAAAAACTGCTGCTTAGTGCTAGCCTTGTCAGTGGTGATGTCAGTTAATATCTGATCTTCATTATGCAGCTCTGAAATGTGTTCAGCTGAGGACACGACGAGGATACTTTATTGTTCTAGGCATATTTTAAAACTATCAAAGTTATCAAATGATTAAAAATGTCCCAGGTTTTTATACAAAAAGAGACCCTGATGTTGAACCCTCCCTGGGGGAATTGTTGCATTAACAGCAGATCTGCTACAACAAAGTATATGGTTCCTCTTGGGTTTGAACCGAGGACCTACTGTGTGTAAGCTTCAATATGGAACCAATAAAATTAGTTGTGTGGGCTGGGAGTTTAAACCCAGGCCTCCCAGATGGCAGGTAACGGATTCGTTTTACAAAATCATTGGTGTAATTATGGAGTGCTTTTTGAATGTCCTAGCATTTATAAAATTATAAACATTAGTTTGTAACCCATGTGTTCCTAAATATTTGCTATTTACAGTTACAGTTGTTTGTAACCATGATGTAGTACTTAAAATGTACTACATCATAAAATTAACTAATATAACTGCCATTTTTCCCCTACTGTATATACCCTTTTTGTATTTTTAACTTTTTTTTTATTTCTGTTGCTACTAAAAAGACAATCAGTGTGTCAATTGAAAGCAATGTGGTGTCTGCACAGGTGGACAACACACACACGCAGAGCCCGAGAGTGTTTATGAGTGACTTCAGCTCTGGCCAAGCGTGCGGTAAAGCCACCCAGTTCCAGTCGTATCAGTAGGAAACTGCTAACTGGCCCCTGTGGACTGCCAGGTTTTTATAGCCAAAAAAAAAAGGAGCCACAGTTGAGTAAAAGGAGATAGACTGGCTCTGACTTCATAGCATTCTGTGGTCTGCACTTCCCCTTTGACTCCTTTTTTCACTTCAGAGTTCTTTCTCTTTTGCTGCCTCCGCTTTAATGTGACATTAAAATGCAGCTGGATCCAGTCCCTTATTCTTTGAATGTGACTCAACTTCATTTAACAGCCTTAAAAACTGTGCTTTATCATTTCAACTGTCCATGGAAAAAAGACATATTTGTCATAAAAGCCTTTAATGCCTTCAAGAAGTTCCAACATTCCAATATACTTACAATATCAGTAAGAAAAATCCACTCCTTAAAAAAAAAGAAAAGCTCTTTTTGTGCTTTTGAGGCTCTTAAACTTCCTTCGCACTCAGTTCTTTAATGATAAGTTCTATCTTTGCTAACTTTAAATTAAGTTTTGAAAATATTAGAGACGCTATATATTGGCCACATTTAGTTGTGATTTGAAAAATCCTGGGCTGTGAATTATTTTTCAGTCTGCTGCCATGGTCTACCATGATAGCTACACATTTGCTTTTAGCTGTTCTCAACTTTCAGGTAACTCTGACAAGATAGTTTCAGCCTACCTTTAGCAACTTTATGCTGTTTTATAACATTTTTGTTGTATTCTAACATTGGTAGCTATATGTTAACTTGACACATTTATATGTAGGAATGCAGTATGTACATTTATTTATTTTTATGAATTTGTTCAAATTAATTCAGGCTCACTATGCAGTATATTGCCACTCTTGGTGAATTTGAGTTAACATGTCTTTAGCTTGACCTTAAGTTTTTATGACTTGCTATCTACTGACTACATATGTTCTAATGTACATATTATGGACACAGTTTGTTAAAGCCCAAATATTTTTTTGTTGAACATACAAAACAAAGAAATCTTGATATTTGTTCTTTGGTCCAGTCCTTCTTTTTAGGACGTCATCCACACTTTTCTTTTATACAGCTAAAATAACTTCACCACATCCCATTTTTCTTAAAAAGAGGTTTCAATGAAGGCACATGAAGTAACCTCTGGGGAGCACAGATGTGGACGACTCAGGGCCAAAAGCAACCATCTCTCTGTGCCAGAATCCAACTATTAAAATCTGCCTGCAGTAAGTAACCATGAAACCAAGCCTCGGTGCAGTGGGATCTGTCCGTCAAGCATGAACCTGGGTTATAGTGTGTGGAGGGGGGCGGGGGAGGGGGGGTACAGTAAGAGGCCTGATATGGTGGAAAACTCACGTGGGAAGTTTAGTTTATACTGGACAGGGCAGAGCTGACACTAAAAAGTCGTAAAAGTCAGTGTTCACGTGCAGGAACTTTCCGGGTTTGTGAGGCGTGTCAGTCACATTCAGGTGCAGACAGTAAATGCAGATACAGTTCGTAACATTACAGTAAGCAAAACCTTCCACATGCACCTGTGCTCTGAGGTCCATTCCAGACATTCGAAAACAAAATGTTGATTCCAAAGTGTTACTTATACCAGATTCCAAAAAAAAAAACTACTGAATGAAATAATTTATTGAGCAACTTTTCATTATTTGAAACACAATTTTCTCCTACAGCTTGATAAGTGTCATGGTTAGACTCTTTTCTGCTGAGCCTTCGATGCTTCTTCTTCTTCAAGTAGTGTCACTTACACAACCATTTTAATCTTGCTGTGGGGTGCAGCATTATAAATACATTAAAAGAAATTGATGACAATTTTTTTTTTAATTTCCGATCAATTGCCTAATTTCCTGCAATCAATCAGGATTAACTTCATCAATAATTAATTAATTAATAGTGTTTTACGCACTTATTTTATAGGTGCTAGATAAAAAAATATAATTTATTTTTGGTTTACAAACAGTTCATAAATGTACTTTTGAAAGTGCTTTTTTGGTAATGTATAGCAGTGATGCATCAGTACTTCAGTGATATATGTTTAAACTTCTCTGCTGAACTTCATGGAGGTGATGTCGGGATAAAGTCGTCGCTGATTGGATGTTGCAGCACATATTTCCAACTTCAAATGTGTCGCGTCAGATGCTAATACACTTCATGCGGGATGCATCAGAAGCTCCAAGTGGTAAATCGCGTGCTGTCGTGCGTCTAGTGCGTTTGGTTTGAAGTCTGTATGTTAAAGGTTCAACACTCTTTGTGCAACAAAGTGGTCATAGCGAAGCCTTCATACTCAGTTCTACAGCAGAACATGCAGAAAAGTGTGTGTGTGCACTTTAACTCATCTAATGTGACCTGGAGGGGTGCCAAGGAGTCCAGGGAAGGTGGGCAAGCCCGTGTCCCGCCAACACCTCTCCACAGCCCTGTTGAAATGTTTATTTATAATTCTCTTCCAGCTGCACCTCCCCCTGTTGTCTGCCAGACACCATGCCAATCTAAACATGCTCGGCCCCTCAACACTGGTCCAGAGCATAATTTCAGAAAAAAGAGAACCTTCTCCCCAAACGTTCTTTTCCTCTGGTAGAGCTTCTTTTTTTTTTTCTTCCTCTTCACTCAACTCTTCCACCCGCCTTCTGTCTCTCTATGTCGCTATGGGAGAGCAGAGCTGAGTAAAGACAGAAGAGAGCAGAGGGAGGAGAGGATGGATTGGACAGAAGAAAAGAGGGAAGGTTTTTTTTTTTTTTTTTTTTTTTTTTTACTGCTGCCAGTACTGGCTGCTAAATTGGTTTCAGAGCAGCAGTTGGACTCCGGGGATGTTCGGCACACACACCAGCCGATGAGCTGTGTTTGCTTTCGTGGGGTGTAGGAAATGTGATCTCCATCCATGGAGCCAACCCACATCCCAGGCATCACTACCTCCAAGAATGAAGAGAGGGGACAGGGGCGGAAAGTGGAATCATTGATACTTTAGGAGGAAAAATAAAACCATTCAGGTCAGGATGTACAAAACTGAGAAGGGTTTACTGGCAATAACTGTAATACAACAGCCACAGGTATGTTTGTACAAGTGCCCAATCACTTAAGATTCAAATGTGTTTGGAGTTTTTAACTGCTTTCATATCAGTGTGAGGTAAAGTTCTCTGGAGCCAAAACAGGATTTACCAAACCAGCTCTTTCTTCAGTGAAAACAGTGTATGTGAGGTTCTGACTGAGATGTAGCAAAACCAGTATCAGTATCGTCCCTGACACTTCATTAAATACTTGTACTCATGCTTATCTAGCAATCTAATACTCCTTAACGACTTTTCACCACAACCAGCTGTGCAACAGCCAGTATTATGTGTTTTCCTGCTGTTGCTCAGTGTCTTGTTTCTCTCAGGGATATGATTTATTTTAATATCGCCACAATGTCAGCAGTTTGGAGGCAATCTTAACATTGGCTATGGAAACAGGAGCAAGTCTGACTGTGACATTTGTTCTGCTAGGGGAAAACGAAATCAGGATCTTACTCTCCATTGAATTAATCATTAATAATAAGTTATTTAACAATTATTAAATTATAGAAATAGTGCTACACAGTTGAACTGACACTTTGTTCACTAAAAAGCATGAGACAATATTTTTAACTAAAATTAAAATCGCTATAGTTGTAAAAGTCATTTTTTGATCAGCAAGCTATGCTATGCAGAAAGTGTTTTTGTTTTTTATCTTGGGTTATTAATATTATTTTTGTTTGTTGATATTGTGACCAGTGTCAGTTAAGAGACTTTGTTTAATGACATTTTTTTTGGTTTGTTATCATCCCAGGCAATGGTTGCCGAAGTGGGGGCCACTAGGGGACCTCAGAAAATTGGTTGGAAGACAAGAAAAAAGGGCAAAACACTTTTTTTTTATTCTCAAGTTTCCAAAGTTACATGATTGCACCTCGTGTTGTGAGTTGCATTCATGCAGGTGCAACTTCATTATGACAACTTCACCATGACAACCTCACCATGACAAAGGTACAATCTGTGTAAACCTAGCAGTTTAGCCTGTTATCAAGTTGCACTGCTCCTCAAGCTAGCATGTAGCTAGCTAGAGCAAAATGGACAGGTTTTTGATTGCAATGTTCATTAATAATTTTCTGATTGTTAACAAATGTAATAATTATTGAATACTGAATAAAATTGTTTAAGAAATTCTAAAAGCTGATGTAGCCAGAAACTAATGCTGTTTGGGGAGAAAAGTTTCGAAACCCCTATGTACTAAGATGTACATATTTTATGATGTGTTTGTTTTGTTTTTTTGTGACAAAACACTCCCCTTTGATTTCCATTTCACAAGTTAAAAAAAAGACAAAACTCCTGAAAAAAAAGATTTTTAACAGTCTCTCTTCAAACAGAAAAGGATAAATGAGAGTTTTCTCAAGATTGGGAAAAAAATATATGCAATTAACATCAGTAATGCAATCAAAACCCCAAACCACCATTGGCCACACAGCACTGAGCGATACGCGTCGCTGCTGCTGCGCAGTCTTCATCGTCGGAGGAGGTAAATTATTCATAAGGGATGCAAATGTGTCAATTAAAGGAACGTACAGAGATGTAGTTGAATCCCTGAGCTGTTGCTCACTGTCTGTTTTATTTTTCTGTTAGCCTCCATGTTTGTAGCTCAAGGATATTGTAATTAGCACATTAATTCAACACAAACACACAACAATGAGGGACAACGGTAGTTGAGCAGGAGGACAAAAGGGTTAAAAAAAAAGAAGAAAATGTTCTTCAGCTGGATATGAATCAGGTTCAGTGACCTACAAACTTTAATCCTGTAAAGTCTGACACTTTTTTTACTGAATTGTTAATGAAACATAAAAATCGGTACAAAAATGTGTTTTATTAAAACAATAACATCTGAAAATACAGAAAATGGCAAGCTAATTTTCATCTAAAATATATCTGGTTAATTATTAACCATAACCATTAACCATAATTTGGTTAATATATAGACTGCTCCAACATACAACAATGGATGCTAAATGTTAGCCAACAGCAATGGGTAACAAATAAACAACCACAATGTTGACAAGACAATGTAAATCACACTTGAGTTTCACCAGGGAAGAATTTCTACCCCAAAATTTGAAGTCAGTTCTCCCCATAAATATTGCACTAATATAAACCAGTTCTTAAACAAGATACCTTAGTGTTAGCAAGTTGACTTTAACTTAAGATTACCACTTTTATTGCAGCCATTTATTTAAAATTTTGGTTTGTTTGTAGTCCTTGATATGATGCTAGCGAGGAATATTATGAAACTGGACGCTCTTTTCTCTAACGCCTCTTCCTCTTCCTCTTCCCACCACATGTCCTGTGTGTGTGAAGCCGCCACAGCAGTAAAAGCAGCAGAGAGCTGAGGTGTAATTACCCAATCAGTGTGTGCCATCCTTATTAAAACACTACTAAGAGTGCTCCATTATTGAAATGCTCCCCACTGGACTCTTCTTCATTCATTACGTAAATTAGCACCAGAGCCTTTAATAATTCATGTAGGACCATGTGTATGTTTTTCTATCCTCCCTTCTCTCTCCTGCTGAGGAAAACTGTGACAAAGACCAATGAAATGTTAGAGAACAGTAAATAGAGAAGAACGTAGTACAGGGTAAATGGAAATAAAACACAGACTAATTTAATTACTATGTGGTGATAGTTCCCTTTGTATTTTAATTTAGAAAATAACCATAAAATGTTTCCTCTTTTAAACAGGGACTACAGGGAGTTGTGTTTTTGTTGTTCCAAATACTGGCTCTGGCACCGGCCATGGTACTGAGTCTGGCGTCCATTTATCAAAATCTAATCTAATTAGTACAATTAGTATAATTTCAAACATTTTATTGTCTATTTCAAAAATATTTTTTGATGACATATGGGACAGATAAGTACGTAAAATATTTGTCAAACAACACAGTCAAAATTTTATTGTCTAAATTTTGTCTAAATTTTATTGTCTATTTCAAAAATATTTTTTGATGACATATGGGACAGATAAGTACGTAAAATATTTGTCAAACAACACAGTCAAAATCCAAATGTATTAATTAACACAAAATACACACATAATTATGCAGTAAACTGTTCTGCCTTTTTTATTGTGAGAACAAACACACACACACACACACACACACACACGCACACGCACACACACACACTCAAAGCATCCAGAGAAGTAAGAAGGCAAATAATAATTTCTTCAAAAGAAGAAAAATGTCAGGGTTGGTTATAGATTTTTTTTAAAGCAATAAAGGCTGAAAAAACTAGTCTGGCTTTCGTCTGAACATTCAACACATTACAAAAGAGCTGGCACTGAGACACAGAAGGGAGAGATGGAGAGACAGGTTGTGTGTATGTGTGTGTGTTCCTCCATCAGACCAGGCCGCGCCCGTAATGGGACTGGATTCCGATCAATAGAGACGCTCCTCAGGCCATTGGTGGGCGTAATGACTTTAGGTTTCTCAATAATTAAGATATTGTCACTGTGCTGACTGCAGGGTCAGCCAATCATTAACCCCATGTTAAATATGCCTTTGTTTTAATTGCTTTGCCTTAACTCCAGATATGCAGGAAGGGAAAAAAAAATAAAGAGACAGGATCCTTTCCATACCTTAGGTTGAGCCCATGAATGAATAAGAATCTGAGGGGAAGAGACGCAGAAACATATCAGTAAAACCAGTTTTGACTTCAAGACTTCAGGTATTTTATCTCTCTGCATATACGACATGTCTTTTTTAATTGGAAGATTTAGCAGAATCCTCATTCACTTAATGCTCCTAAAACTTATATCATTAAAATGTACTTTATAATTTACTCCCTTCTGTTGCTGTTTTCAGGAAATCTGCCACCGGAGGTTTCCCAAAGGAACTGCAGTGTTTTTGAGGATTTTTTATTTTTTTTAACTCCATCCTCAAAAGCAAAAATAAACATGCTGAGGTTTGCCATGAGAAACGAGAAACTCTCCCGAACAATTTATTCAACCTTTCTTCTTCAAGTGGTCTCAGTTTTAATTTGAATATTTAAAGGTAACATGAAGTGCACACAATGTGTTTTGAACATTTCTGCTGAATGTTCAGGTGGTCGAGAGAGTGATGCTACAGTCTAGTCAGACTCTAATGTTCCTACCTCATTTCCCCTCCACACCCAACCCTTCCTGAGAATCTCTTCTCGCTTCAGCTGGATGATGAGAAACAATGAATTTGAATCTGATGTGCTGCCATTCTCCTCTCTGTCCACACACACACACACACACACACCTCTGCCTCCCTCTCGTCTCTAACGTCCACCCATTGGCTCTCAGCAAATGGACTAAAGCACCACTCAATAGGCTGATGCACTCCGTCAAGGCGAAAAGAAGAGGAGGGTAGGGGAGAGAAGAGGAGGTGGGATGGGAGGAGGAGATGCTTGACCTTTCCTACCGCGGGGGGGAAACGCAATTCATATCGGCCCCGGACCAGCTGCCCGCTAAACGAACATCTCATCCAATTTCCAGACACTTGCAACACAAAAAAACAGGGGTGGGGAAGGAGGTGAGGGGGCGATGGCAGCCTGGATGGTGAGCAGGGAAGTCCTGATGGATTTTAGATTGGTTTCTCAATTTTTCTCCAATCCAGAGAGAAGAAACAAAGAGAAAAATACAAACAGCCAATAATATAAGAGCTCACCCACATTTACTCTGATATCAGACTGGAAATATCTCAGCTGGGATATGTGTGTTCAGATGTTCAAATGTCAACTTGTAGAGGAGTTAATTATTATGGTCCTGTTCACCTTGTTATTATTTAGCATGCTGCTAAAATGTACCAACATTTTTTGAATATATATATATATTTTTTTAAAGTAACTTTTAATCACAGTAACATATATGAAATGTAATTTTTTTTTATCATCTCTCATTATATTGACAAACACCTTTAGCAGTTGTCTTCCCTACAGAAGCCTGAAAGGAAGATTACATTACAAGACCCTGAAAAATGAAAAGTCTAATGATCAGTGAGTACATTAGTAATGAGCTAAACATGTAGCTATATATATAAATATATGTAACTACTTGTTGACATATACCTTGCAAACCACCGTCCTACTGTATGATCTGCTGACAGACCAACTGACCAAACTGCCTAACGACCCATCAGTCCACAACTTTATCTAACTAGTTCACTAACTATCTATTTGCATACTCCACACCTGTCAACCTCAACAGTTGACCTACCTACTAATAAACAACCTACTGAACTACAGTACCTTCTGTAGATGCTAATCAACGACCTACTGCTAATATACGTCTAGATTGATTAGTTTTTTCACTGAAAGATTTCTTAAAATAAAAATCGAATTTAAGAATTAACATTCTTTAACTTTTTATTGTTGTTATTGTTTTATAGAAAATACCTGTTATTTCATCAACACTGTTATTTTCCAGCAGACAACCATCTATTGAGCTTGAATAATACAGTCAACATTAAAGTTTAGCTTTAATAACTTTTTATTTCTCTTTTCTTTGCTGTCTTTTGCGGTGGACTTAACAGAGATCGATGTCTGGGCCGCCGTAAAGAGTCGTAACAAAGACGGCCAAACTGAGACGCACAAACAAATGAGCTTAAATACGCAGACATACAGTGCCGTAAACAAACACAGCAACACATGCCTGCAACAAGGAGGTAAACAATTCCCACTTTGGAGAGCAGCAGTTTTTGCCCGAGGCAACAAACCAATCATAGCTCTGCTGTATGAGCATGTTTTTTAGATAAACAACTGGTATTGGTAATTTGGCACAGCTCCCTTGGACATAACAATGTGTCCTTAAAGCGTGAATATACACCAAATGAGCCACTGAGCAGCAGCAGCAGCAGCAGCAGCAGCAGCAGTAGAAGATACAGCAACTCAGAGCCTCGGGTCTCCTGGGTTTTTCTGTTTTTCTCTCTAGTCTGGTGTCTGCCTGTCTGTCTGTCTGTATGACACTGTTAGGCCTGGTCCAATTAAACCTATTTAGGGAGGCTTCAGCCTCAGGCTCACCAGGGACGCAGCGTGTCACCCTACCTTCCTACGGAACCTATCCTCCACAGAGATGCGACTCTGCCTGTAGGAAAGATGGATTGTGTGGTATGATGAAATTATTCCAGGTTTTAGTGAAATAGGCAACATTCCATGATCAGCTTTTGAAGATAACCCCAGCCAACATGTCCATGTGAGTTACACCATGGTTTCATTCGGGTAACATGTGAAAATAGACCACATTTATCGATAGCACTTCAGCTAACCATGTACAATTGGCAGGAAAACTGCAGAAATGATACAGTGGAGCACAATTCTTTCTTTTAAAACACAACTTTAACCCAACCCTTTATGAAAACGAAATAAAGAAACAATAGAAACATTGACAATAAAGAGGGAGGTTAAATATAAACACACACACAACACTGACTGATAGAAATAACATTCCTAACATCTATCTTCACCTAGGTATTATTTAGCATTCTGCTTAAATGTACCAACATTTTTGAATTATATATATATATTTTTTTAAGTAACTTTTAATTAAAGTTACATATATGAAATGCTGAAAATGTTTTGATCATCTTCCATTAAATAGATGAAACCTTTAGCAGTTGTCTTCCCTACAGAAGCCTAAATGAACAGTTTTCTCTTAGCTTTTATCCATACCTGTGTTTGTATCACCAAAACTTAAATATAAATAATATAAACATAAATATAGTTAAAGGACATATTCTCCTAAATCTCAATATTTTCCGATTCTCTTATGCGTGTGGATAAATGTATGATTTTTTCGTGTGTAAATGCCTGTTTGTGTCCACGGCCGTCGGTCCATGCATGGCGGCCTCTCTCTCTTTTCTCTCTGTCTCTGTCGTGTCAGGGACAGCTTGGTGCTGAGGGTGGCAGCCGGAGAAAATGATGATGATGAAATTAAAATTCCGCGTCGGGCAGAAGGGGCTGCCTGCGATTTCACTGGCGGCTGCGAGCGCATCGATCTGTTCCAGCATTTGACTTTCAACCATGACAAAACTGTGGGCAAATTAATTGTTCTCCAGGATATTAGGCATCAGAGTCCATTAATCCTCTCTGGAGCTCCACGCCACATGAATACTAATTGTCTTTCCAGGCAGCCGTCTCATCCCTGACTATTCTCCTCTTCTCTCATTTGGAATCTTTTCCCTCTTTTATAAATAATGATTGATTGTTTGTTTTTTGTTTTTGTTTTTTTTTGGGGGGGGGGAGTTACTCCGATTTTTATGTTTTTTCAGCATTTAAATAATCCACTCAAAAAATAAAATATAACCATAGCTCCTGTTGTTTTTATCTGTGAGCATTTTCCCTTCCAATGATCAAAAAATAATAATTCCTGTGAACAGTTTAGAACAAAGGAACTTCTCTGGGAACATAACATATTATTGATTGATTAAAAATATTTTGGCTCCAGGCCCAGAGAGGGCACGTAGGAAAAGCCATTTTTTCACACCATCCCTAAGACTGATGCAGAAAGTTTGATATTTTTACTTCTGTGTTGCTGGTTTTTAAGAGCAGGAAGTAAACACTGATGGCCTCCAGTACCATTTACTGTATATCAGCAATTAACACATAAGTGTGAGAGATATTATTGGAGGGTGAGCCCCCTGCACCATGACAACAATCAGCTACTGTGTTTATCTGCTAGTTAATAGTGTGAGGTGTTAAAGCAGCAGAGCTGGTTCATCCTCTAGAACAGAGACCAGACCTTCATTTCACTCTGACCACTGAGTGAGAATACTGTTTATCTTCTTGGCTAACTGTAAATATTTTGGCTAGTTTAACTTTTTTGTACATATGTGTAGTAGCCTTTAGCTTCTGTGCAAGACAAACAATTGTTGGAGGTAGATGGGGGAGGTGAGGGTGGGAGAGCCAACCAGGTGAGTGGAACTGTTCTGTATTATACTAATTTCTACTTTCCAAAGGAGAAGAAGGAAAACTGCAAACAACAATAACGTGCAACGAGCAACGCAACATTTTGGGAATGTAAACTTTTTTTTTTACACTACATATTCCTAGTCATTACCCTAAAGGTTGGATGTCAAACGAACAGCGTTCTACTCCTTCGTCCATTAGCACTTTAGACCAGTAGAACATAGAGCTATTCCAAAGAAAGGCCTTTAAAAACATATCACAACTCTAACGTTTTGTTGTTGGATTTAGCTCATTTAGCTAGTTGCTAGTCTGTTTAGATACAATAATTATCCAAACTTCTAATACATTTTATTATAATCAATTTAAACAAGCTGATTGCAAAAATAACGTTGTACAATAGCCACTTCCTCGTTTCCAGCTATCATTTAGCTGTCTTTGTCTAACCTGTAGCTACGTTTGAGCTAAATCTGGACTTTTTAAGGCAATTATCACTTTTTTAAAAATGTATATTTCAATTTAATAACTTTTATAGCTTAAATCTGCTAAACATTTAGCTGTCTCATATCAAGTTGGTTTCACTACTAACCTGTCACTAATAAATAAAAATGAGAAAACACTGAAAAGAGAGGATGAGATCTTACATCACATTTGGGACGGTATTTACAGAGCAGTCTGAAAGCTGTTTATGTCGTTATTGCTTGCTAGTGTTAAAGCAGCAGAGACATCAAATATTCCTCCAGCACTGGATTCGTCTTCTCCCCCTGACCACACATTGATTGCCTCATTTTTTCCACTTTTGGGACGGGCCTGTGATATTGACATTCTGTGCCGGTGTTTTGATAGATGGCTGCCGGCCTGTGGCAGTAATGGTGTTAAAAGTTATCTGACACGCAAAGAGACTGGGGTCACCAGTCCAGACACAATACATTAGCAGCTCCTGCTTATTGACAAACCATCGCAGGTATTGGCTACATCTCAGAATAAATACGTATGCTGTGGATTATTATTAGTTTTTCTTTTTCTTTTTTTTTTTTTTCAAAGGCAGAAATAACTGGTTCTCTGTGTGTAATTAAGTTCCCTGTAGCTCATGGGAAAAGTCTGACATCATCATAAACCTATCTGAAAGCATTAGGACAGACATGGTAAAGACTGGTTTGACGCAGCGTACAATAGCCCTGACTAGAATATATATATATA
>NC_024328.1:4616807-4631048 GCF_000523025.1 Cynoglossus semilaevis | reverse complement strand
GTAAGTACATCAATATCCATCCATATGTCAATTACTCTTTGTATACTTAGCACGAGTATATTGTTTTCTAATCTTAAATCACCTTAAATGTTTATATATATATATATATTAAAAGCCAAAATTTCCCAAATACATAGATAAGAAAAGGTTGGATCAATATTTTAGATCAAAGTTATTTGAGAAAATGTTACAATATTTGTTTTGCCTGAAATCTAACAGGCAAAGTTCCTGTAGAAGAAGCTCAAAGTTAGTTAAAGGCTAATCAGACCAAGTAAGGTAGTGAGGTTACCTTAAACTTATACTAGAAAAGTAATTGTTAATAGGGGAAAAACACAGGTGAGTGCTGGGAGAAAAACAAGAATCATTTAGTTCCAGGTATTTTTTGGGAGCGACGTACAGTATTTTAGTGAGACTTTCAAAGACAGGAGACAGAAGTGAAAAACAAATTATCCAGTAAGAAGAACAAAAGACTGGACTTGACACCATAGATAAACAGGGCATAGACTACAGAAAAGGTGAGGTGGAAGGAGAGGGAGATCTAGTCCCTGGTGACCACTGCTCCTCTTTCCTCTACCAGCGTTCATTAATTGGACTGAAGCAGGAATTTACACTCCTCTTTGAATTTGTTCTCTAATTGAGCAGGGTTTTTTTTTTCCCAGCATCAGACGCCTCACTGAGCATCTTCTGCACGATTTGGAGCTAAACGACTGTCACTTTATTACCCACCACGTTACATGCAAAGCTCTATTAAACCAAATCACATAATAGCGCTGCTCCACAATCAGAGTGTTACCAATTTACAGGCTCTTTGTCAAAGGTCTAACATCTTAGCTGAAGGTGAGAATGAAGCATCTTCACACACCAGAGGTTCCAGATAGAATTCTCACGCAATTACATTCCTAATAATGAAATGTCATAATGCTGTGTCACTGTTGTTCTTGAATTTGTCTATTTTTTTTTACCATAAAAGAGGGTGAAAACAAAAACAAATCAGACAAAGGTATGGTGACTCAAACAGATTCAACTGGTAGAAAAGAACAAGAACATGAAAGAGAAAACCCAAGAAATCAAGGAAAGTGAACTACCTGTCATTGTGACACAGCGCTGCACACAACCAAATGTGACCTCTGTTTTTAACCCATCACCAAAGTGAACAGTGGGCAGCTTTAAGGACCAGGGGAGCAGTGTGTGGGGACGGTGCCATGCTCAGAGCACCTCAGTGGGAACTTGGCAGCTGGAGGACTCGAACCTGAAACCTTCCTTAACCACTAAGTCACCACTGCCCCTGCAAGATAGCTTTGTAAGGTAACCCTGTAAAGGACATATGTCAAACTCATGCCCCGCAGGCCAAATGTGGCCCAACACCTCATTTTATGTGGTCCACCAGAGGTGATTATTTATTTGGTTATCATACAATGTAATTGATAATCTTAAAGAGTTGTGGGTTTTGGATGGGTAAAAAGCAGTGGGCAAATTCTGTTCAGGGCGACCATTTCATAATTTTTCTTTCTTGAATTCCAATGTCTACATTTGCAATGGCGTTGAATCAATGTTAGCGCTGTTTGGCCCACGACTTAGAGTGTGTTTGAAATTCCAGCCTGTTGCATGATTGAGTTTGACACCACTGAAGCCTGACACAAAAACTGTTAAAAAAAAAAAACCCAGAGAATTCATTTTTTTAAAAACAGAGACGTTAATAAAACATCATAATATTAAAAAAGTCAGTTTAGATTCAATGAACATCACTGTTCGTTCTAGAAATAAAAACACACTTAACCAAACACTCTGACAACACAGAACACTTCAGGCAGTCTTTCTCTCAGAATCTTATATATGCTAATATGATCCTAATGTATATAAAAGCAATTCAATAATTGCACAAAATACCTCAAGGTTATCCAGAAAATTGACAACGCATTAGATGTGCCAAACCATTAAGAAAATAAACTAAAGTGTAGTCCAAAAAGAAAGGGGAAAAAATAAAAGTTTAAGCAGAACACGCTGCTAAGTTTATTTTTAATTATTGTTTAAGTCAAAATGAAAAACATGCTTGCTAAGGTCTTATAGCTCACATTTCATTAGCAATGTTTTGTTATGCTGCTGTTTGCATTAATGGCAAACTGCCATACATTTGAATTAGTTAGAGTACTTTAGCTGCAGCAGCAGCAGAACTACAGTTGAGTAATGAGATAGAATATAGAAGTTATTTCTGCAACTGTTTATAAACTTAGAATAATTAATCTATTTGAGTTTCACGTGCTCTGCACAGTAGAAATATCCTGGTTTCAGATGCAGTAATTGAACTTTAACAAGTCCCAAAGTAAACATTCTTAAGAGAACTAAGATGCAAATGACTTACAGTAAACTAATACAAGCACAAAATAAAATTCTCCATTTCTTCATCTTCACCTTTTTCCCTGAGAGGCTCTTTACCAATGAGCAGCTGAGAGGAGGAGGAGGAGAAGGAGGAGCTGAGCAGAGAGCAGTGGAAGGTTCTTCTGCAGAACATGTCAGTCTGAAAATCTAATCTGGTTCTACTTAGGACTTAGCTCCACCCATTTCTTCTACTTCTACAAAAGGGTCACATGATTGCATCCAGACATTAGAAATGTGGTTGCGGTCATTTGCTGTGTGTTTGTGTGTCTGTTCATGTGCTCACAGACTGATGGTCCATCACAGGGACCGTCTCTAAGTCTCCATCTCAGGAATAAACCTGTGATGTCACTATATATTTTTCCTTTATCTGAAGATTTTAGACTCACAATGATCAGGTCAGAAGAGGTCAGGGTAACCTGGGATTCATCAGCCCCCCAACCCTCCTCTTCTTCTCCTCCATCACTTAAACCCCACCTTTCTCCTCCATAAGTTTCTCATCCAGAGGTCAAACCTCAGCGATCCCCCTCTCACCTGGATCAGATTCAAACGTTGTAGTGTTTAAACACATATTTTAGGAATGACTTCAAACTGAAGGGTTTTTTGAAGAAGCAGAAGGTCTGCTACTTCAGCTCCCTCAGCCCCCCTTCCTCTGCTCCATGTTTCCATAACACTTTTGTTGTTGTCCCTCAATACTGCGTCTACACTAACAGAAAATCTGTGGCCTTTTGAAGTATTATAAAGGGAATCAAATTTAATGATGCCAGAGCCGATGCTGTGCAGGTGTTAAATTTAATGGCGAGTCACAATTTATTTGACTGTCTACATTTGAAGACTTCTCTTAACGACTTTATGGTTAAGGTTAATGACCGGAGTCAGGGTCTAATACAGGGATGAGGAGGTTAGAAGATTAGTTATCTCTGCTGCTCAGAAGGCTTATATTTAGCATTCTTTTTTTGCTGTCCTGGACTGTCCTGTAACTATTTCAAATGTAAATAATCAAAGCATACATTTTATCTGAGCTTTCTTGGATTCACTGCAGTTTTTCTCACTGTAAATAATATGTGAAAATATGTTCTCCTACACCACAAAATGTACATATTCAGCGGGTCATCAGGTCAAAACAAGCCATAATGGTAGTAATTAGAAAATCCTTCCACATGTAACCTCTAGTAGAACCTCGTGTGGGTGAGATGTAATGTTTTCAGAAGGAACACATCATTATGTTTACATGTCTTCACATTCAGCCATACATATTATGTATCACACTGAATTCACACAGTGTCTTTATGAGCTGTGAAATCAGATTACTATGGGTTTTTTTTTTGTTTAGTCATGTCAGAGGTTCTGTTTAAATTACTCTAATTTAGAAGTCATGTTTTTGAACGAACCTGGACATTCCTAGACAGTTGAATTAGTTATGGGCAGTGGTGCCTCAGTGGTTAAGGAAACGACTCAAGTCCAAAAGGCTGCAGGTTCGAGCCCACCAGCTGCCAAGTTGCCACTGAGGTGCTCTGAGCATGACACTGTCCCCACTCACTGCTGCCCACTGTTCACTTTGATGATGGGTTAAAATCAGAGGTCACATTTGGTTGTGTGCAGTGGTGAGCTGTGTCACAATGACAAGGAGTTCACTTTCCTTTTTAGTTAAACTATCAAAATGTCATTAAGATGTAGTGTTTGCTTTCAAGGTCTGATTCCCAAAAAAACAGTTTATGAGCATATGGATAAACTACTGTGAGGAGGAGCAGGAGAAGAGAAAAATCAATATCTTTCATTTTGACGTTTTTCTATAATTTAGGAAAATCTTTCTGTGGAGGGTCAAACTTCTCAATAAATGTTTCAATGCAAACAAGCATAAAAAATGTGTCTCCTCTCACCGACTCTCTGTGTGGTAAAATGATGGACTTGTCTTGTGTTGTCTTCTGTTGTTCTATCATTATGTCAGCACCACAGTCTGTAGATTAAAAGAACTCGGGCACCTAAAGGATCAGCAGGCAGAGCAGAAGTTAGCTCATGTCGGTGATTAGCATCTGCTCCCTCCTCTGTGCTCCAGTGTTCCCTCGGAGCACCTGGTTCCTCCCGCTTTCTTCAAACCGCCCCTGTTGATGCCTCTGCCCAGGTCCTTCCGTCGGGCGAAAGAGCCCCAGGGTCTGATGGTCCCAGCTGTGTAAATGTTTTCAGTTGCTGTGTGACTACAGTGAGGACGTTCTTTTTGATCCTGTGCCAAGACAAGCTCTCCGTCAGTTGTTCTTGGCAGCTGCTGGCAACCAAGGAATGTCAGCATGACTTTAAAAATATGAGGGTTTGTAATTTGGACCACAGATTGAAAGCTGAGCCGCTGGTACAGTTTGTGATCATCTAATTATGCCAACCCTCCCCTCCTTCCTTTACCCTTCTTTTTTTTTTTAGTTTGTTTTTTTTCTTCCTGGACTCCCCTCCCCTCCTCTGATTCTTGTCCAGGAATGAAGCTGTGTCCCCTGTGACTTATTTTCAGAGCAGGGTATAATGGCTGTGGAAGCTCACTGGAGGTTTATCACACGTTTCTCCTCATCCCTCTTTCACGGTTCTGCATTTATGTGTGTAGTTCCCACTGGGTAGAACCTTCACATGACAAAGGCAGAACATGCAGAATTTGTTCCTTTAAATCTATTACCAGTATTTTTATTTAAAAAAAAAACTCAGCTTTGAGAAACTTTGCTTATAAAGCAATGACTCATGTTTTTATTAAGTATAGATGGAGCTAAAGAGTGGCTTCATGGTCAAGAAAAAAAGAATCTAAACAGATAGAATATCTTGGGTTTATGTTGGACTTGGCTCCATGTTAGAGCTCTGCCTCTGCAAAACAATTTCAAATGAGAAAACCAGCCAACGATTAGAGATTAAAAGAACACAATTGTTAGCTCTGAAATGTTAACTATTTTCTGTTGTAAAAAGCAATTGGGATACTGCAGCTAAGGGTTTCTAATGGTTTAATCAAATCATTTCAAAGGTATGTAATAATAATAAGAATAACACATTTTATTTTATAGGCGCCTTTCTGTCACCCAAGGACACCTAAGCAACTGATTGGTCCAGAATTCAGCAAAATAGGTGATCAGGTGATTTATTTATTTTTTACTTAACTTTGTTTGATTTTTTTATTGTGAATAAATACTGAATTTCAGTGAAGGGATTATTGTATCCCGAGAGGTTCTTCAGGACAGGTTTTCTTGGCATCAGTGTTCAAATATGATTTAGTCTGGTCTAGTGTAAAAGTGCCAATCTGTCTGTGCCAGGATCTGGGGGGCTGGAGGGTTAGTAGATGCCCACCCACGTGGATATAAAGTCCCTCATAATTCCCAGTGCCCAGAGCTCCAGCATAGATGTGTCAAATATTTAACAAATGAATGAGTTTTTAATCTGTGGCTCAGGGGAATGGAGCGTCATGATAAGGCTCTTCAGCATCTTTTTTTCTTGTTTTCTCTTCATTAGCATAATTTCTCTGGAGTACACGAGCAGATTTCTCCAGCTTTGTTCAGATTCCCCGCTGAGATCTAAAATTGAAGCTCGGAATCACAGGAAGAAACCTTAGAGACGTTTCAGGGAACGTCAGTGTGCAGCTAGCGAAGGCAGACGTTCACATTAACATGGCTCCTATTGTGTCTCTGGCTCTTCATCCATTTGTCCTTAATTGGGTTAATTAAAAACTTAAATGTAAGATTTGTACTCTCCCTTAATTAGAATGTTGTTTTTGCCGTTTATCCAATAACACACACTGTGTGTGTGGGCGTCTGTGAGAGTGTGTGTGTGTGTGTGACTGTGCAGTACTGGTGCCAATCAGTGAAGAGCTGGAACTTCTGTCATTACTGGCTGTAGATAACAATGACAAATGGAAAACTAACATCAGCCAAAGCAGCAGCAAAAAGCCAAATATTCACAATTCACTCACACAAACACTGGTGATATATAATATCAGTGTGATTCATGAATTCATTTATTATATCAATCATTACTGTTTTACCATTTAATGCATTTTCCAGGCTTGCAGCAGGAGTTGGAGTATGGAGACAAACAATTATTTAAGTCAAATTCACACCTGCCATCACTGTGTCACAGCCACTTAACCTCCATGTACTTGGTGTGTAGGAGAAACCAGTTTTCCCGAAGAAATCCCTAGAACATCACTGAGCACCAGGTCTCAAACCACTGACCTCTCTGCCATGAGCCAAGAGCACTTAGTACACCACCACCAAGTGGCCTTAATTCAGATTAATGTTTTATTCTCTTTGTTTTCCTGCAACCTTACTAAAAGAGCTCCGGGGTATTCTGGTGTTTTAATTGGCATAATTAAGAAATAAATAAAATCACTGACATCTGCAACAAATAAAAATGTGAAATACTGAATGCATATACATCCCTCCATTTTTTTTCTGTTAGGAGGATAAAAATAATAATAATCAGAAAATTAAAGAGTTCGTTGAGGCAAAATGTGTTGATGTGTGATTTGCAAGCTACGTAAATGAGATTGACTTGACTTGGTTTACTGCCTAAAAATCCAACTAACCTTCCTACCTACATTTAACCAGTGATCATCAGTACTAATCTACAGTAAACTAAGCTATAACCATTAGTGGGTAGTAACGAGTTACATTTACTTTCTGTGCAGTCTCGTCATGTGACCATACTCAGTGTCTTGGGTGTCTCCCAAAACAAAGATATTTCAGCATTCAAAAGCTTAACGTCTAACCTGAGGAAATATGTTGTGGTAAGTTTAACCTAAAATTGTTCTGTTTTTTTTGTTTGTTCGTTTGTTTGTTTTTTAAGTTATCTTGTAAATATTATTTTTTTTATGTATTATTTAATTGATTTTTATTTTTATGGGAGTACTTGAATTTACCTAAAGATTATTTTAAGGTATTTAATTAATTTGTTTTATTTAATATTTCATTGATAGGATAAACTCTCCTCTCTGTAATTTTGTCTAGCTAATTGAACTCTCATTAAAAAATAAATCAGATGTTACTCAACAGTTGGTTGAAGGTGGTTGAATGGTTGGGTGTGAAAGTGAAGCCTTCCGAGGAGAGAGTAAACAAATGAAGTCAGACTTTATTTGGAGGACTCTACAGAGCTGAACCACAGGCATAAGCTAGCGTCTGTACTCAGGGTGTCAGCTGCAGGACCTTATAATTCTAGCTCCACATCCATCTCACTGCTTAATGAGAGAATGGAAAAGGCAAAGCAGCCGAAATATCAACAGAAAAACAGTGGGTGGGGGCTGGGGGTCCAGAGTTAATAAGGCAGTACAAGTCCATAAATGATTTTGAGAATCATGTTTTAAACAAGTCCTCCTCCCTGAGCATGCAGGCGAAAACCTGTGTGTGTGTGTGCATGTGTGTGTGTGTATAAAAGGAATTCTTGTATAAAGCTGGCAGAGCGGAGGCTGCCACAGACATCATCTCTACATTTGCATATTCATGCCTCAATTTGCACTTGGCTATGCAAATGTATGCAAACATCGTTTCAGAACATTTCAAAAATAGCAACCAGCATTGCAAACGATGGTGTTGCCTCTTAATATGCAGCCACACATGGAAAAGAAAAAAAGAAAAGAGTAAATAAATATATTAGAGTAGAGGGGGGGCGGGGAGGGGGAATCGAAGATGCCAAGTTAAGCTGAATATTTGATCTAAAACATTGTCTACAAACAGGTTATAGATGGATAAGACCAGAGACAGACAAACAGGCATTTGTAAATAGATGCATTATATGAGTGTTTTGTGTTTTTGTTATACTATATAAATTAATGACTGTGTTCTTGTCTATATGGAGGCAATGTTTCCCTTAGGCTTATTTTACCTGTGTCCAGAAGGTCGCAGGTTCGAATCCACCAGTTACCACTGAGGTGCTCTGAGCATGGCACCGTCCCCACACACTGCTCCCCTTAAAGCTGCCCACTGTTCACTTTGGTGATGGGTTAAAAGCAGAGGTCACATTTGGTTGTGTGCAGTGATGTGTGTCACAGTGACAAGGAGTTCACTTTCCTATCCTTATTTTCCAGTGTTTGACTGATAAGGGCAACAAAGGAACTGTTCAGTTTAATTTTTCTTCATATTTATTTCAGCTTGGATATATATATATATATATATATATATATATATATATATATTGACCATCTGACATACCATTACCTTAGACCATTGACCATTACCTTAATAATACAAGGGTAAATGTCAAAGTCAAATACTAAAAAACAAAGTTAGTCTTCTCTAAATATTCTCTGATTGAATCTAAACATGTGGAAGCAGTGTTTCTATCAGAGAATTCAAGGGGATGTCTTTTACAACTCGTTCTTTTACCTAATCCAAGGACTAAAATTTAGGTTCTGTCAAATGTTGCTTCAGTTTTTGAAAGGGGAAAAACTGTTTCGTAATGTTTTGATAAGTTTAACTGGTTTACATTACACACCCTTCTGAGTAGGCAGTGACATTGGGGGCAGTGCTGCACTCCTCCTTCACTGCTAATGTTGTATTTGGTCCCAGTTGCCAGTTGTCTGACCTGTGACCCCACAAGGTGACGTCATGGATGTGTTGGCACAGCCTCTCTCTCTTCCAACAGTTGGAGTTGTCTGCTTCTTTTCTGTTCTTTTCTGGTTGCACATTAGCCGCACTGTACACAAACAATAAAATGTGATCTCTGCCTTTAAACCAACACCTTTTTGAGCTGGGGACAGTTGATGAGCGCCCATGCTCAGTGCAACTCAGTGGCACCTGGTGGATTTGAACCTGCTACCTTCTGGACACAGAGCCACTGCTTTAACTACCAGGCCAAAACTGTCCATGGAACCCCTGGTACACCATGGTTGTGGTATATCTTAAATTACACACAGTAAATGCAGTTTTTTGCCCAGGGACACATCAGCACGTAGACTAGTGAAACTAAGGAACAGACTAACATCCGCTCTGATGCCTTTGTCTAATGTAAAAACCAGATCAGGGTTACATTTCCAACCTAAAAACGTCTTTTTATCATGGCAGTAACTCTGTGAATTTATATTCAGAGGACGCAAAAACAGGAAAAAATATACTTTTCTTGAAATCCCGTTCATGTGTTGGGTGCAGGACAGTAATCTGTTCCTCTGGCACACAGACCGACTGTCTGCAGGCCTGTTTAGGTGCTTCTACAGCTCTATCTCTCCTAGCAGTGCTTTTGGGGATAAACAGCTGCATATGAAGTCCTAATCTATCTCCTCACACCAAGTCCACTCTAGGATTCCTTTCCTTTTCTCATCTCCTCTCCTCTCCTCTCCGTTTCCCCTTTCCTCTGTGTTCACAGACAGCAGCCTGTGGCCTGTAAAGACCCAGACTTCTTTTCTCTCTATTAGACAAACACAGTTACTCAGAAGAGGCTCACTCCGCTGTGAGCCTGTTTCTGTGCTTTTACAGAAAAAAAAGTGTTAATGTCATGACAAAGCAACAGTAAAGGTAACGCTTTGGCTAATTAGTCACTAGTGTTGGGTGAGGGGTAAAAGTGTAGTCACGCCAGCACCCAAAAAGCCTTAATTATTGTTTATGGGTTAGCTCAGCCAGGTTTCTGGCTTTTGTTCTACAACTACTGAAGCACAATACCCAAACCCTATTAACTCTATTCTAGTCTTCTGGGAGAAAGAGTTTGTAACAGGCTTTGATAGAATCCAGGTTTGTTTTGTGATTAATGCCATTTAGATCAGGGGTTCCCAAACTTTCCATGTCAAGCCCCCCCAAACAATATTAGCTTCTGGCCAGGGACCCCTCCTCCCATTCAAACCCACATTATTATTATTATTATTATTATTATTATTAACGGATGTAAGTCACTGTGCTGCTCTCATCAGGAGATTAAACACCTCAAGCTTCTGTAATATTTGTGAGAATAAAAGAAATTCATACCCATAAATGTTTTGCCTACAGTATGTTAGTTATTTCATAAAACAATGTGATGTACTACTTTGAATACCGGCTGTCCCTGGTCCGTCTCGTGTGGACCTTTTGCCTCATTCAGCTCTCAATTTCTGTTAAAAAAAAGTCACAACCACGGCACATGGAACCATTTGCAATTTACCACAAACGCAGCAAATGCAGCAGAAAATACACTTAACCAACGCGTTGTCACAAAGCATTGTATTTTTCAGCTTTATTTAGCGAGTGTCCCCCTTAATAGTTCTGCTTCTCATAAGTGGCTACAAGCCTCATTTAGCTTTGTTGGTCTGGTAGGATGATGGAACAGAGGTGGGGGCAGGGGGGGTAACTATTAAATAGCTGAGGGCATTACCATTCATGGAGAGGCTGAAGAAGAGGATGCTGCAGCAAAGTGGCTGTTACCTCTTTAAGACGGTTTTAAGTGATCAGAATTTTATGCAAGGCTGCAGTTGGTGGTATAGTGTTGCTCTTTAAGAGACTAACGCTAATGGTTGCCATGTGTGGACAGTGGGCTTTGGAGGAGGGGGTTTTGTGTAGGGGGCCTGAGAGTGGTCCAGACTGAAGACTGGTGATGTCTGGGGGCTGAGGGAGATTTTGGAAAGCAAAACGGAGGGATTGAGAGAGTCTCACAGAGGGGCTCAGAAAAGGCCAGCCATCTGAGATTACAGCATAACTTAGAAATGTACTCGTCGGGAAAGTTTGTGTATATTGGGAAGTGCTCCAAATTTTCCATAGACAGCTTTTTATTTTTTGAGTTATCTCACTCCCCTTTCTCCTCCACTCACTGTAGTTCAGACTAATTGCGTGGCCAAATGCCTGCTGGGTCCATATGAGAAAGTCTGCTCCCTCTCTCTTTTTTCACCTCTCTTTCCAAACATTCAGCCACAGTCTGTGTATTTTTGAATACGAAGGATAACATGTCTGTATATTTTTTCTAGACTAAAGGTTCAGGGATATTTTGGAGTTTTAATTTAAAAAGGATGATGTGTTTTTCAAGCGGAGGAACCAGTGTTTCCAGTTTGTGGCTGAGCATTGGTAGGATCTGACACAGTCATCCGAAACCCACAGAAAATAAACATCCACCATAAGATGTTTGATTCAGCCTCACAGTCAGTTCTTCTGATATCATAGCTGTAGCAGCCGCAGTTATTGGACTTTGACACGTACTGATTCATTTTAAAAGAAGCACTTCTAGAGATATTTACCCATGATTACAATCAGTGGTGGCTTTTTGATGATTTGAAAATTGTATTTTGTTTTTTGCTACAATAAGTTTGCTGATCACATAAAGAAGTAAAACAACATATCCAATAATCCCACTCTCCATTTGACTATTTTATGACACAGTGTCAGAGGATTGATGGACATAGCCTCTTCCAAAGATGTGACAACTGTCCGCTCGTCCACTTCCAGTTCACTTAATTCCATTCCATCACAGATCAGCAGAAGATCGGTGGATAATGTTTTTCTGTAAAAGTCCATAGAGGTCAACTGAAGAGGTCATTTTGAGCTTGGTGCATCACCAACTGCACAATTTTGATTCTATTATAATTGAGTGTAACTGCGGTCTTCAGTGAGCAGGAAAACGATAAAGAAAATCCAAAATGATCTCAATGATTCTGGTGTGTTATTCATCTGGTAACATGAATCCTTGACTGTCTGAGAATGAAGATCACGACAGCTGACTATAACGCGATAGAAAGTGATTATAAAATATTATATTTTACTCTCATCTCTCATCATCTTCATTTCATCAGGGTATGAGCACAGGAATCTACGACACTCCTTTCTCTGTCAACTTCCTTCAACTCCTCTGGGATGATATCAAGGCTTTCCCACCTCCTCAGACCGTATCAGAAAGCACATCCAGCAGTAAACTGAGAGCTTCATTTTCCGTAGTTCAGATCTGTCCTCACCACAGTGTTCCAGTATATTTCACCACAGTTTGTCTCTCCAAAGGTCTTTCTGTTTTTTCCTCAACTCGTCAACAAGTCCCTGGAGGTGCTTGAGCCACTGCTTCACCACGAGCTCAGCCTGTGTACCTGTGTGTTTCAGCCATTTCTGCAGCTTCATTCTTCTCTGTTCTCTGATGGTTTTATTCCATTGTCCAACAGACAGTGTCTTGTAATAGTACTGAATGAAACTGATGCTTAGACAGAACATATTTGATCTCATGTTGCGAGGCCACCATTATAGAAACACAGCTGCACAGCACCGAACAAAAATCACCGGAGAGGTTTCACGGTTTAGGAGGAAGAAATTGGTAAAAATCTGTGTTGACTCAACATGTGTTTGGAGTTGGCAGATTAAAACAGCACGGTGTGATTCATTGTAATTTCCTCATGGATGGGATAAATATACCAAAACATGGATAACGGGTTATAGAGACAGGAGCAGTCAGTGGAAACATAGGTATTTATCTGAGAGCAACCACCCTGCTCTCTGTCCCTGCTCTCACACAGATTCTTATCAGCTTTAAAAGGCCAAGATTCAACCATATCACCCATCAACAGCACCTCTGCCACATCTGCTGCCTCCCTGCTACAAATCCCATTACCTTTATCCTGTAGCTAATACTGGGCTGCTGCCACTGCCTCTACCTCCTGTCAGGGCCCACGGCACAAACAATTTGTTTTTCTCCTTCCATTTCACACAAGTGCTCACAGTCGGAGGAAGAGGAGGCTGAGGATGGTTAGTGAGGTGAGCTGCAGGCCAGGATGGAAATGTCACACAAACTTTAAAAAAAAGGCTGTTGGAGTTAAAGAAGCTGCAGGTTCTATTTGTGTGCATGTCACTTTAACATGACTAGATTGATGAGAGTACGGTCTTATCTATGCTAAAAAAGTCAATACAAAACTTAGATACAAGGACCCGTGAGCTAGACAGCATGGGTTGATGCCATGGCACAAAGTCTTCTGTCACTGACGTGGGTAAAGATGGGCAACAATGCAGCTAGAAAAAGTTTTTAACTGTCTTCTAAACCTGACAAATATTCAGCTGTGTAACGACGGGCTTGCCGTCCATCCATATGCATGCACATATTGTAATAAGGACGCATAGGAGATGTGTAAAGAGAACATTTGTTGGTTGATCGTTTTCGGGTGTGCGTTTCCGGCGAGGGCGGAGACGCACGGCGCGGGTCCGCTTGCTGGCCGCCACTGCTCAACCGCCTGAACACACAAAACACAGACACACAGACTAAATACACGAGTATGAAGACTTGTTAAACGGACCGAAGTATATTGTGGATTGAGCTAGGGCGTAACAACGCAAAGGGAAACTTACCACAACCTGCTGCTCTGTCTTCACATGGTGTCATGTCAAGACAGGTCCCCGGGGAACGTGGCCCTTATGTATGGTTCTGGAGGACAGTAGTAAGTGGGAAGTGGGAGTAGGGGAGTTTGTGTGGGGTTATGTAAATATGTTCATGTTCATATATTCATGTGTATGTATTTGTGGTGTTTATTAATGGCATATGGGTTTGCAAATAGGTGTTTATATTGTATATATTGTATTTATGTATTTATGTAAATATTTATGGTTTATTAATATATGTGTAAATATGTAAAAACACCGCTCAATGCTTTGAGCCAATTAGTCATGTGATTAAGGGAAAAGGGATAAAAGGGACGGAGAAATGTTTGTTAGGGAAGCAATCCTGATAAATTGGAGGAGCTGACCAGTCTGGTTAAGTCTCTGGTCGTCTCACAGGCATCCAGAGATGAATGGATGGACAAAGAGACACACCAGGAACAGAGGTGGAGAGGCCTGCAGCACCAATTCACCCAGATCCAGGAACAAGTGAGAGAGCTGAGAGAGGACTATGAGAACAGACCTGAGCATGGGCATGAAGATGGCAGCGATGGGGAAGACCCTGGGCTGGGAATGAGTCAAGCCGGCCGGCAGGCGGGGCTCACACCACCAGAACCAC
>NC_024328.1:4614159-4615264 GCF_000523025.1 Cynoglossus semilaevis | reverse complement strand
GCATTCTGTACCAGCGGCAGGGTAAGGTAGATGCCTTAGCATTGCCACATAACTTCAGACACAAGGTTATGGAGCTAGGTCACTCTATCCTATGGGCAGCCCATTTAGGATTTCAGAACTCCTTGAACAGAATTGCCAGTAGGTTTGTTTGGCCAGGCATATACACCCATGTGAAAGCCTTCTGTGACTCATGTGAAACCTGTCAGCTAACGTCACCAAGGGGACTAGCACGTGCCCAGCTTGAGCCATTACCCATCATTGACACACCCTTTGACAGGATAGGCATGGATATTGTGGGGCCGCTGGAGAGAAGTTCCTCGGGCAATCGGTACATCTTGGTAGTCTGTGATTATGCCACCCGATATCCAGAAGTTTTTCCCCTCAGATCAGTGAAGGCCAGACAGGTTGCAAATTGCCTGTTTCAGCTGTTTGCAAGGGTAGGCATACCTAGAGAGATCCTTACAGACTGTGGCACAAATTTCCTCTCCAAGCTACTACAGTAGGTTTATCAGCTGTTAGGGGTCAGGGATATTAAGACCACTCCATACCACCCTCAGACGGACGGTCTGGTTGAAAGGTTCAATCAAACTCTCAAGAACATGCTGCGGAAGTTTGTGTCCCACACAGGCTCCGATTGGGACCAATGGCTGCCTTACCTACTGTTTGAGTACCGTGAGGTGCCACAGGCCTCAACTGGATTCTCAGCCTTCGAGCTGCTCTACGGTCGCCAGGTGAGGGGGCCGCTGGACCTCCTGAAGGAGCACTGGGAGGATCCAGGTGAAAAAGGGGAGAATGTTGTGTCCTACGTGGTCAAGATGAGGCAGAGACTTGAACAAATGACTGCTCTGGCACAGGAGCATATGAAAACTGCACAGGCCAACCAGAAGACCTGGTACGACAAGAAGGCCAGAGACAGGTCTTTTGAGCCCGGGCAGGTGGTGTTGCTGTTGCTACCTACAAGTGACAGTAAGCTGTTGGCAAGATGGCAAGGGCCCTACCAGATCACAAGGCGCCTGGGTAGGGTTACCTATGAGCTATTCATGCCGGATAAGGGGAAGAAACACCAGCATTTCCATGTGAACCTGCTGAAGGAGTTCCAGCAGCC
>NC_024328.1:4596348-4612517 GCF_000523025.1 Cynoglossus semilaevis | reverse complement strand
CATAGGAGATGTGTAAAGAGAACATTTGTTGGTTGATCGTGTTCGGGTGTGCGTTTCCGTTTCAGTCCGCCTCGTGGTCCACTTGCTGGCTGCCGCTGCTCAACCGCCTGAACACACAAAACACAGACACACAGACTAAATACACAAGTATGAAGACTCGTTAAACGAACCGAAGTATATGGTGGATTGAGCTAGGGTGTAAAAACGCAAAGGGAAACTTACCTCAACCTGCTGCTCTGTCTTCACATGGTGTCATGTCAAGACAGGTCCCCGGGGAACGTGGCCCTTATGTATGGTTCTGGAGGACAGTAGTAAGTGGGAAGTGGGAGTAGGGGAGTTTGTGTGGGGTTATGTAAATATGTTCATGTTCATATATTCATGTGTATGTATTTGTGGTGTTTATTAATGGCATATGGGTTTGCAAATAGGTGTTTATATTGTATATATTGTATTTATGTAAATGTTTATGGTTTATTAATATATGTGTAAATATGTAAAAACACCGCTCAATGGTTTGAGCCAATTAGTCATGTGATTAAGGGGAAAGGGATAAAAGGGACGGAGAAATGTTTGTTAGGGAACGAGTTGTGGAGTTTGTATTGGAAGGAGATTGGAGTATTGGATTGTGAGGATTGTTATTATCATTATCATCATCATCATCATCATCATTGTTGTTGTTGTTGTTGTAAAGTGGTTGATTTTGTATGTGTGGAATAAACACACATACATTACCACCTGGAGAATCATTCTCTTGTATTTTGCCTCCAGACCGCTCGGGCAAGCTGACAAGCTGTCACAAACTTTAGTGGCCAATTTTGATGTGTTGGATAGTGTTCTCTTTAAAACCTGCCATGTAACCACATGTTCCTAGAACAGGCGTGGGCAAACTACGATTTTTATTTATATTAACTAATTTATATTATTATTGTTATACTTTTGTGGCGCTTTGGTCCAGAGGCAATGTCTCTGTCTAATGGTGTGGAACTCCAGGGTTCACCTTCTGGGCAAGATCAAATCCCAGTTAGGACGGTTGGTACCTTCCAGTGGACTCACCACCTGCAGGAAGGTTTGGGGGGTTGGCCTTGGAGACTGCTGCCCCCGCAACCTGGTAAGGGATAAGTGGATGAAAATGGATGGATGGATGGAGGATACTATACTTTTGCATTTTTCTTGCAATGCCTGAATTAGATGCCGTAAAAATTTTACCGTTTCAGCCTTTATGCATGACTTTTGCATGTCATATACAGTATCTTAACAAAAAACTCCATCTATCTGCTCCCGAGCTGCCCCCTCACCCCCATCAAATTTTAGGACCCACTGTGGTCAGTTAGAATGTACCATATTTAGAAGGCATGCGTATCACATTATTACGAGTCTCCCGCAGCTTTACTGGAAATCTAGCTGGACAGCAAGGGGGCCACAGGTTAAGTTCAGATGGCGATTCAAACAATTAAACATATTACTCACACAGTTTTGCGCAAATGATTTAGTCAGAAATGTGCATTTACTGCATTAACCAAACTCTCCTTAACCCCATTCTAAACCAAGCCACAATCAACGTCTTAATCCTGAGTTAAATCACAGCCTTTGAGAACTGAAGTTCTTCCTCGTGACGACTCCCCAAACTCACCAGGCCAATTTTTTGTTTTAAAAAAAACATGCTTTAACAACACACACAGACACACTCACACTCAAGCCCATCATCATCCCTGAGACTTGTTGTTTTCTCGTTCTCTTCCAGACTCCCTGACCCTGCTGACCCAAGCACATTCCTTTCAGGATGTGATTGGCAGCCTATGCAAATACAACACAACCATGACTGGCAGTGAGGGCCACTCTGTGCCCTACCCACAATGCCCCTGGCCCCTCCCCGTCAATAGACACCGAGCTGGCGTCATTGTCCACATACAGTGACCTTTTACCTCTCCAAAGTTAGCTCTTTCTGCGAACTACCTCCCAGAACTTTTTCTTCCACTACGATGGAATGTGAGACACGTAGGTCTGATGTCTTTCGGTGGCCTCACCATCTCTGCTGTTTTTTTTTTTTTTCTTTTTTTATCATGTCATCGTCTGTAGCCCCCGTCCCGTAACTGCCCTCATTATGTGAAAACAACATCTTTGAAAGTCTTACTGAACAATATTCCATGGCCATAATTTTGCATCAGTGTTCACTGAGCGACTGTCAAATCTCCATGGCTCTTAGGAAGTAAACAGCTTTAGGTGTTGTTGTTGTTGTTGTTTATGTTTGGTTTCCCTTCTCAGCATGACAAGGCCTTAGGGCAGTAACTGCAGCACAGCTCTAACTGTGTCAAAACTCAGAGGACTGGGAGGATCCTGGACATCAGACTTCTCTGATGTCAGAAACCAACACTGAGTGGTTTCAATAAAAGGTGCACCTGGTGATCACAGAGGTGACAAGGAAGCCCCTGACAGTTGGATCCATCTTTAACATTCCTCACCACTTTGTTATGCAAATACCTTTTTCTTTTTTTTTTTTCTTTTTTCTTTGCATGTATATTTCTCTTCCCTGCAATGCATATAGTCGTGTTTACACCTCAAGGTATCAACAAACTTATAAGAACAGGAATGTTTTTTGTTTTTTTTTCACACCAGCTCCCTGTAAAGGCCTGTGAATGTTATAGAAATGTGACACACGTCTTCAGTGGAATTGTCTCAGCTCATCAATCAAAATCTTTCCTTCAGGTGCATTTTGCTGCATAAAATCACAAATGTTGACAATAAATGTCAGTTATCTAACTATTTAGAAAAGTCATGAAGCTCTGTTACTTCACAGCCTGATGAATTTGCTTTTCAAATGAGGTATAAAACAAAACCATTCCATTTCACAATGTAAGCATAGAACCTTCCTGGCACTGACTCTTATTCCTGGTAACGTTGTCTTTCATGCTGGGTGTGCAATCAGAACTTCTTAAAAGTATTTGGATCGTTAAGCGTTTCCAGCACAGATCTGTTGTGGAGAAGTAGGAATTTTTTATAATGATTTCCAGGGACCATGCAGATCCTGCTCCTGTTCCTCCTCCACCTCCTCCTCCTGGTTTAATCTGTTATTCCTTTTGTTCTTTTGTCTTTTTGTTCTTTCTCTTTATATATTTTTTTTCTTTTCTCCGCTCTATTCTTTAATTACTGTTCCCACCCAGTGAGGGCTCCAGTCCCAGGAGAAGCAGGGAGACGCGACCATGTGGCTTCTCTGACAATGACATGAATGGCTGCAGTGGCAGGGCCACCTCTCTAAGGACCAGGACACAGGGGAAGGAAGGAAGGACAAGAGGGAGGGGAGGCGGAGGAGAATAGATGGAGGAGAATGAAAAGGGGGTGGGAAAGATGAGCGCAGAGAGCTTCACTTCAACCTTCAACCCTCAGTTTCTCCTCCTTCTATTCTCTCTGGGTTCGGGCAGGAATTCTCCATTCCCTGGGTGGTTTCTGAGGAAAAGGTGGAATGAGGCGAGGGGAGGAGGTTTTCAATTCACAGAGGAGGAGAGCAGGAAGTAGAAGAAGTAAACCAACAACACATCCTCCTTTGCTCTGCTGAGCCTCGGTAAGAAGACAGCAAGGCCGACATGAGAATATGTACGTAACGTCAGAGAATTATTTAACTTCAGTCATCCACTGATATACCAATCAGGTAGTCATCAGTTTATTTACAAGTTAATCAGTAAGAAGAGAACACTCACTGGTGGTGAAAAAAAAAAAACTGGGGAAAGGGCAGTTCTACTTAGAGTTAATTTTATTGTTGTCAAGTGTGGAATAAAACACCAACACATCCTAATTATTTTCTAATATTTAAGACTAAACTGATTCAGGTGAAGGGAAAATAAATGAGGGAGGGTGAGAGAGGTGGGTGAGGATAGAAATCTGTTGGACCAGGAGCTGAGAACAGTCACATGACAGTTGTAAGTGTCAGAGAGCTGTTATGAAGACAATAACAATACTTTTATTGTATCCTGGTGTTATTAATGATGGCAGTGGCTTTTGACAGTATCTTAATGCTCTTGCTCTCCTCTCTCTCTCTCTCTTTCTCTCTCTCTCTCTCTCTCTTGCATAAATAAGTATTATTTCCCTCCCAGCTGACAGGTTAATGTCTTCTCAGCCTCGTAGAGAAACAGGATGAGATCAGATTGGCAGGAATTCATGAAAATACAGACTGAACGTGAGCTCATGAAAATGTGTAAGACAGAATAATTTACATGTCTGAGATCAGGGGACGTCATCTTATACCCTCCTCCTCCACACAAAGACATCATCATCTCATTCCACCAACAAATTTACATACGCAGAAAGTCATCACACAGACACACACACACACACACACGATCCACCTTTTTTTTCACACGTCTGCATTAGGTAATTTGTTTAAATAGAATTGCTTAGAACAATTAATTAAAGTTTTTTTTCCCATCATGCCCCTGTACATCTTTACTCCCCTATTGCCTCCCCCTCCCTCACTCCCTCACTCCTCACCCCCTCCTGTCTGTTAGTGATGAGCAGATACAGGCACTAATAAAAAGGCATTTATTGTATGATTTTCTGGAGGCCCGTTGGTTATTAACATGTAAATTAAATCATCACAGCTGTTCCATTTTCAATCAGATGGAGTTTGGAGGAGAGGGGGAGCAGGAGAAGGGGAGCGAGGGGAGGACAGAGGAGGAGGAGGAGGAGCGCAGACAAGGACCCCGAGCACTATGATTTTATTACACACCTTCATTAAAGAGCCCTGCAGCCTCCAACGCTGCTTCTGACGCTGCTGCCACCACAACCTACAGACACACACGCACACATGCACACACACGCGCACACACACACACAGAGTAAACACTGATGATGCTGAATGTTCTTATTGGTGTTATATCTACTCGCACCTAAGCATTAAGGAATTTATTTTATTATAATAAAATGTTTATCTTGACATAGAACAATACTGAGTTAAAAAAGAAAAACAGTATTAATCAGGTAAACGCTCCACAATAAAATCTGCATTTTTAATAGTCTATGGAGATTTCAGAAATGTTTCTTGTGTAGCATATATAAATATATATATATATATATATATATATATACATTAATTAAAATGCAGTAAATCTATAATCTGTAATTGAGTGATGGAGATCTATCCTTGTCAGACCAAATTAAAAGTAAATACCACCACCAGTCATTAAAAAACTGATCCAAAGTGTGAACTAAGACCAGTCTGTCTGTGAAACATCATGATTGCAACTTTTTAACGGTTCAGTCTGGACTACAGACTAAAGATTTGTACTGCACTGTAATCTGAGGGAAGGCGAGTCAGCATCAGTCCTTGATGATGAGGAGGATCTTCTATCTTATACTGTTTAAAATAAAGATCTTTGAAGACTTTTTCGACTCTTTTATTATTTGCATCAACTCAAGTGTGCGGTGAACACTGCACCTCCAATGACGCTGACATTATCTCCTCACTGCTGAGGATTTATTGCTGATAACCTCAGACTTTTCGATTATTTATGTAGCAAACCTTTCCAATCAGCTCATCTCTCTTACACTTATTAAGACGATAAAAGTTGTTAATGTTTTTTACTTCACTGCAGCGACGCTGCTGCCTCCCACTGCTTTAATTTCCATATGGCTCAGGCAATTTATTCACCATCAGCAATAATGTGATTCTTCCTCTGAAAAGATTAAAGATCGATAATCCTCACAAGCCTGTGAGCTCAGGCGATGGGAAAACCAGGAAAAATAAGACCATCCACTTCATCTCTCAGTTGATATATGTCACAGCAAAATGGTTTGGCTGATAATGAAATTGTTGAAAATGTGCAATTTATGTGAGTGTGAGTTACCTTCTGTGAGGATTTCCACTTCGTTCCCCACAGGCCATTGTCAAAATCTGGACCATAAGCAGCTTCTCTGGTTCGCATTAACCTTTTCTGTGCCCATATCTCATCACACTCTTTTAAATACTGTTCTTTTATGAGACGCATTCGCACAGACCTTTAAAACATGTGTGTTTAAGAAAAATGATCATGGTCTAAATCCATTATCTGCTGCTGTCTGCAGGAGGCTGATGTTTCCAGTTCTTCCCAGTTCTGGAACCAAATTTGAAACAGAACCAACTCACAGAACCCAACAGTCCATGTTTTTACTGTTATATGAGGATTTATTATGTTGCTAATTTTAGGCAGTTTTCAGCTTATATTGGAGCCATTCAAAGTATTTAATTTTTTTTATATATATATTATGCAGTTAAGAAACAACATGTTAAACATTTGATTGAAGAGATTCTACTACAAGTTTGAGTTGTATTATTATATTTCTGGGGGAATCAACAGCATGTAGCGATGAGCTTAAGATTAAAGTTTGACTTGCGGTCAGATAGTGCACAAAATGCTTTGAGACAAAAAATAGTGTGAGACTCATTTTGTGAATAAAAAATATCTTCTGCTGTCGACCTCAGAATCAGAACCCATGCAGAAGTAAAGCAAAGTTGGGTTATAACCCATTTAGCCACGGAGCACCTTTTAAATTAATGTAAAAACAATCCGTTAAGATGATGTGTAATTTACATAAATTACCTATTAATCCAGATTAATTATCATTTATATTTAAATGAGGATTTATTGGCTTTAGGGCCTTTTTTAATTCTCCCACTCAGACTGAGATTTGTTATTACTCCGTAAGAGGATGTGCATGGTGGTTTTAATGCTAACACGGTACTGCTAGTCTGGATATGCAGATTAGTGATGTGGATTTTCTCCTGCTGATCTGATACACTGAGTCAAGTGTCTAGTGTTTAGCGAAAATAAAACAGTTTAGCAAAAACCATGTCAACTATTAGCTAATTGGCTTAACAGTTATCAAATAAACAAACAAATGCCATAAAAAGTGGCTTAAAAAAAGATGATATCTAAAAAATATATAAACAATCATTTTTAACATCCAGAAAATAGTTGCTACGAAAATATTTCTGAACCAGAGAAAACAACAATATTTTGCTCAATACTTAAGAAAACCATCTTAAATGAATCAGATATACAAACCTGATTAACTGAGATGTTTCTCTACTACTCTGATAATTAAGTATTTATAAGGTATTTGGTGTGTGTATTTTTGCATTGGATATTCATGGATTAAGTTATGGATTATTTCCTAAAGTTTAGTTCCTCTTATTTGGAACAAATTACATTCCATCAATCTCCTCCTTCTTATTCCTCCTCCAGGTCCTTACATTTACTGCAGTCCTATGAATCACCACAACATCATCTCTTTAAATTGCCTCATTAGTTCCAGCAAATAAAGTGAGGATGATCCTCTAAATAATAACAATAATGTATTCCTCCTCATCATCACCATATCATTATTATTATTATTAGTAGTAGTAGTAGTAGTAGTAGTAGTAGTTTAAGCATTTAAGCTGTTTGTTTAACTATTGTAGTCTTATATTTTCCATTGCTTTTTCTTTTTTTCTTTTTTTTTTTTTTTTGAGGTTGTTGTTGTTTAGCTCTATGGTTTCATTTTGCTTGTTGTTTAGCTTGTTTAAATATTCAACAATCTTCAGCAAAAATGCATTGGTCATTCCCCCTATGACTCTTATTTTCTTTATACTTTTTATTTCCTAAAATTATAAACTGTTATTCATTAGTTTTAAAGGTAAATGAAAAGTTACTAAAATACCTTTAAGATAACTTTGTGCCTAAGCTAAGTTTTTAATGTTGATTTATTTTGATATTTTGAGATATACCTTTATTGCCACTACCTCTTGAAATTTTTTTCTGTATTTTTTACTTTTCGTTCCTTAAGTAAGTTTTGAAGTAATTTACTTTAAGATTTTTTAACAATTGTAAATTATTTTGGTTACTATTCATTCTTTCTTTTTGAAATACCACAATCTTTGTGCCTGTATCTACACACCTTTCATGCAGAAATTTGGATTTCCTTTTCTTTCATTTTTCTTTTTATATTCAACACATTTTAATGCCAAGGGTGAAGATGCCAAACTGTGGGAAAGATGCCTCACAGCCAAAAGCAGCATTAGTCATCAGGGTCACGGTCTGCTGCATAAAAACCCAACCCCTCATACATCATCATAAGTGCCACCCTGTGACAATCAAAACTGAGACCGGGAAAGTGCCTTTAATTTAATGTCCAATTACCACAAGTTACTGTCCTTTGATCAATGTGGTATAAAACACATTTAATGCAGCATGTGACAGAGGATACTATGAAACCTATGTGCTGTGGTTTGTTGTGATTTTAGGGGATGAGAGGTTTGGGGACACATATGGCACCTCTGGGACAGATAACATCCTCAGCGTGTCGTCAGCTCGGTGACTCACCCTCTTCATTCTCCAGAGTTGATTATGTGATAAACAAACAGGGAGCGAGTCCATAAATAGATTTCTTCATTTGAATATGAACAATTGCTGGAAGAAAACTGGTCAAAACCGGCAACAGTTTCAGGGAAATGGCTGTGATATAGAGATGCACTTGTATATTTGTTAACTTTACAGTTTGTTAACTACAAATGCTGCTGATGTAAATATTTGATCTGGCTGCAGTGGATTCTGAAATAGAATGTATTGGGTAGTTTGAAGGATCGTTATCGGTCTGATAACTCTCAACATTTCAAAATTGAACATTAAAAAAAAAAATTCAACTATAGCCAGTTTAATCCGATACCTTAGCCCAAATCCTCAACTTAACTTTGCACAACTTGCTGTAAACAGGAACACTAGCTTTTCAGGAACGGCAGCCCACGACACGCAGGAGGAGAAAAGAAGGTATCGGAATGATATTGGCATCTGCAGATTCTCCAAGTTGCAATATCTGTATTGGACTTTAAAATGTTTTATCAAGCCATCCCTAGTTCAAATATATTTAAATATATTATATATAATCTGATCAAACTGCTTCGAGAGAACCTTTTAATCCAGGGAATCATGTCGGGAATCATCCTGGGAATTGGGAGTACACAGAGCCATGGACATCACCTAGGTCTAGGTATCTAGGTAGAATCACCATAAAACCATTGTACACACAGTGCAGTGACCTCCACAGTACGTCCTCTGTGACCACTGTAAATTCCATATTGTTTTATTGGCGTTGTTTCAAGTATGTTCCTTTTCCCTGCTTCCCTGGTCTCCCGTGTCTGGTCCTAGACTCTCCATATTAACTATCACACGACCTGCCAGTGACAAAGCAGAGTCCTTAGCCCTGATGATGAGAACAGCAGGTCAAAGGCACAGCAAGGTGTGACAGACACATCCTCACTTCTATGACCTCTGTCACATCTTATCTATATGAACCTTCACCATATAGGCTGTATCACACAGACAAGGACACAACATGACACAAGTATATCATCCTCAGCTGCCAGCGAGCAGGAAAAAACAAACAACAGAGCAGTCACAGCAAGACGTAGATTCCATCAGTCCAGGATCCTAATATATGGAACTGCTCTGTCATTTGGATTACAAAGAAATGTGATTAATTTGTTCTGTTTTATTTCAGGTCAGAACTAAAGAAAATTTCAATCGTTGTCCAGCAAAGTAATAAACAGTGTTAAGAATACCGATGTGCAGAGCAGTAAGTGAATCGCTAACTGTTGACGCATCTCTTGTTTGTGTATTGTACCACTGTTTGACGCTCACTTCTTCAGGCTGATGAGCAAGCCATCTCAAATTTACTGCACTGCTGCAAGAGCTGACGACATAGTTACAATTCATAAAACTGTCACCTCTGCAGCTCAGACCACAGTAAAATGTTCATGTAAAGTCGACACCGAGGTAAATAAAAAAATATATGGAAATAAATAAATAAATAAATTATTATTAGTGCTTTTGGAGTTCCGCCAGATGCTGACATTAAGGTCCATACATGCGCAGGAGGCTGGAACCTTTAAAAAAACATTGCCTCAACCGTCCATAAGACCAATCTAACAGAGACGTAGATAAATAGACTCTGAGGCAGGAGAGTAAACAAGAGGAGGTAAACAAGTAGACACACACACACACACATTTAACAGTCTCATGCTAAGCAAACACACTCGGTGGCAGTGGTGGAGGGTGTAATAATGAGGCAGAAGATCGTCATGAATGATGAAACTGGATTAAGATCATTGAATGACAAAGACCGTAATTGTCCTCTTCTGAATGCTGTGGACATTTTCATTAGGAGACACATCTGGACTGCAGACATACCAGTCACACCCACGCACACACACTGTATAATTACTTTTGTAATCAGTGCAGAAAGAGTTCTGTTACACCAGTGGTTCCCCACAGTTTTTGCCATGTGACTCTATTTTGACATCACACATTTCTGGCGACCCCAGAGATCAATGCAGAGAGTGACATTTTATTTTCCCTAAACACACAGGCAGTTAGACGAACTTGTCTTTACCATGCTGAAAATTAAACTGAACAAACATTCTCTCAGTTATTATTATTGAAAAACACTGTTGTACGTGCACAGGGTTGTATTGTGACAATGAATGTGTTTGTAAAATTTGAATTTAGTCCAGAAACCAACATTTTCGTTTCTGATAATATTTTGTTGATTATTGTGATGAGTTGCGTAAACTGATCTGTAAATATCTGAATCAGGTTGGTACACAAGAAACTAATAATGATGATGATAATGATGAAAAATGAGACCTCAAGGCTCGTCTTGTTGGGAAGAATGTTTTTTTACTTCCTGATGGCAGTTTGGATTAGAGTGGGTTTGTGTAAAAATGGTGTTCTTATCACAGCAGGACTTCAAGTCTGCAGCATCACTTCAATGCTAAATACGCTGCTGCGAGCACGAAGGCAAACATTAGCTAGAACAGTGTGAGAACAGGCAGATGTTGTGGAGTATAGATCACTTCATGGGGTTGATGCAAAAAAAAGGTCTAAATGTTGAATGTAATAGCTGCTGTAATTACTCTGCAAGTGTGACCTGCCCTCTTTAACTAGGAGTGTAGTGTTTAGAGATTTTTAATGCACAGAAATAATTTAGAAGGACATTAAAAACTTTTGTTGATTTGCTTCACGTCCATTTACTGATACAGTTTTCTGCAAAGAAACTGAATTTAAAAATATCAGTACGTACTGTATCTCTTACAGAAAATGTGTCAAACTCATGGTCCGTGGACCAAATGGCCCTCAAAGTCATTCTGTGTGGCCCGTGGGAACTTAAAGTCTTTAACTGCCTTACAATGAAATCCATGCTGCTGAGAATTGCTTGATGTGAATGGCAAAAATGGGCAGGACCCGAGATGTGGACATGTTTGGTGACAATAGTTGGATAAAATAGATAATGCATTTAAAATATATATTTTTGCTCTCTCTTTCTCACTCTGTTTTTCTGTCTCTATCTCTTTCTCTTTCTCTCTTTCTCTCTGTCTGTGTGTGTGCATGTGTGTGTGGAGGACTTGACACCACGTCATTCTTCAGTATGATGGTTTTTTTTTTTGTTTTTTGTTTTTTTTTTTTTTTTGCTGGGTTTAAACCATTAATATGTGATTAGCGGCGCTAACTTATCCTGTTTAAAGCCTTTCATGTTTAAATCATGTGTATTTTGATGTGAGGAGACTGCTGCTGCTTTATTGATGAGGAGCGTCACTCTAATCAATTAGTAATTGGAGCAAAGCTTTTAAATAATGTATTTATCAGAGTCTTATGATGCGTTTAATGACGGCCACTCGCTGAGCTAATGCGTCGCAAATGTTCTAATGAGTCTTTTAAGGACCAGTCAGGAGAAAATGACTTGTCTCATATAACGTTTGTTTATGCTAAATCAGGAAAAACAACAACAACAACAAATGGTCCTAGCGGAGTTACTAGTGTCTGAGTTTTCATGTTGTCATGGTTTAGTTTTTAACTTGTCATCTTGTTACTGAAACTGAACTACTGAAATTAGTTGGTAACTGGGAATTAGTGTCATAATCAAACTGTAGTAATTGTGTCAAAAACAGAGAGAGTCTACTTTTGGAACTTCTCTGGATGATCAAATTTTAAATTTTCTTTTTCCTACTATTTGGACATTTTGTTTTTTCTTCACCTTTGATCTCTTTCTCTTCATTATAGCTACACGGATTAGGCTTAGGTTAACAATAAGTACAGCTGTAAATCAATAAAACAGATTCAATAAGATGACAATAGTGGCTGTTCAGTTATCATGATTAATGAAGGTAAATCGTTATGAAAATGAAAAGACAAGTGACATCAGGTAGATGTGTGAGTTTTATTCGTGACTAATTTATAGCTGTTTTTATTGTGGGAAAAAAATATCACAAATAATTTGCCAAAGTGTAACTCAAATCAAAATTATTTAATACCTATTTAGAATTTTTTATAGTATTGATGATTTTAGTCATTAATGTGCATCTTACCAGTCGCTTGTAAAACATATCGAGAATCGCTTTTAAAACTTTGTAACATTAATCAGTCTACAGTTCCCTATAATCCAAGTCAAAATTGTGTCAGTCTTTCTGTCAGTCATGGTCGTATTTACTGCCCAGCGCTCGGTGACACTGCTCTACTGCATCTGATCACATGTTGAACCTTCCGCTGGATGAGATGGTGCTCTAAGTGAGTGCAAATAATAATGTGTTAATCAGCTGTGTATTAGAGCAACAACAAGTGCAGGGATGTTGGAATGATTGCATTAACAGTCATAGGTTAATCATTTTTATTCTTTGTTTAATGAAGCTAACTCACTAAAAACACACAGTTCAGAAAACTTTAAATAAAACAATGGGATAATGTGTTATCGTGGAAGACTCCAATGAATACATCTTTCCACATATTTCCAGTGATTTCTGGTGAGATAATTACTCGGCACATCAGCTGCGAATCACCTGTGAGCTCAAACCTCTGCACCTGCCGTAGGACCAGACCCCTCTGAGCTCTGAAGGCCTGGGCTGTTTAACCAGAGCTTGTATCAGCCGCCAGGTTATGCACACCATCCATCATCATCAGCCTGAGTGTGTTTGTGGTCTGTCAGCCTCTGAGTGAGTATGTATGTGTGTGTGTGTGAGAGAGAGAGAGAGAGAGAACGAGAGAGAGAGAGACTATGTAAAGAGCAATGTATTGTGGGAGAGCTGTTGCACTCCTGGCAGGGGTGGCTTTTAATTGGAACACTCAGAGAGTTGGTACGAGGACCAGTGTCACAGTGAAAACCTCCACACTCTGGATCTTTCTGATGGAGAGCTTCTGTCTCCGGAGGGCCTGCAGATTAAAAAGACATTCAGAACTTTAAATACCTGTACACTCACTGTGTGTGTGTCTCCCTCTGTGTGTGTGTGTGTGTCTCCCTCTGTGTGTGTGTGTGTGTTTGTGAGTGTCTGCAGGTATGAGTGTGTTACGGACAGTATTTATGTACCTACCTCTGTGTCTTGTTTCTCTCTACCTTTCAGCATCTGTCACTGGTTTAAAGGTTTGTGTTTTGAGTGCAGATTAGAATCAGCGTGTAGACGACTGACAGCAGACGCTCTGTTGTGTCAATAATCCATGTTTATGAATATATTTACCGGGACAAATCACTTTTGCTTTTGCTTTAATGTTTAACCTCAAGCGGGAGAGAGAGTGATAGAGAGAGAGAGAGAGAGCGTGTCAGTGTATATGTTCAAGGATCAAGATGTGCAGGAAGATCAACACTTAATGTAGTTAATTTTGATTTTGTTATATAATTTTATACATATGTATAATATATAGTATCCAGAAAAAAAATCATTTCAAAAGATCAGTTAGGATTTTCTTTTTTTTACATGTTACTTATTATGCTTATAGGTTGGGGGGAAAAGTACAAACACAATAACAAAAATGTATAAATAAAAAATAAGGAAAACTGCCTGAAAGCAAAAATAAATAAAATAAAATATATATATATATATATATATACATTGTGTTTGACAAAATTACCCGAACAGGTACCCTGGTTTGACCCACTTTTTATAAGGTAATTTTTTTTCTTTCTAAAGCTCCCATTTCTCTAATCTAAAGTCCGTTAACACTTCAGATTGTCTCCGTGTAAAAGACAAACTTAAAAACAATCACAGAATTGTTCCTCGTGCTACAGAAACCTAGAAGGACATTTTCAACTCAGTTTTTTGTCAATGTTAGTAGATCTCACAGTGAGCTATGATTACGGTTTGAACAGTTTAGCAAGTGTTTTAGTGGGACCACCCTGGTTGCCAACAGTGCCACTGCACCTAGAGCTGCCTTTTAATATGGTACTAGAGAGAATATTTTTCTTTTTCATACACACTCAGGCTGGTGCTTTATCAAATATCTCTCACTTCTTTGTGCTGATCCTGGTTCCAAAAGATCTTTGCTTCATCTTTTATCAACTGTCCTTTACCAACATGTTGTACCAGGTTTTTCTGAGACATATTTGCCCTCCATTATTACACTTCAAACTGAGTATGTTTTTTTTTTTCTTCCGGTTTCTGAATCATTTGAATTCAACTTTAAGCAGCAGTCCTGCCCTGCTCTCTCTCCTTCTCACCATTTATATACAACACACGTAACGTACACGCACACTTTAAAAACGTGCACACACACTAACACAGCAGCTCAACCCTCCCCCACTTAAGAAACACACGCACACATGCTGGATGTTTCAGCAGAAGTGGAGGCTGACAGGAACAAGTGACAGCTCCCTAATTACCTCCTCACTGTAGACGCTGACGCTGCCTGAGACGCACTGCTCATTTTCCTCTTTCTCCTTCCTCCCTCTTTCCTTTCTCGCCTTCCTCCTCCTCCTCACATGCTCTCGCACCATTCTATTCCCTTTCTTCCTCCCCTTCCCCTCCTCCTCGATCTCTATCTATGGTGAATTATGCATGTCCAGAAACTCCCAGTATCTGCATTCACACCAGCGACCATCCATACCTTCATCTGTCCTTCTCCTCCCTCGTCCTTCCTTAACATTTCCACTCTTACTGTACCTGTGTGTACTGCTACTGCAGTAAAACATATGTAGTAATGTTATTTTTTCCTCTTTCTATTTTTTTGTTTTGTTTTTTACAGGTTGAAAAATAAACAAATCCTAGAGTGTTTTTTTATCTAATTAACTCATTTAGTTCAACAGTAAGCCTGAGTATTAGCAAATACCTGAAAAAAACAATACTGCAATTGAATTATGTTTACAAACCCAACTCTGACAAAGGTTAGTTCACTTGCTGAAATACTACACTACAGTATGTGTGATCAGCCTATATTCACAGTTCTGTCTACTTCTACCCTTCATGATGGCAACCATATTTTCAATAGCCAAGAAATCTGCACTGCAGGCAGGTCAGTCAAACACTTACACTCCTACCAAAAATTTAATTCCGGGACAATTTAGGGACAATTCCAGTATCAGACTCTGCATCAATGGCACCTTCTCATACAGTGTCTTCCAAAAAACATATTTTCTTTGTTTGTTTTGATTTGATAACCAGAAATTTTTAAAAAGACTTCGTACTTGTCCTTCATGTTCGCGGAGTTTCAGTTCAGCGGAGAATGATGAGGTGAAACATTTACCCTGTGGATGTGCAGATGCTGCATGATGCTCTCATGTCAATATTGACCAAATTCTCTGAGGAATGTTTGCAGCATGTAGTTAAATCAATGCCTCGAGGGGCTTCTAGCTAGTACTACTACAATCTGTCTAATGAAGTATCTGCTCAGTGCTTAATCCTGGTTCAGGAGAGCACAGGATGTTGAGGAACACAGGAGCACCTAGTGGACAAATTATTGAAAGCATCAATATTGATAAAGAACTGAAATTCTTTCCTTAGTTAGAGCAATAAGGAGCAGAGCATTTTTTGAGGTTTGGTGGTCACAATTAGTCTTCTAATGGGCAATTGTGGGGGAGGAGGGTGAACAAATGACTGACTGGGTAAGGGAGTATGTGTGCAATAACCACATCTATCATCACACATCTATCATCTATCTATCTATCTATCTATCTATCTATCTATCTGTCTGTCTGTCTATCTATCTATCTATCTATCTATCTATCTATCTATCTATCTATCTATCTATCTATCTATCTATCTATCTATCTGTCTGTCTGTCTATCTATCTATCTATCTATCTATCTATCTATCTATCTATCTATCTATCTATCTATCTATCTATCTATCTATCTATCTATCTATCTGTCTGTCTGTCTGTCTGTCTATCTATCTATCTGTCTGTCTGTCT
>NC_024328.1:4573608-4592049 GCF_000523025.1 Cynoglossus semilaevis | reverse complement strand
TCTATCTATCTGTCTGTCTGTCTGTCTGTCTATCTATCGATCTATCTATCTTTCAACTATTCTCCCATGTGGGGCTTTTACATAAAATTATTTTTCAATAAATATAGTACATATAAATAGATAATATACAAAGCTACAGTTTCTCCATGAAGGTACTTTCAGTGATAGAATGAAAATACATCGACATCGTAGGGAGGTGCTGGAAGCAAGGATTTCTTGGAGAGTGTTAACATTCACTCTTGTATGTGCAGCATCACCTTCTCCGCCACACACACCATGCTTCCTCCTTTCTCACTGGGTGTCAGCTCAAAGGCCCAGATTGCATTTCCAGTTGACGCCTGCCGGCCCCACAGGCGTGTTTTGTTCTAATAGAAAATGGAACCCTTGCATCACGACCACCCTCTCTTCTGCCTCCCTCCCTCCCACCCGCCGTCCACCCATACGGTGTGATTGTCCACTGGGAGCTGGCGAACAAACATCAGTGATATCTAATCACAAGACAGGGAATGGGAAGGAAAAGCGAGAAGATAAAAAGAGAGACGAGCAGTGGGAGTTTTTTTTAAGAGGTAGTTTTAGAGGGAAGAGGGGAAGGGGAGGACTGTAAACAAAAGAATTTGAATATTAACCACACGTTGGACGGATGACAATAGCAGTTACACAGTCTTTACACACTGTAGTGTATGAATCTGTGTCCAGAAAACACACACATAATTGTTTTCAAATTTCTTCAAAGATCAATACTGACTAATTAGTAATTGAGTTAGCCAAGCACAATAACAGCACATGACACTTGTGTTTGCACTGGCCAGGGTGAACAGACTGACTCACAGAGGTTTCAATGGAACTTCATGCTCCTGTCATCTGACTGTGATTCTAAACTGTTACACTAACAGTCAAATAGAATTAGTAACCCACGAAGAGGTCTGCTCCAAATTAAAGCCGCCACCTTTTTCAACACAGAGCAGGAAGGAAGACACTAGCATTTCTAAATTAAAACAACAACATTTGGGCTTTGTGAGATAAATTAATAAACAACACGGACAAATCAACAGTTTGTCCGTATATTATCAATTATGTATACTTTATAGTGCTTGGTCCAGAAATTTGGCCCAGAAATAGCGATGACCAACAATAGTCAAAAAAGTCAACAACAACAACTCCTAGTTAGGAGACAAATGGCAGAGTTGGTTCACAATCATTTCATGTTAGACAAAATGAAATACCAAACATTCCAATAAAATAGTTGTCCTCTTCTGTAATACTTTGATTTGAAAGACCTTTCCGGGTCTGGAGGATGAGTTTAATAATTGGAATCGGATCCTTGGTATCGATATATATTGATACTCACATAAGTATTGATGACAATAATAAAATATCTATATTAATCAATAAACAAAAACGCATGGGTCACTTCCAAATATTTTAGGGTAACTTACTACATACTTGCTACTTTTTTGCTGCAACACCTCCTGGTAACATAAAAGTGAACTGACCCATCCAGGTCATGTGACCACAAATGGTATGGTATCAAGTATCAAGTATTCTGCTATTGCTCATCACTAGATGAGTTCTAGAAGCAGGTCAAGAAGCATCAGCTTCAGAGGGAAGTGATGTTTCTTTTCAGGTTAAATGAAGATGTGAGGAGCAGTTTTGGGTCTGTTCGTACCACAGTAGTGACACCTTGTGTCATCACTGTCGTCTTTTCACCTCAAACTCCTCACCACAACAGTTTCCCCTCTTGGTCCACTTCATAGCATGGTTATCTAACTGCCACTGTCGATGATATATGACCCCTTGTTTCTGCCACTGGGGATTAGTGTTCTCACCCCATTGTCATCAGCTCTACAGTATGTATCCTGACCTGACACAGGCAAGTAACATCTCATCTGGAGACAAACTCTCACTGTCATTCACTGACCATTCTAACAGATGCGTTAGCATATCTGCTCTCTCCTCAACCTTCTTCATCCTCTGCTTTCTCTGTGAGTCCTCTCTGTGGCATTTATACATTTATTAAGTTACTGAAGCATATTGAAAATACAGCCTTCAAGGAGACGCTGATTCAAGTCTTGCAGACAACCTGCCCCCAAATGTCCAAAACCTTTGAATTGTTATAGACTAAACTTATTGATTCCAGGAAAGAAATTTCCCTGATGTTGTATTTACCTGGTGACATCACATGCTGTGCCCTAATTTGGTTCACAGAGCTTACAACATGGCATTTAAGCAAAGGTGTGGTTGCATTTTACCCAAAAAGACACTAGGGCCATTTGCAAGACATGATTCGACAATGAAAAAAAAAGGGAATGTCATCAGCATACAGAAACACTTAGTTAGACAATATGCAAATGATTTACAATTGATGTGCCGTGTTTCATACATTGCACAGTGATGTTACTGATGACTGTTGTTGCAGAGCTTGCAACATGGCGTTCTTTAACTCAAACATTCCAGGAAACATTAACCTCATCTGCGTTAATCTTACCAAGTTACTGCAGCGTATAGATCAGCGGCTCTCAATTATTTTCTGTCATGTCTCCCCCTAGGGGAGAGACATTTTTAACATTGTTAATTACTGCAGTGAATTTGTAATTTTTCCATGCAATTCTAATTCTGTCAGAATTAAATGTCAAATGTCAAGACAAATTGTACATTAAAGATTTAATGAAAACAAACAAACATGTACTATATTTTATTTTTCAACACAGTGAGAATCAAAATGTATATTGATAAGGAATCTAATCGATCAGTAATATTGACAATGGAAACGGAGCTGTTGAATTCTTGACAATTCTCATTCCTACTTATGAACCTACAACACGAGGCAGTAGACCAGCAGCTCCTGTGTCTCTCCTGAACTACAAATGCTGGTAATTTAGTACAGACTTAGGTTCAGGGTTAAGAATTTGGGAATACACTTAGCAGCCTCTAAGCTAAACCAGTGTTGTTGTTATATTTTTACAGCTATTGTTTATCAGTCCATGAGCTAGCACGCATATAAACACATATATTCACAGATTGAAGAGAATTCCCTCCCACTCCACATTTTACTGGAATTCAACATTTCCAGACTTATGACACACTGCACTTGTAAAACGTACATTTTCTCCTCTTTAACCAGCTCCTCCTTCTGTTTATTATAATCAGAACATTTTCATTGTGCTGGAACAAACTCTGCTCTGACGCCTGAAATTACAGCATGAGAAAATTACAGTGTAAGAAAAGAATGAGGACTTAAGCACGGGTGAAGAAGCGTTAGGCTGTTGCTAATTACTGCCTTATTAGTGGCGCTGCTTAGCCATGTGGACAATAGCAGCAGAACAGCTGATAAAAACACATGCAGAAGCTACAGCTGAAAGAACAGGACGGTGCTTTATGTCTTCATCAACAATTTCCGAGCTGCCTTTCTACAAAGAGCTGAGGATGGAGTCAGTAATTAGAGCAGCCCGTGTGGTGAAATGACGCATATGCAGACTTTCTTTTTTCTTTTTTTTTTTTAAATAGACACTATTAATGTTCTAAATATGCTAAAAAGAAAAGTTCACGTCACCTTCCTCTTTACACCTACAGCCTTTTGCATCTTACCCTTTACTCCCTTCTTTCTCTGCCTCCCCCCAAGGGCCTCCAGATGTTGCCACCATCTATGTCGGTGTGGAGGCGCTGCTGCTTCTGCTGCTCACGCTGCTTTTGTGTAGAACTGCCTCAAGTGACAATAAACACCTCCACCACCACCATAACCTGAGCCTTCCTCATTTGCATTTCCTCCTGTGCTAATTTGAAGCGAGAAATAAAAGTTATGCAAATGTATGCAAAATGAAATCCATCTACCAAAGACATGAGACGATTAAACAATTTTTATGCTTAAATATTCTGTTTAATGAAATCAAACAGGGCCCACGCGTGGCGACAAATTTGCTTTAAAAAGATGGCACAGGCAGAAATTAGAGGACATGACAAAAAAAAAAAGGGGAGAGAGAGAAAGAGGAGGTGTTGGTGGAGAGGGATAAGGTTCAAATGCCTGTGGTTAGTTTGCATGACATTTTTTATTTAATGTGCCCTGCCAAAAAAAAAAAAAAAGAAGAAGAAAAGACAAAAGTCGGTTAGCTGCTGAATTTAAATGAGTTTTCTATAACAATTATACAAACTGTCACTTTTCTGCTCTTCATATGCCCACATCCCAGAATAAAAATAGAAGTGGGTAAAAGTGCCAAAAAATACACTGCTTAAACCTCCTAAAATTATATGTTATGAAAATTTGGGTTGCTTCATAAAAGCCTCTCATATAGTATTCTTCACATGGTTGCTCACATTGACCTTGGAAAAAGGTGAAAAATACACAAAAATAGTGTAGAGTGGTGATTTTAAAAAATATGTTACTTAATTCAAAAACAACGAGAAATAAAATTGTGTTTTTCCTGTTTCCTTCAAGCCTTAAGTACTGTGTTATAATCTGTTTATGATTGGCAGGAATTATTTGATTTTTTTCCTGTTTAGAATATTGATCAGTCATTAGTGTAGAAAATGGTGCTACACAGGGTGTGTCCTCGACACAAAACGTCACACGATTTTCACCGTAATTTGGAACTCTCTCACATCACTACATATGTCACTCACCTAGGCTAACACAGTGGTGACATCACAATCTAGGACATAAAAACATCAGAAGGGTCTGTCTTACCCCTGGGAGTCAAAGTTAAGGCCACATTTTCCCTAAAACACAACACAAACAAAAGACACATACAACTCGCAAATATAAACAAAGCCATCTTCTGCATATAGCCGCACATGGCGATGTTTTCTTGTTTTCTACTCTGCTTGCCAACCACTTCCTGTGTGAAATGTGTTTTAACGCTGAATGTTGGAATGGTATAACAAGACTCTCTGTAATAAATTTATGGGAGATGGTGATGTAAACAAAGAACTCCGTCGGTCGAGGACATCATAAACCGAGGACACCCTGTGTATAAATTCACCATTTAACAAACAGGATTTTTCTTTTTTTTTCTGGCTGGAATCTATAGACGTGATTGTGATTAAATAAAGGAGAAAACGAGGCTAACATGTTCAGTACACTTCACAGTGGACTGGTGACTAATGGTCATGACAGTTTTTAGGGCAGTTAATATAACAATAATATAAAGAGGTTTTGTTTTAGACCTGTTTTACTGCAGCTCAACACCTTATATCAGCAGCCACACTGCTGGAGGAAGACCTAAAAATCTAAAGATGTAGCCACCACTGATGTTTTTTTCAGAATGTAACCAAACAGACTGTAGTTAGAACCAGGGACAAAATGAGGCACATGTCTAAACGTGTGTTACATGGTTGTTCAGGCTCCGCTGGCCTTCGCTTGACCTGGAGGGGCAGCAAAGGCCTCAGTTGGACTTTTAAGGCTGAGAGGGATTTACTTCAGCCTGATGCTTTGTTGCCTCCTAATCCTTTTGGCTTAGATATTATCCCTACCTTCCTGCCAACAGCAGGCTAATAGAAGAATGGAGCCACAGCTTTCTCAATGGCCTGCTCTCCACTCTCTCCATCCATCTCCCTGTATGCCTTGAGTGTGTTGTTACAGATGTTGAAGTGAACATATAGGCTGTGGATAAAATCTCACACGTGGTTAGTGGGAAATGTTAGAGGGTGGAGTAGATGTGGAGGAGCTTAGGTTCCTATGGAGCTTGGAATGACTTCAAGCTCCTTTAACCAACATCTTCTGTCTTCGATTTCAATTTCTGTCACTTTTAGGCATTAGACAAAGCATTGTTATCCAATAAGGCATTTGATTTGGATAACTTAAGCCTATAATATATATCTTATAGGCCTATATATATATATATATATATATAAAGGTTTCTCATCAACATTATACATAATGTATAAAAATGTATAAAAATAGGTTGGTGATTATGCATATTGTCACACTTTTATGTTTAATACACAAAAACTACTAAACTGACACACCAACCCCCAGAACCCATTAGCCAACATTTTTATAAAGAGGTGATGGACTGGACTGAACCTCTGTCATTTGAATTTCAAGGACAATTTCAGGATATTTCATGGCTGTTGCCCCTAAGCTGCTGCTCATTCCTGACTGTCTGTTCACATGCAGCCAAGTTTGCAGCCTGTTGCACGTGCAAGAAAACCAGCATTAAATCTGTTTATGTGTGTCTTTGTTTATGTATGTGTTTAAATAGCTTTATACTGTAAGTCTGAATTGTCATGTGTTAACTTGATGGATTTAAGTCCTGGCTCAGAGGCAGCAGGAAGAGGTGGAGAACTGGATTATTAACCTATAACATGGGGTTTGATGTGGTTTTGCTAAAATTATGGCGTTTGGGAAGGATTTGTGTGATCCCCCATAATCCCACGGGCCAGGATGCTCCAAATCCATTGTCACGCTTCCCTTTTTTTCTACACAGGGAAATTTCCATGACTTCAGCTCAGTCTTAGATTGCACTTTGCATAACCACAGTCTTTCCCTCACACACACACACACACACACACACACTGTGTTGCCATGCATTCAACATTCCAGTCTGAATTCCCCGGCTTCACATTTCAGTGTCTCTCTTTGATGTCACGACACCTCTTTATTTGTCCGTATGATTTTAACATTTAGCAGAATGAAATGAAAAAATAATAAAAACCTCATTAAGCTGCCCTTTAATGTATGGAAATAGGCAGGTGATTATACATATTGTCACATTTTTAACTTTTTTCTTTTTATCTTTTTTTTTTTTTTACTGGTGCCTAGTATTAATAAGATATTCCGTTTGGTTTAAAGTAATAAATCTGATTTTATATCTATAGATATTGAGACTAAATGGGTTGTACTAAATCCATACTCCAGACTACAGATTCTATTTTTGTATTTAGTTTAGATTTAAGTGTCAGTTAAAAAAAAACAGAGCTTTATCGCCTTTGTTAGAAGAAGAATAAAACAATAAAATTGTACACCTGCTGTAATTATTTTACAAAACAATGTAAAATAATTAGAGTGTTTACAAAGGCTGGTGCTGCTGCTTATTAACTAACGTAGACCTTAAATTTGGCAGTTATTAAAAAAAAATCTTCATCTAAAAACATTGTCTTTATTTAATTAAACTGGCCTATGCTTTATTTTACTTATTCCTTTATTTTTATTTCAGTTACTTTCAGTAATGCAGCAAGGTTTATAATACAAGAGACAAAAGTGTAAACAAGAAGTATAGCTCAGTAGTAAGACAAAAACTGATCAACTACAAGTTGACAAATAAGAAGTATGTCATAATTTTGGTGTAAATTAATTTTTTTTAAAAAAAGGTTATCAAAACTTTAGCCCAGAAAGAGCTAGAAAAGCTGTCAAAATATAGCAATATGTGCTACAAATACAGCTAAATGTTAGCTTATAAATAACTGATTTCAACACCAGAAGCCAGAAATGAACCTTCAAACGCTGTGTAACAGAGAATCAAAGGGAGTTTTTCTTTTCTTCAGTGCAGACTTCACTTGTCAGAGCTTTCTTAAGGTAATCCTGATCAAAGTTCTTGTCTCATTTGAAAATTCCCTCCTTTTTCCTCAGGCCTCATATTGAAACGCATCTTTGTTCCGGCGTCAGAATAATCCGACTTTTCCTGACCCGGTATCTTCTTCCATATTTACAGACACTTTCTCAGTTTGTCCTCTTGGTGTCAGTCTCTCTAACTGTAAGGATTTCTTCTCTTTTAGACACCTCAGCTTCCAGCACCGAGCAAAGCCAAAGTCTGAATCATATTTGTGCCACAGCGGGTGGTAAATGTGAATTGCTATGTCTCTCTTGGCTTACATTTTCTTTTAAAAAAAAAAAAGAATAAAGCATTTTTTCTTTCCTCCCCCTCTGTTTTCTGTCCGTTATTACCAACATTTCCCTCTACCCAACGTCTCTCTATCCTCCAACTTCCCCCTCACTCTGTGTAGGACGGTCATTTAATCTGTCTAAGCAGCTGGAAAGATAAATATTCTTTAGTGGAGTGAGAGGCCCAGGAATCTACACTGGCCTGCACAGACCGGAGATGAGGAAAATGTTTCTCTCTTTCTCCGTCTGTCTGTCTGTCTGTCTCTCCGTCTGTCTGTCTGTCTCTCTCTCTTTCTTGCTACCTGCAAGTTTAAATTAATTGTTTCACTAAATCCGCCTCGAGCAGGGTTTTGTTCACCTTGTTTTAATAGCAGAAATTTAATTTCCAACGTTGTCCATAATCTCAGGATATTCTTCTTGTATTTAAAAGCCTCCCTGGACTTTTTCTATTCAGATTATGCAAAAGTTAGATTTTAATTTTACATTGCCTACGTGGCCTGTTTTAAATATTTATTTTCTTTAATATTATAACCCACAATTGTGTAATTTTACATTTTCTATGTTTTTCTACCTTTTACCTTTTTTCTCGTGTGTATTTCCACAACATCTGGATTTTAATAGAAAAAAAACACTTTACATAATTTAGATTTTAATAAGAAAATTTAGTTTTAAATCTTTTTCTTTCGGCTTTGTCTCTTTTTTTTTCAGGGATTGCCACAGCAGATCACTGATTTCCATCTCTCCCTGTTCTCTGTATCTTCTCCTCTGACTCCAACTACCTGCATGTCCTCCCTCACTGCATCCATATTTCTCCTCTTTGGCCTTCCTCTCTTTCTCCTACCTGGTAGCTCCATCTCTAACATTCTTCTACCAATGTATCCACTGTCCCTCCTCTGCACATGTCCAAACCATCTCAATCTGGCTTCTCTAGCTTTTTCTCCAAACCTTCCTGTCTGTTTGGTTATAAATGTTGTATACAATTTTAAAAATTCTAAGTCTACTGTCTATTTCCCAATAAGTATATAGGGATTTACTAGTAGATCACAAAGGGAGTACTGGTAGATTATGAGGAATTAAAATGTTTTTTTTTTTATATATTAAATCTCTAGGATTAGATCAGCAACAATACAAGTATTGAATCATGTTCTGCCACACAGTTACAGCTATTTAATCAAACTATAATGTGTTATATAAAGAATATACAGCTCATATGGCTAAATATATATACAATATTATTAATGTAGGTAGATCACTTTGGTCTGGTCATTTGAAAAGCAGCTCGCAAGCTGACAATGTGTGGACACCCCGGTCCATTTATAACCTATCAGAGCATCATTTTATTTGATATTAATAAGTATCCCTGCTCTGGACTGAGTGCAGTTCTGTTTTTTGTTTTTTTCCTGAGATCTAAAAAAATCTCCATTTACATCCTTCTTCATCCTTGTGGTTAAAAAAGAACTTGGAATTGTTTTTTCAATTTTCTTTCAAACCCACCAATGAACTCTATGTTCGCTGTCTTCAGTTTTTCCAGCGTATATTTGGTTCACAATACGTCACCTGTAACAGTTCTTCAGGGGTGAACAACGTTTGAATTTGTTTTAACTTTCAGTATGAAAGTTTGTCCAAACCTGTGCAAAATATACTGCAAAAAAATGCATTTAAAATTTGAGTCCTTGGTGCATTAAGTCAAATAAGGTTCTTTTTGTTGACCAGAGTATTTGGTCAGTGGTTTTGAGGTTTCACTGACAGGAACATAAAGTGAGAGAGAGGGGCCCACTTTAGTGGTCTGAAAACCAAGCATTACTGTATAGAATAATTCTATAGCGTGAACGAAAGACTTGTCCAGGTTCTCATGTAGCCTCCAAACTTTATCAGGACCCTATAGTATTTTGATTTTCCAGGCCACATTGGGCTGATTATCCCTGAAGGAGAAACATGGACGGGTTCCTGAGGCTGACTCTGGATTTCTGTTTGCAGAGGTCCAGTCCTGCACGGGCCAGCTCAACTCAAACCTGTGTTTACACAGTCTCTCAGGCCAGACTGGGAGGCCCTATTTTCACACCCAGGTGCTTTCCAAAGAAAACCCTCCTGCAAAGGCCTCTCTCGCCAAAGGTACACCACACTGAAACCATACACACTGCCTTATGTTCCTGCTGTCGTGTTGCATGCTTCAGTACATCCCTTATTATAATGACATTATGGGACATTATGGCCAAAGCCCTGCATGACATTTCTCTGCAATGTATAAGTCATATTTTCCCTCCCGGCTCACGCGGAGCCTTAGAGCAAATATTCTCTGTTTCTTATCTGAACCTCCAAACGCTGCAGGAGAGTTTGGGCTCTGGTTGATGTGTTGCTGGTTGAGAGATTTTGAAAAATTGCTATTCAAGTGGTGGCTGCTGCTTCTTCCTGAGACAGACTGGTGTTGGAATGAGTCAGCGTGACCCTCCTTTACCTGCTCAGGGGAGTCGGGCTTCAGCTTTCTGCTGAAAACACAGGGTCAACTGCAGATGAAGGACGCAGCGAAGGCCAGAGGCTGAAAACAGCTGCTCACAGGAAACTAGACCATGGAAATAGAGACAGGCATTTTTTTACAAACCAAAAGTCTGAGCAAAAAGAAAAAAAATGGAAAGATCTTGGAGAGTGCAGACTGCTGCCAAATGAACTCCAAGACTAGGACTCAGACGTACTCCCCTTTTTCCAGAAGCTGTGACTGAATTCATACTTTTGCTACAGGAACAGGATCAGACTTTCCCTCTTCTCTGACAGACGGTTGATGTTTTTGTACACATCACATAAACACCACGGAAACTTTCACATTTAAATCACACTGGCACTCTCCATTACACACTGCATTAAGGCGAAAAATAAAAGACAGCAATAATTTCTGAAAACAAATGATTGAGTCCCATTTTGTAAATACCAATGTTAACAAATGTGAGTTTTACAGTTTATTCATTGATGCAGATGCCATCACTCACACATGCTTACACTGGGTTCCATTCATGTACAATGGAATGGATGTAGTGTTATATAGATTATATATGCAAAGCTTTGTGGGAAATACAATCACATGCTGTGTGTGTATAAATGCTGTCTGAATCATACTTAGGACACCAAGCAGGAAAAATACTTACAGCCAATTTTATTTTCTTCTCATCAACTGAAATTAAATACAAAAAGGAAGAAGAAAAAAAATCAACAAAAAGCCTTTAAATTGACAGTACTATCATATTTTACAATATACCAATAATAGTAGCCACAAAACAAAACCTAAAACAATGTAGATTGAATGCCTTTAACTAAAGTGGAAAATGAAGGAAAATTAACTCCTTGTCATTGTGACACAGTTCACCACTGCACTCACAACCAAATGTGACCTCTGCTTTTAACCCATCACCAAAGTGAACAGTGGGCAGCTTTAAGGGGAGCAGTGAGTGAGGATGGTGCCTTGCTCAGAGCACCTCAGTGGTAACTTGGCAGCTGGTGGACTCCAACCTGAAGCCTTCTGACCCAAGGCCGCTTTCTTAACCACTAATCCACCGCTGCAAACTATTTTGCACTATTTCCATTCAATAAATAAATTCACATAATATTGATGAATTCAGTCTGAACAAAAAAGTGACAGAAATCAAAACCTCTTCAAACATATTCAAATGTAAAACCATGTAGACACACAAACACATTTCCATCCTGTTAAAATGACCACTGCGTCATTCCTTGAGAAAAGAAAAGAAAAAAGAGTCAAACATGTAGGCAGGTAATAATTCAGTTTCATATACTGTGTCTCCTTAGCTCAAAATCCTCCTCTTCTCTTAATTATCTAGCGATTTACATCCACTTCTTATCTTTAGGCTCAACGAGCAAAAGAAAGAGAAAGTGGAAATAAAAAAAGGACTTAAGAAATTCACTCCATTACAAAGGTATTTCTTAAAGTCATAATCTGTGTGGATTCAAAACTTACTTTTATGACTAATGGACTTCACATGATTACACATGGGACACCTTTAATCTAACCAAATCCATGTTGTAATGTGTACACATGAGCCCAAGGCTGGAAACTACTGCTAAATTTAAACAACCTGTCAGTATTTAAATATCTGTAGGGAGTACTGCATTAGTAAAATAGTGATAGTGCAGTAGCGAGCCAAAGTAATGTATTCCACCACTTCTGTCAGTATTCACAGGTGTACTTCATGGATAGGGTTATTGATAAACAAACAGTAATTTCTAAATTATTACAGTACTGGAGAAATAATAGAAAAGCTGAGCATTATATATATGTATATATATGTATGTATACATACATAAAATCTGTCTGTCTGTCTGTCTATCGATCTATCTATCTATCTCTCTATCTATCTATCTATCTTTCTATCTGTCTGTCTGTCTCTCTGTCTGTCTGTCTCTCTGTCTGTCTGTCTCTCTGTCTGTCTGTCTGTCCGTCCGTCCGTCCGTCCATCCATCTATCTATCTATCTGTCTATCTATCTATCTTTCTGTCCGTCTGTCAATCTATCTATCTATCTATACATACATCCATACATATATGTATGGATGTATGTATAGATAGATAGAGAGATAGATAGATAGACAGACAGACAGACATACAGACAGACAGACAGAGAGACAGACAGACAGAGAGACAGACAGACAGAGAGACAGACAGACAGATAGAAAGATAGATAGATAGACAGACAGACAGAAAGATAGATAGATAGACAGACAGACAGAGAGACAGACAGACAGAGAGACAGACAGACAGAGAGACAGACAGACAGACAGACAGACAGATTTTATGTATGTATACATACATATATATACATATATAAGGTTATTATGCTAATTGTTGTTAATTGAAATGGTTTTGTGATAAGCTGTTATAAGACCAATCCAATCATTGTTACTTTGGTCTGCACAAAGTAACAGACAAGAAAGAAGGAAGGAGTAAGAGGAGGAGGAGGAGGAGGAGGAGGAGATGAATAAATGAGTGTATAAATGATTGAGCCAGTGATTGAGTGAAGAAATTATTGAGCTGGTAAATGAACAAATGTTTGAGCGAGCGAGTGAGTGAATGGCCAGGACATTGAGTATGTGTCTGACTGAGTAAGAAAACCAGTCTGTAACACACACGCACGCACACACGCACACTTCAGGCAATCCAAACAAACAGCTCTAAGTGCAGAGTGTTCGCCCAGGGACCTGGGAAAAGCCCCATCAACCCGATGAATGAGAGCATTCTGCCCCCTCACAGCCTGTTATTAAAATCAATTAATGAGGACCCCGTAAAAGCTGACTTGTTGGGCTCTGGGGCTCTCTTTTTGCAACACGTCGCCTTTCTGGATCACTTGTGCCATATGGAACCTCCCCTCTGGTGGCACATAACTCACGTTTATGAGGGCTTCATTGGCTAATGATGGAATAGTGCCTGAGCACTGAGTATGGGAGTGTTCCTGTCCCTAAAACTGTCACTCCCACCACTCACACTGTCTCCACTGATGAGAAGCTGCTGCTGGTGGCAGAAAGTTGGATCCTCCAAGGGTCAGTTTTTAAGGTAGTGGCCCAAAAACAACACTGCTGCTGACAGAATATTTTTATTTTAAATAAAAAAACAGAACATATTTGGGGATGATATGGATATTTTTGGGGGGATTTGAGTTAAACAGTTTAAAACTCCTTCTAGAGAAGGAGTTTCTCCACACAACACACAGGGAGGAAACGTTAGAGATAGTAGTCTTTGGGGACGTCTAAAACCTAGAAAGGGTTGTAAATAAAACATAAAAACATTTGTATCTATGGGAACTTCATTGGACGATTCATTGTTGGTTTTCCTGATTATGACATCGTTCCCTAATGAACGGTTTGTCGCGTTCAACAGCTTTTTTACACTTTGAATACACTTGATTTATATGTCAGCATTTATCAAAATAAGTTTGATCTACATGTGACATTCTTAAATGAAGAATTAAAATCCCACTGTGACTTCCAGCAGCATGAGAAGAGCTCTGACCTCAGACCCTCTTCAACAACATTGGGTTTTTCTCCACATGGCACTCACACAAAGACAGATTTACTGTACACAAACGTCTACATTCAGACAAATGGAAAAAAATTCTGGGTGGGATTTAAAAAAGCCAAATGTTAGATTCAGATATTGGCCTGTGCATCAGTGTGCTCTTCACACATCTCCAGAGTCTCCATATCACATCTAAATGGACAGAGAGACAGACAGACAGAGAGACATTTGTGTTTAGTTCTACGATCTTCACACACAGACTTACTCTGAAATGTTTCCATGGTGTCAGCTCCGGGTCACATGAATCAAACTCAAGGCCAGTGGGTCGAATGTTACATCACCTTATGTGGCCCAAAAAGTGCACTTGGTGGTTAAGGAAATGGAATTGGGTCCAGGAGGTTTCAGGTTCGAGTCCACCAACTGCCAAGTTACCACTGAGGTGCTCTGAGCATGACACCGTCCCCACTCACTGCTCCCCTTAAAGCTGACCACTGTTCACTTTGGTGATGGGTTAAAAGCAGAGGTCACATTTGGTTGTGAGCAGTGGTGAGCTGTGTCACAGTGACAAGGAGTTCACTTTCCTTTAAGGAGTCTATACTTATGGTTCTCCAAATTTCCAAATTTGAATCAAGCAGACATTTACATTATTTGCAATAGACAGTTTAAAAAAATGTTAATCCTGTTAGGTCTTTGACTTTACTTCGAAATAATTTAAATTGCATGATTGAGTTTGACACCACCCATAAGAAGATCATCCACCCATGGCCTACGTCTTCAAACCTTTTACCAGTTTTACAAATAAAACTTATGAAAATAAAATGTCTCTAATATATATTTTTTCCTTATATCGTCTGTAGAATAACATTCAATTGAATATCCAAATTACATATTTTATATATCACTTTGTTTTGGTGAGTGTGCCACCACTACTGAGTGTTGGTTCAGTACTGTGTGGATCTTGGTGCAACTTCAGGCCAGACAGGCCCAATTGGAGGTGAGATTGGCCGTTATAAAAAGGAGATTGTGGCTCTGCTGGAGGACGGAGGCGCTCCATTTACTCATGTCCATTTCTGCAGAATCCCACAGGGCAGAAAGGGAAGGAAGGAAAAGTTTGCTCTGATCTCTTTTGGATTCCCAGAAGAAGCTTCCCTGCAGGAAACATCTCTGTTTTTTACATTTTACATTGATCACAGAGAGTTTCTTTTTTTTTTTTTTTTTTTTTTTTTTTTTGCAGTTTGACTCTGTACCATCAAACATGTTAGCATCCAGTGGTCTCTGCTCTGTGCTGCTGAAAGTCACACACAGTTCACGGGAGAGCTTGCACCTCCACAGACACACACACATACACAGGCCTACAGACCTTAAAGCATTTTGTAAGAGATCTGTTATCACAGGAGTCTTCGTTCTCAGCTGACCCCTCAGTGATTTTCTCTGTAGGAAAAACATAAGATGGTAATAATTATGATAATGAGATGACACTGTGATAATTATAGGATGAGAGGAAAGAGTAAAATGAATCTTGTCCTCTGAACAGCCAACATTTGTCATGTCAACGCAGGCGCTGCAGCGAGCAGGATATATATATTTATTTAATTATCCAGCTTTATTAAATACTATCTAGAATCCAGTCCAGAATCCTAGAAAAATTCTTATTAAGGCCAAGAAGATCATCCGTAACACATCCCTGACACATCCCTGACACGGTCAAAATCTGGGTGATGTATTTATATTATCTGTAACTTCATAAAATCATGACATTACTATTGAGAGTTATAATGTTTTTAAATAGTTTAAATTTTTGGCGCTGAACCTGTATTTATATCATAGTCAGTCTTTTACAGTTGTTGGTTGTTATAGGCCAACCTCAGCCTGCAGTGAAGACCCAAGCCTTTAAAATCATCATGTCTCAGGGTTAAACACTGGTGAAATGGTTTTAGTGGGGGAACTAAACTCTGATTGGCAAAACATGCCATTTTAAATAATTTAACATTTTATCAAAGCTGGACATTTGTTTGATTCTATAAATAATTATTCCAAAGTCACTGATTCCATTAATTAATCTTCTGTCAGGTCTGTCTGTCACCCTTCCCTCTGCCTATGTCTGCTGTGTAATTAGTGTCATCACACTCACCTGTGTCTCTGTCATCAGTCTCACTGGTGTCACCTGATGTCCTGGTTATATATGCCTCTCTGACTCACTCTCTCTTTGTCAGGTCGTTGTTCTGTGTACATGCTGTGTGTTCCATGTGCTTCATGTCCATGTTTTTGGTGTTTTTGTGTTGTGTCCACGTTCTTGCTCATGCTTATGTCCTCTGTTCCAAACTGGTCCGGTCTCTGTGGCCGAAGTGAATGAATGTTATTCATGTCCTGATCCATGTCTCTCTTGTGCTGCATTTGAGTCTTGCCTGTTTCTTGGTGTACTCAAACATAACACATGCAGATGTAAGCTGTCCAGAATCTATCTATCTCCAGTCTATCTCTGAGCTCTGCAGTACGAAAAAAAACTTTCACTCCAAAAATCAGCTTGTCCTGATGGTTTGGATCTGTTTTTTTCTAAATCTGGCTAATGCCCTAATTGCTGAAACCTTAACTTGTATTACTCACCTCAACGATGTATTAGTTGTTTTAGGTAACAGCACAGCAGGACTCCAGCTACCCTAAAGGTTCTTCATGATGTGTATGAGGCATTTGATGCACGGTCACAGTCTTTTATAAGAAGTTCTTATAAAAAAACTTAATTTCCAAACAAGCCGTCCTTTGATTTTTCTGATTATCTAACATGCCTTTGTATTCTGGGGTAAAGTCTACTATACTGGAGGTTACAAAAGGTGTACCTCAAGGTTCTGTCTTAGGACCTATCTTGTTTTTATGATATACTAATGATCCACTTGATGAAGCGAATAACTATCACATGCAAAATGCAATATCTTAACAGCCACGCTCTCTGATACAACCTTTACTAAAAGGTCTTATGAAACCTAAGCATTTCCTCGAAACAAGAACACGAAATAGGGAAACCAAAACACAGGTGAGGGATCTGTTGCCAACCACAAAAAAAGTAAAACAATGATCTAAAAATGTCACTATAAAATGCAAAAAAACTAAATTGATTAAAAATATTCAAATATATATCAAAGATAAACTGAATTTCTAAAAAGAAACTGAAAGTTAAAAAGAAAAATAGCTAATTGATTCCAACAGTCCATTTGTATTATATGTAAAAGGTGATTAGACAAAGAGGAAAAGCCTTCAGTATCAGCCTCTGATCATGTGACAATCAGTATTTTGATGTTATTTAAATGTGAATGTATTTTTATCCTCACGAACACCAGAGAACAAATCACTTTACGTCAGCTCTGAAACATGGGGCAGTTACACTGATGCCTCTGTTCCCGCGTCTAAACCTGAACACACACACATTCCTCGTCTTTTTGTCCTGCAGAAACGGTGATCAGAGTGAAAGCACCACCTGAAGCCACTACCCAGGAGCCCAGCGGTAAAGGGAAAGTCCCTGTTCTCTGGTTACAGCAGAGTAAACTGTGAGTTCATCAGTTGGTAACTTTACACCAACGACACCCTGCTCAACATGTAAGCTCTCCATATGCTGAACCACCTGATCGTTGAGTGTGAAGAAATCTCTTTTTTTTTAATCTACTGTGTGAGAACAAACAGGATAACACTGTACAGAGTTTCAGAAATACTACTTTAACCAAAAAAAAAAACAAAAATGTTCTATTTGGGCAACAAATATTTTTATCTCATAAATAACTTGTCTCAAGTCTCTGAGTGAACTCTGATTCAAAAGCCCAGGAGATTTGACTCTGATTTGAAGTTGAGTAAATTTGTTTTTCTTTAGCGACGTGGACCCAGGAGATTTGGCTAACTCCATTGACTTACTTCACCTCCAAACCACAGAGACTTGCACTCAACTCAACTCAAACATATTTTATGTCTAACTCTATAACTTAAAAAACATCCTTCCATCCATCCATCCATCCATTTTCATCCGCTTATCCGTTACCGGGTCGCGGGGGCAGTAGTCGCCACCCAAATCACACTGCACCGTACCGTACCAACCCCCCTGAATCTTCCTGCAGGTGGTGAGTCCACTGGAAGGTACCAACCGCCCTAACCGGGATTCGAACTTGCCCAGGAGGTGAACCCTGGGGTTCCACACCAATGACAGAGACACTGCCTCTGGGCCAAAGCGCCCTTAAAAAACATGTAAAATTTAATTTGATATCCAAAGGAATTTCAGATTTGAAGTGCTCAAACGTAGTAAAGAAATGTAAAATAGCAGAGCAACCAGAGGAAACACAGAGATAATATATGATGAACTATTTTTAGGGAAAATATTTCAATCCTCAGAATGAAATGGTGATGTTTTTTAAGTCTGTGGGATTAAAAATATAAAAACAACATTTGCTACAGATTTCAAAGGGCATTCTTCTTCATCACACACAGGATGTAACCATTTATCTGCTCAATAATCCCTTCCTTCTAAACCCCGCTTCAACTCCTCTCAAACCTCCTAATCTGGCTTTAAAGATCAGTTTAACATAATGACATCATCCAGACGTTAGCATGGACAAACCCAGATTACTGAATCTGTC
>NC_024328.1:4566473-4573588 GCF_000523025.1 Cynoglossus semilaevis | reverse complement strand
TGTTAAATATGTTAACGCTTCCCAGCCAGCTTTAGCTCAGAACTGGCCCTTTTCTGCCCTCTTTGTATTTTTAATGAGGTGACAGCGAATGGGCCGGTTTTCCAACACGCTGAGCTTGGATCAGATCTGTGACTCGGCTTCTATTTGTGTAATATTTCATCAGCTGGCTCACAGCTCTGGGGTTAACCTTCTTTTTAATGTGACTGACATTTTCAGAGCGAGCAGCTGCTGGCACAACGCTTAGGGACTTTTACAGAATGATTACAGCCATCATTGGCAGCACGAGATCTGGTTTTATTCCATTTTCTCAAATGTTCTAATTTAAATACAGTCCCAGATTAGAATTTGGTTTAGGCTTTAATGCGGAGATCTCCAAAATGGTCTGTGGACTGGAGTCAGGAATCACCGAAGGCTAATTTGCCCTTCAATTTTTTACGGTCGGGGCTTAAAATGTTCAGATTACTGTTCTTGAGTTTGTAAAGGAGAGATGTTGGTTTTTAAGTAATTTTGTAAAAGTTACAATTTAGAAATGAGGTTAAGAAATAACCAAAATGGCCTCATGTGTGAACACAAACATCTACACAGAGGATCCTCGGTTGACCACAGCCCCAACCAGGAAATTTAGTGGTTAACTCACCTTCTCTCATAAATTTATTAAAAAAGCCTATTTCCATCATTCTGATTTAAAGACTAAGACTTTCTATATTCTTAAAAATTGTGAGTCTGGCAACAGAGTTTTTATTAAAAAAAACAAAAACAAATAGAAACTTTGTAAAAGCAAAGGTTCATCAGTTTCCTGCCTGAACCCTGGTTGTTTTTCTTCTCCAATCTATACCATTCATGGGTGTCTCAGCTTCTTCCTCAGATCAGATGTTTATTTGCAGCATCTTGTTTGCAACAGCAGCATCAACAGCAGTTTCAGAAATGACTGTGGGATTTTTTCAGCTCAACCTCATAAGCAGCACAAGGACTGGAACCAAAACTATAGCAGTGTTATAACATGTTATAAATCACACATCTGAAAATGAGTCTAAATGTCACCTTTATTCATTAATGCAGCTCCACTAAGATTTTCATTGAAACTATATCAAAAAGATCTAGACAACACATTACGCCATGGTGGTCCTCTTTTCTGTCATGCCGGTAACAATAAATGACTCCACCTGTTGTTTGTTTGTTGATGGTTGGTACAGTTTCTTTTATCATGACATCAGAAAATTTAGCTCCTCATGTTAAGGCGTGACCTCTGTTAAGTTAGCTTTTGGAACATATCTGCAGGTAACTGTACATCAGTTTTATTCTCTCTTTCTCTCTCTAGTACGGCATAAAAAATGTATTTTTTCCCTCCAACCTTTTTTGTTGTAGAGAAAGCACAAGCTCACTTTCAACTATCCTCTCACTAAGACACAGGAGCTGATCAGTCTTTCAATCAGATAAAGTTACTGTTTAATGGCGGACGTCCAAGTCTAATCAGGCAGTTTTGTCATCGTGATTCATTTTAATCTGCCAAGAACAGAACGAGAAGAGGAAAATCCATGCACCAGAGAAACCGCTCGTCTGTCATCTCCACCATGTTGACAGAAATGGTTCCTCACGCAGAAATCCAAATATTTACTCCAGAATTTCAGTGATCATGAAGAAAGTCTTTATGTTTTGGACATGCTACGGTTTCATTTTAACCACAGCCCTGTGTTATTGTCTAATCTTTTAATCTTCTCAGAACATTCAAAACATGTTTGGCTACACACAAAGCTGAGGAACAAAAGGGAAAACCAGGAAACAGTGACCGCTAAGAATTTTACATGGCTGCAGTGCAAGGAGGTTTGACCAGTGGTGGTCAGTGTGGTGTTTTCAGTGTGGTGCACAAACCATGCAGCACTGAACGCAGTGAACTCATGCTTCACTTAACACTTCACACATGAGGATTGGCTTCTTTTATTTATTTTTTTTTTTTTCATTTTTATAAACAAATAATAAAGGATAGATAATAGATATTAGCAGGAAATAACCAATACATTTACAATGGATAAGTCAAAGATAGACTTTCAACTCAACTACAGTAACAGGTCAAAGGTCACTTGCTACAGGTCATTACCCTGTTGCGGTACACCTGCAAATGTCAGCTGTCCTGCAACCAAGATCAACCTGCAGCAAAAAACGATCCAGGTTTTGTTACCAGTTCTAAGTAAATAACTGTCATCAATATATAGTGTACATGTATTGAACTCGGTGATGTAGCTAAATACACACTATCATGCGATGAAACGATTCCCTAGTCTGGTGAAAATGTGAATCAATCCACACCGTACCTTTAGACATGCTAACTTCCCTCTGTCCATTTCCTTTTTGTTTCAATGTCTGTATGAACTGCACAGAGGTGGCTTCAGGTCAGCTGAAGGCTGTGTGTCATGTTTATGTGACCCTATGGTCCACATATGGGCTGCAGATCCTTATATTGATCTTAAATAACTCTGACACCAAAACAAACAGATGGCTTTTCTTTTACTAAAACAGACAGTGAAAAGGTGCAGAAACAGAGATGGAAAATTAATTACAGCAACTGAACACCAATCTCAGCCCCCCCGCCATTCGACCCCCCATCAGTGAAACCACAGATTTCAAATCTCAGGGTCTGAGATTTGGGCCTAGGGGATTATCATCACCCCTCTGACCACCCTCCACTCACCCCACCCCCACCATCACCAACCACAACCACTCTCTACAGCTGCACAGGAAGGTCAGGCAGCAGCAGGACTATTAGCTCTGCTCATCACCTTTAATTAAGGTTTGCTCTACGAACAGAGGCATCTGCTGCTAATGAAAGCAGAATAGACATTAAAGAGGATCGTGATGGAGGAAAAACACAGAAAACAAGCTCAAGTGGAGGAAAATAGACTTTGGCTTCTGTGAAATTGAAAATATAAACCACCTGTACATGAGTTAGGGTTAATATTATTTATATAGGATCATATTTTGGGCTTTGTTTTTATAGTTATACTTATATATTTTTTCCGTTTGACTTTATAATAATTTGGTCTCAATTGAATTACATTTATATTAACACTTTAAATGATTTTTGAAATAATTTAAGATGATATTAACTTCTACTACAAATTATTTTTATCACGTTATTAGGGATTGAAAAGGCTATAGTTTTATGACTATAGCTCATTTTAAAATCAAATGTGACATTGTTAAAAGAAATCATAAGTGATAAACACAGAACCTTGTGCATATTCTGTGTTCGTGACAAAGCCCTGAGAAACACAACAGTGATTGGAATCAAGTGCTGGGCTGTGGTGAAGAACAACAAACAGCAGAAATCTGGTGCTGGTTAAACTAACTGAAACATTTGTGTGGATAGATTTCTGAGGTTTTAGTTTCAGTGCTGGAAAAAGGGTTGCAGTAACATGTTGGCCTGAACTCATGTGGTCTTTGGAGTAAAAGTAAAGCTGGAGCTTCAGTTTGTCGCTCATTGATTTGGCAGCTCCGCTGCCTGTATGTGTTGGATGGCGAGAGAAGATGGAAACTGTGAGCAACACGCTGTCAGAGCTGTGTGCTGTGTGATGATTTTATGTGCTTCAATTACCTGACACACTTGAACATGCACCTACCAAGGCTTCCCTGAGGGGCGGCAGAGCAGAGCAGGGTTTCTCCTCTTTGACCTTCACGGTCCAAGCTCAGCGTCAGCCTGGTTCAGCTGGTGGCAGTGCTGCAGCGTGCACTCATATACGTTGATCCATTCAGTAAAATCAGTCCAATACTTTGTACCTCTGTGAACTTCATTTAAAAATACATAGAGCAGTCTCTAAAATGTGCTTCAAACTTTATGTTTCAAACAAAAATAGGCATAAACATAAATGTTTACTGACAAATTAAAAAACAATAAAAAAAATATAAAAAAAATAAAATATATTGATCTTTTACTATAAGTGGATGCATTTCCCAATACTATTGTTAATAAAAGCCATGGTCAGTGTTTACCGTTGCCTGCTTTGTCTTTTTACAGTGGGAGACCAGTCTGGAATTCAGGCAGGCCAGTTCACTTTTCTGAAGTGCAGAATTAATGATTTGACTTTTTCTTTCTTATACTGTTGACTTAATTACAATACAACCAATCAACTGGACAAATAAACATTTGGTCCAGAACCATGGTCAGGTGGGGTAATGTGAAAGTTTTATTAACCATTCCTAAAATCTAAGACTACATGTCTAATCAGGTCCACTACATAAATGGTGCTGGTACCTTGTCAACCATGTTTTCTGTGCCTTCACTGAACAAAACGGATGATCCTGGTGTTAGTCCGGCTAATTCATGGAGGATGAGGCAGAACTGAAGACAGAACTGAAGACTCCTGATAAACAATGACCTGCGTTATTATATTATTATATATTTACATCTCTAAAAGCTAAGATGAGTTGATATTACACCAGTTACTGAATCATCCTGATGAATAACAGTATGTGTGTGTGTGTTTCAGTGTGTCTGAGACCTTTCACTCCTTACATTGTTTAAAGACCGTCCTGACACTGATTTGATTTGCGAGTTAAAACATGTTTGGCCACGCACAATAATTCCTGGCTCTAATAGCAGCGAGGCTGCGTGTGGCAGAAAAGGATTTAATTTAGCAGTTGTTAATCAGTGAGACTACATCTCCGTCCACCCTGGTCCACCTACAGCAGCACCTAAATCCAGCCCTGTAATAACCTCCTTTAATTAGGACGCAGACACAATAATAAGGTGACGCTGCAGTCATCATCACCACTCTGATGCCTCATCATCATCATCACCATGATCGGCCGCAGCAGCAGACGTCTCGTTATGAATCCTGATGGCGGGATAGGAGACTGCAGTACACTGATGTATGGCTTATCATTAGACTGTTGTTATTATGGTGCCACGGGGAGTCAAACAGGACAGAGATTCACTCTGTAATTTTCTGTACGGCCTTGTTTTAGAGGACATGCTTGGCATTCTCCGTTTAATGACAACCATCTATACAGGTCACATTTATTTGTTTGGTTTCTCAGACGACAACCTGCACAAAATTAGTCTCTCCTCCTAATGGCAGGACTATCACGAGGACTATAACGTGTGACGAGACGTCTGTGAAGACAATAGAGTGGGGAGCTATTTGCTCCTACTCCTTACCTAATCTGACTCAATAGCTATTTGGGTATTGATGAATATCTGGGGCGCACTTACATTTTTCACCATACATAGATATCTTTCTTTCACCAGTCCATCAGTTGCTGTAAATCACACACCTCAGCGTATTGATCAGGACCAGGTAAAACCAACCTGGCTTCCCATTTAATTCATCTCAATTAAGTAGATCTGGAGTCATCGACGGGAAATAAAAGCCCACCAGTAAAGACGGTGAAGTCTGCTGTCTGGATGTGAGTCTCTGCCTGAGCTCATCAACTCACTGACTCACAGTCTTTGCCGTGGGGCGGCGCAAGCTAAAACAGTAGCAGCCTGATGATCGATGACTTGCTCCTGTCTGTCTGATTTCCTCCACTTGCGCTGAAAGAAACACTTAATGTAACAGTCTCACCGAGGAAGGTGTTGATTATGTGGTGAGAGTGGGGTGGTGGTGCCGTGGGAAGCCACTTTACACCGAGAAGATTCACACTGGTTGTCTAGAAGGAGTTATTGTTTATAATGTGCCACAAGTGCACTCGAATGCACTGCCACGCAAACACGTGTCTCTTTATGGTCTTAACACTCATTGACAAATGCAGTGTTTCATACCTGGAATATAAGACAGAGGATAATTCAACATACAGTAAGTCTAGGTACATTCTGTATGGATTAATAACTTTAGTCAACTGTTGTGTTTCTACTCTTGTTGTCAACAGACATGATTCAGGGCTGTGACTATTATACATATTATTCTAGGACTGGGCTCAAAGATGTAAAATAAATAATTCCAGTCCAAACACACACTCCTGTGTTGGCATCAACTGACCTCCCCCCCAGCACAGCTGGATAACCCCAGTGTTGACTCTTCAGTTAGGAAGAAACTGCTGCAGGGATTTAATCACATCACTAGGGGCCTTACACACTTTAGCCTCTCAAGAGTCGATCACACTTTATCTCTCCCCAAGGTCCTGCCGCAAATCTCTCCAATGAAGAACCTGTTCTCATTTCTGATTTCTTAATGCATCTCCTGCAGAGATGATTAATCAGTTTGAGCAAAGAGCACATTTACAGCATTCCAGCAGGTTCAGAGCTGAGAAACGAGCCCATTACATTTTTTTTTTTTTTTTTTTCAGACGAGGACTTCACACCTTTCAGCTCTGGCATGTGCCAACTCCCAGACATACCCACCAACAGCGACACACACACACAACACTCTACTTCTTTCAAAACCCTCCCAACATCTGTCTGTTCTTCCCCTGATTAAAAAAAAAATCCTCTGCGTTTCATTATCTCTGATTTGCATAGTAATAGCTTGCATATTAAACAGCTACTTCAGAGGGTGGGCAGTCTAATGAATGCTGCAGTCTCCTCTGTTTTAACTCAATTTTTACCTCAGCCACCCACCCCCCGCCATCCCAGCATCCATATTCAGACCTATGCCCACCCACCACCCCACAATCCCTATTTTTCCCTCAGGGACAGCAATTCTGTTTATGCTGAAACATTCTCTCTCCTCCTCCTCCTCCTGCCACCCCACATCCCCACTTGTCCCTCTCTGAAAAACCCAGAACCCTCTCTATTAATCCAATTAATTAGAGCCATTGATATGCAGGGGGCTTAGACAGAGCAGCTGTTTGCCTGCCAGTTGCCTTAGTCTTACGGTTGGGTTGGGGTTGGTGATGGTGGGGGTGTTGGCAGGTTACTTGGTGACCTATCACCCAGAGGAACATACAGGAACACTTGGCACACAGCAGCCACCCACTGTGGTACCACACAGACCCTCAACAAACATGCACGTTTACGCGTTCTAAAGATGTTTAAAGACCCTTGTGAAGTTTCACCAGATCCTGAATAAGTCAGTCTGGAGAGGCTGGAGATACAGCGTGTTCATCCTTGAACCACTTATGCGTGAGCTTGATCCTGGAGATAAATCTGGAAATCTCTTTCAGAAGACGCCATACAACAAAAA
>NC_024328.1:4553305-4566449 GCF_000523025.1 Cynoglossus semilaevis | reverse complement strand
ATATATACATTTTTTTAAGTTTCTTAACTTGTTAAATTGTTCGAAGAGTGGTGGTCATGTGGTCATGACGCACTGCCGTTTTTGACAGATCAAATAAAATTGTCTCTTACAGATCCAGGCTAATTGGACTAAACAGTAAATGTGTTGAAGTGAAATACACTGTTTTAAATAATAAAAGTGCTGCTTTATAGCTCTTCAGCTAAAAAATATGGAAAGTCCAGGGACAGGTTCACAGGAAGAGACAGCATTTAGGATAATTTACCAGCAACACTCCTTTACACCTCAGTGATGGCCAGTGGAGCAGAAAAGTGAATAACACCCTCTATTCCAGCATTTCCTGATCTAATGTCCCCTATGACCCACTTCATTTCTGGATCAGACCAGAGTGTGTACACATTTGTGCTGTGTCACAAAACGTTAGACTTTGTGGCTGAGACCTAAGAAAGACCTTCCTCGGGGCAGCTGGGACGTCTCTCTGTAAATGTTCTACTTCAGGGTTTTTATTGAGAAAATTATCATCCACTAATGCATATTTAGCTTTTTATTTTTTTATTTTTTGCTCAGCCACAGTGGAATATGTAACGGCTGATTCAGTGAAAAAGACACTTATTTCATTTGTGTGTCTATTTATTTTCCCAGGAAGTAACAGATTCACCAGGGAAATTACAGCAGCGCAAGTGTGTATGAAACAAAATGGGTTTGAATGTTGTTTAAAGCTGTTCTTTAGAGAACGGTGCATGTACTGTTCATGTGTCTGTTGTTGTTGGTTTTAATATATAATAATGATGATGTAGAAATTTCTGCATCTGTATCCCAGCCACCTCCGGTTCAGCCTTTGTCTATTACAGTGGTTTTTCAAAGTGGTGGCCACCAGGGGGCATGTGTGGTACCTCAGAAAATTGGAGAGAAGATAAGAAAGTGAGAGTGAACTCCTTGTCATTGTGACACAGCTCACCACTGCACTCACAACCAAATGTGACCTCTGCTTTTAACCCATCACCAACGTGTGACCAACAGTGGGCAGCTTTAAGGACCAGGGGAGCAGTGAGTGGGGACGGTGTCATGCTCAGAGCACCTCAGTGGTAACTTGGCAGCTGGTGGACTTGAACCTGAAGCCTCCCAGACCCAAGTCCACTTCCTTAACCACTAAGCCACCACTGCCCAAGGAAGGACAAAATATATATCCTTCTTTTTTTTCGTGAACATTACAACACATAAACTGCTGTAATCAAATTTCCCAATGGTACCTGAAAGCACCTCGTCTTATGATTGGAACTTGGGCATGATGTCGTCAAAATCTGTGTAGACCTGGCACTTTGCATCTGTTATCAAGCTCCTCAAGATAGCATGTAGATAGCTAATGCATAATTTTCTTATGATAAGCAAATTAAATAATTACTGAATAGTGAATGAAAGTTAGAAAATACAATCTAAAAGTTGACAAAGTTTCTTTGTCTTTGTGTCTGCAAAGGGGGTGCATGGCTAATATTACTCCTGTTGAGGCATCTTGCTTCAACAGAAATTTCAACTGGAATGTTCAATATCTGTAATTGTAAAGTCCACTTGATAAACATTGGCGCTTTGATGTCAAATATGTAAAAGAAAAGAGGGGAAGTATATTTTTTAAATCAGTGTCAAATTGTTTAACAGCATCTGAACACTCATTACACGGTCCTAAGTGTAAAACTTCATCCATATGCATACGGAGAGAAAGGTCTGGACGTCCAGATGTGTGAACAGTCTGTGTCCCAGCAGACTTTCCTTTCCGCTGCTGTGTGGGAGAGAAGCAGGACTGAAACCAAAGGTAAATCAGGACCAGAGGTGAATTCAGACCAGAACCAGGTAAGGTGATCTGTGCTTTTACCGTGAAGTGTTGACATTAGAGGTCATTCTTTCAGGAATATACAAATCAGTCTGTTTAAAATGCTTTAGTGCGTCTCTTTTCAGAGGCGCAGGGAAATGTTGGATTGAAATTAGAGACATCTTGGAGTGGGCACTGGGTCAGTGCTTCATTTCACTTTTACACTCTCACCCTGTTGCACATTCAGCTGTTTTTTCCCAGTCTGCAAATGTGAAAACAGTATTTACATTTAGCATTTATCTCTTTGGAATAATAATACCCATCAGTGTGTCTAAAATTAAAACTAAAGCCTTTTTTAAATCCCTAGAAATAATTAATGTTAATTCCATACCATCATTCAGAGCATCATTGGGTCACTGCAATGAATCTCTGCTTTATTGTTCTATTGTTGAAATTCCCAAACTAATGCTCAGGGGTCTGATCTGAACTGTTGTGATACTGATTCAGAATCTGTCTGGGTACTGACAGCAAGTTAGAGGGAGAGCGGGAGAGAGAGCAGGAGTGAGGAGGTGGGTATTTTATCAGTCAGAGGAGGCTGCTGTGTGCACCCTTTACACACCCCCTCCTCCTGTCTGCTGAGGCAAAGAGCTGTGACTGAAACACTTGACTACACTTCATTCAGGATGAGCTCCAAATAAGCAGCAGCAGAGAGCAGGAGAGTGGAGGCTGAGGAGCTTCTTTAAAAAGGCTTGTCAAAATAATGAAAATAAATGGCCGCCGAGCCTCCGGAGATGGGGAGAACTTAATTTGTGAGGCACCATTTCCCTGTTGATTCCGCAGCGTCTTCCTCAAGTTTGGACAGTATTCGACGAAGGTGCAGTGTTGAAGCACAAACAAATGAGAGAAATGTAGGAGGAGAAAAATGAGAGCTCTCATTGAAATAACTGGAGGGGTGAATTTTTCCCACGTCGGAGAAGCTGCGGAGTGTACCTGTAATTCACACTAATGTCTGTAGGGGCAAAGCAACAGTTCATAACCTAGTCCACTCGGTCCAGTAGTGAAGAAGGAACTGAAATAATGTTGTGCGGAAACGGCCGAAAGATGTCACTAACTAACACTGATGACTGTTGTTTTCCTGCCTGCACCAGGCTTCTCCTGCCAGATGTTCTCCAAATAAGAAGTCATTGTTCTGGATTTCCCCACAGGTTTAACCACAGGTCCACTGTTTGAGTCCACAGGTTCTTCTCAGAGAACAGTATCCTTTAAGGTTACAATAGTTTGGGATTCTTCCATTAGAGATTAGTTTTATTTTGTTTTGACTTTTTTTAGTAGTTTTTTAGTTAGATGGACAACCCATCACCAAAGTGAACAGTGGTCAGCTTTAAGGACCAGGGGAGCAGTGTGTGGGGACAGTGTCATGCTCAGAGCACCTCAGTGGTAACTTGGCAGCTGGTGGACTAGAACCAGGAGCCTTCCGGACCCAAGTCTACTTCCTTGACCACTAAGCCACCACTGCCCAAGGAAGGACAAAATTGTCAACTGGACTGTCTTTATTGGACTCTTTCGTACAGACGTTTCACTTGTCATCCAATAGCCGTTCAGTATGTCTTCAGTTCTAAATGACGCCTGGGAAATTCTGATACTATTTACCTCCGAGTGGTTGAGTACCTGTGAGGAAATGAGGAGTGTTGTATTAAAACAAAGGAGGTGACCAAGACTTTAGAACTGGGTGTAAACTGCAGGATTTTCTTTTTCTTTGTAAAATGTTCTTTAAACACCTGCAGATTTCATCATTGCATTGTCTCCTTTGGCTGAAAACCTTCATTGAAACAAACTGAGTTTAATATCGGCTGACTCGGCTTACAAAACCATTGTGATTGAGACTTGAGGCTTACTGCAGCTTCCATTTTATAGACAATTTACCATTCCTTTCCAAAACCCTGCTCCTGCAAGTGGACAATGTGAAACAGTGAAGGTGGGTGGAGTGGGTTTTGCCTCTTGAGCCACTGTCCCTCTGTCATGATGCTCCTTGATACAGTGAACTGAGTGTTTCGGTCCTTAGCAAATCCAGCTAACAGGCACAGTACCACACACACACACTATCTCTCTCTCACTCTCTCTCTCTGTGTGTCTCTTTCTCTCTCTCTCTCTCTCTCTCTCTCTTCCCCTCTGTCCTGGGTGTCCTCTAACCAGATGCACATTCTTTCTGCCCAGAATCAGTTTGGGCCTTCTCGCTCTGGATCGTGGGATATTTTCTTTTTGTTACCATAAGTGAGTCATTGTCAATATGTTGGAGACTCCTGGACCATGGTCTCATGTTTGAACATTCCCAAAACTCAGCCGTTCTTCCTTCACTGTCAGCGATGGTTTGTCTCTTTAGCGATGAAACCACAGTAACACTGCTCTGCTCTTTACTTTGTATTGTGTTTCTGTATTTTATCTGTCCTTCCTCTCTTTCACTCCTCTCTCCTTCTGCCACATAACATCTCCTTCACCTCATCTTCACCTTTGATCAGCTTTCTCCTTCCTCTTCCTGTCAACTTTAAATTTGTCTTTTTAGCACAGCAGCAAAGTCTCCCTCTTATTTCTCTCCGTAACCATCCGTCTGCATTCCTGTCACGTGCCTACCAAAGGTTATATGGCCCACTTTCTTATCAGCTGCATTGTGGGATATCTGGGCTCCCAGGCCTGTCTTCTGGAGAGCTATCTGTACCTCCCTCTCGTCTCCTCCTCCTCCTTCCTCTGTTGACTGCAGGGAGGACAACCTTTGTCGACCTTGTTTTTTTTCTGTTTAGTTTTTTCTTCTTTTTCCTTTAACAGAATAAAAATGAAAGAAAGAACAAATGTGAGACAGGAAAAGAAAAAAAGGGGGAGGGAGGGGGTGAAAGGATAGAGAGACCCTCCCCTGAGAGACTGTATGATGAGATTGGTCCAGAGTTAGCCTTGTAAGAAAAGCGCCGTTGGCCTCCTCTCTCTCTACTATAGTAGACATCGAATCGATATTACTCGCCCACACTCCAACCCCTGCAGAACAACTGCACACGGGCACGTGTCATCCACCTAACTGACTGCCCGATGACGAGGAGGAGGAGAAGGGGGTTTGGTTTCTCTGCCGTAGGGGGCAAAAGAAGGAGGTGTAGAATGAGGAGGAGGAGGAGGAGGTGTGTGGATTTCTGACAGAGCTGTCATGTACAAATTCATCTTGGGTTCAGTCAGGACTTCTGCTGAAACAGCCAAACTTGCTGAAGGTCTTTAGAGTCAGATTGAAGACCAGACAGACGTTCTCCGCAAAAGCCATAAGGCAATAGATTTTCGGTTGGTAAATATTTGGAAAAAACAGATGAAGCCCAAAAAGCAAATCTATATTTTTAAAATCACTGACCAATGCTGAATAATTTCACATCATCATTATTGTGAAACTGTTGATACTGTAAGGTAATTTGTTGTATATGTCTCTCTATTAATCTAATTTGTTTGTTTATATTCATCTGCTGGCTACTGTCTGGAGTCTTTGTAATCAGCTTTATAACAACATCATTATTGTGAACAACTGCTAAATTACTGAATCCTGTGGAACATGCTACCAAACTAGGCAGTTAAACAAATGTTAGTGCACGGTCCTTTCACAATAAATTAAATATTTAACATGTCAGTTACTTGCAACAACTAACGTCTTTAGCTTTAGCTTTATTCCCGCCTTATTTTCACCCATTTACCCACTTTTGCTCAATATATATCTAATATTAATATTTTTAAAACAAACCTAGTTTGAACCACTATCCAGGCTGAATTGTTATTTTCTGTGATACTTGGCATCATCACTGTATCAAATCATTAATTTGAATAAACTCTCATTATATTTATACTATTGTAACACTTATTCCTAATACCTAGACACAAACACATAAATTACTTTTAAATTGTACCTTTAAAAACCGGAACAAGCAATGTTTGCTGAGGTTCACTGCCCAATGATGAACATTATAAATTTGAAAGCAGCTAAGTAGAAGACAGCTGTTCTGAAAAAGACGCTCAGATGAATCGTGAAATGTCTTCAAAAAACCAAGAGCCTGATTCGTGCTTTGGAATCCTCCTATTATTGAGTAAAATACACCAACTACTACTCTTCAATATTACATCAGCAACACTGGGCCTGTGAAGATGGGGGGTGAAGGGGTGCTCCTGGTATATCCAAGGTTTTGAGGACACTGTTGGTCAATGTGGGGACACTGCTCAGGTTCCCACTGAGTGCGAAGGTATTTAGAAGTGACTTCATCGTTTACCTGTTAGGATTAGAAACAGAGCCATGTGAGAGTTAAGGTTAGAATAAAGAAGAGCCATGAATTTGTAACAGTTGAGGTTAGGTTAATGGGTGCAATATATCTTTGTAAAGTGCTCACAAAAACAGAGTGTGTATGAGTGTGTGGTAATAAACTGAGTTTTATTAGCTCCCCAGCTCACAACAGTGTGTAAGTGTTTGTTTGTTTGCATGAGTTGATGATGGAGGAGGATTAAAACGTAATGCCTTCACTGAAGTGGTTCTTCAAACTGGCCTGGTCACTGCTGCCCCCTGCAGGACGTGCTCTATACATCTGTCTAGGTGATTAATCTCTGTTCCTGATTACTCTTTAAAAACTATTATGTAATTAAAGACCAGCTGTCCCTTAAGATAATGTTTATTCATAGGCTTTATAATGTTTTCAGTTCCCGTGTGAAGTTATTTATAACTTTCAAGCAACCGTCTGATGTTGCACCCAATGAAAGGTTCAATTGTTGACAAACTATTAGGTTATTTAGCCATGTGTTTAGCTTTTGTCCTAACGTTAGACATTGTGTTCATTCAGTTAGTAAACTTTTTTAATTACTTGCTGTCATTATGACTAAATCCTTTATTAAAGCACTCTAACACAGGACTGATTAATGAGACCTCGGAGATGATTTCAGTTTTTGCACAGAATCAGGATTGGCGGTCTTCTTTAAACGGGTTCCTGTGAGTCCATTGGCTGACTGCTGTCAAGTACACGAGGCAAGTTAGCGGACTGATGGAAAGCCAACTGACTCAAAGAATTCAAAAACCGACTTCACTCCAGTCAGTGGTAACAAGTAAAAAGTTAAAGCAAAACAATAAAATATTAATAGATATATTTTTAAATTATTAAATATCATTAGAATTGTTGACAACAGACCAAGATTGTTACAGAGCTTGGCTTGCTAAACCAATAGACTGGATTAGGATTAGCTCCAACCTATTAAAAATGCCTACAGTGATGAGGAGCAGGCTCTAAACTGAAGCTTGTTCGTTTGTGGAATTTCAAAATGCATGTCTGGATCTTTATCATAGTTAAATCCTCAGCAACGATGTGTTTTTATTTTTTTAGAGAAGTTGAAAGGTGACTCAGGTGACTTAAATAAACTAGATCACTCTAGACCTGGTCCATAAAATTGAGTACGGAAGAAGACTTTTGAGTAGTGTATGCTAAAGCAGGCTACAGACATTTATCTACCAGGTTTTAGATTTAACTATTTTGTATTTTTCAAGAGTATGAAAGCCCCCAGCATGAGTACTTCAAGGGCAAATTCAAACACTTTAAGGGCATTTTGCCTGAAGCTCTCGTGAATTTCTGATCCTGCTTTGACAGACAAGGGTTTTTTTCTTTTAATCTCTGAGCTTTTCGTCCCTTCAAAGTTCTGCTTCTGTGCACAGGAAGAGAGGGAGCCAAACATCATGGGTGTTTGTTGTAAAAATAGCAGATAGAAGGGTGTATGGTTGGGGGTGGTGTAATTTCAGCAAGGGTTGGAGCAGGGTGAGGAGAATATCAATGTGGGGTGCAGCAGCGTGGAAGCAGCAGAAAGATTAGAGAGCAGATCAGTGTCATCAGCGGCAGCGGCAGCAGCAGTGGAGTAATGGTGCAGACCAGGTTCAAGGCTGGAGCCAAGAACATATCGGCATCGCTGCCACCCCTCATCCCATCACATTCCACCACCTCTACCAGACATGAAATAGAGGTTAACCACCAATCTAGACTTTTTCTCCCTCGCTCCATCTTTCACTTAGGGTGAAAACTACCGCTGGGAGTCTCGGGACAATTTTTATATAGGATTAGAAAACAAAAATCAATATTTAATTATCTTTGAGCTTTTTGTGTCACTGCATCTTTAGGTCAATGTGTGTTCAGGAGCCCAGATTTGGCCCCTGCTTTACTGTAAGTGAAGGAGTCATTAAAGAGACACTTAGTTTCTTTTCTCTTTTATTCTACAAGGTGAAAGTCTGATGAAGGTGCCGCTGATTCAGCCTCAGAGTCTAGCAGTAAGTCTCTTCATCACTCAGACTCAGTGTTTAATACAATGGGCATGCAGATAACAGAAGTTCAAAATCTTAGCATTTCTTGATTAAAGGTCAATTCAGTGTATTGTTGGGTCTGGAATTAACATGAGCTCAAGTGCCTTCAATTTCTCCTTTTGTTCTTAAATTCTGTAGACAGGCACTTTTTAATGTTCCTGTAAAAACCTCAATTTTCAGTTGGACAAAAAATAGCATTGGTCACATAAAATAAATATTTATATTCTATATATATATATACTATATATCTGATTATAAATACAAATATTTCTGTAGGGATCTTTTTTTCTGAAAACTTCCAACTGTAACTTTAAAAGTATCCTATTGGCCAAAACCTGTTGCGTTTACTGTACTTATGGTAATTCCAAACGTCCATGTTTTGCTATTTTTTTTCCTAGACTTTAAACTAACCTTGACACTTTGTGGCTTGCTTTTAGTTGTTCTTTCTTAACTCTCATGCCAGAGGTATTCTGACCAAGACTATCGTTCACAAACATCTACACTCCTGACCCACATCCCACCGCAGCCCTCCACACAGACCATGTGTTTGCCTTCCGTCCATAAACCACCGGCTGTTTACGCGGCTCACACACTGGTATTGGATTAAGGCAGCGCTTGAGCTTTTCTGCTGTTTGTTTCCTAGGTCTGCGGCAGTGTCTGATGAGCCTGTGGAGTGGAAGTGACGGCAGCTTAAAGCAATGACAGGTAGAAGGTCAGTGTGGCTGATGGAGCAGCGAGGACGGCTTAGTCTCCTGATACAGTCATCCTTTAAAACCAAACAGAGAAAGAGAATCCTTCGGAGAAAACAGCACAGGACACAGAGACTCTGAGAGTGTCGCTGTGCACAGCAGATTAAAGAGAGTGTTTCAGTTTAAGACTGTGGCAGAGACAGAGAACTTCAATGTCCCAGCTCCTGATCGGTACCACTGTAGCAGGCAAAAATGGTTTCTACAGTCCCTGGGGCCATTTGTTAAAGTGATGAAGAGCGGGGGTGAGGGGAAAACATGAATCAGACTCTGCTCTCTGTCTCTTTCTGTGCTCTGAGTTGCAGGAGGTGGAAACTCTCAGACAGAGTCTCTTGACTTCACACTGCTGATGCTTTAGTCATTGACTGAGGGTTGTTGCAGTGTGTGGGCAGGTGGGCTGCTGCTATCAATCATTAAATATTAACTAGCTCTCCAAATGCTGTATTAGGGTCTTTTGGTGGTAAATTTAATGAAAACTCAAGATGCTTTCATGATTTATTCAGATTTTTCTAAATTTTAATTAAATTTTAAGTGTAATTTTGTCCAATCTGGATGTTTCTCTACATTCTTTCAATATTTAGTTACTTTTTTAGTGGCTTATTTTTTACTTGTTTGTTTGTTGTTTCTCATTGTATTCATTTAAATATAGTTGCAATTTACTTCCAGACGAGGAGAACTGTCCAGGGTGTACCTCACTTTTACACTTAGATACAGTAGCTGGGATTGGCTCCACTGCCCGCCACAACCCTGGAAAGGAATGGATGGATGGATGGACGGATGGATGAATGGACAGACTGCCAGTTCATCTTCAGGCATATTTAAGTAACTTTAATACATTTAAAAAATGTATGTGGTTGTTGAACTTGTTGAATTTTTAAGGCCTATTTTAGATCATATTTTTTAAAATATTTATTAAATAGAGTACATGGTTTATGGAAAATTAGATGTCATCACTCACCTCCAAGACCAGAAGTGCTATGCATTATAATACTATAATAAATGTGGTACAACTGAAGCATGGATCTGTCCTCACATTTCCTTTTCCTAAACTCTCCTCCTCCCCCTCCTCCTCCTGCTCCTCCACCTTCTTGTCCTCCCTCTCACAGCGTCCCTCAGTGTAACACACACCAGCAACCAATCGATATGTCCTGAGCCCAGAGCATGGAGGCTCTGTGGCAGTGTAGAAAAGAACATTTCAGGACAACCATGGCCAATCAGCTGTGTAGGACAACAAGGACGAGGTCAAAGAAATTAAAAGTAGAACTGAACTCACAGCTTCTTCAAACACTTCTCACTCTATGATTTTAACAAGTGAGAACTTTGACCTTTAAGAGAACTTTGAGGGGAACCCCACCTTGAAGTGATAATAGGACTCATTTGTTAAACATGTATTCATTTTTAACAAGTTTTAGTTATAAAACATCAACTTCAATATATATATTCATTATCTTTATAGAGTTTAGTAGTTGTATTTTCTTCTGTGTACGTCCACTCTATAGCAGGTATTTTTTACCAGTATAGGAAAGGGAAACTATTTATGTAAAATTGAAATCAGAATTTTAATTCCTAAGAGTTTTAAGTTATCCTTCAGAAATGTCAAGGCCTGGACTGTTTAGTTACCCAACATCATTTCAGTATTTAATTTATCATGAACACGGCTGACATTTATTTAAATCTACATCAATCTGTCTTTATGATCAATTCCAGATTTGATCCCAGTATTTTTTAGAACACCCTCTGTCTCTTTTACACATATGGTTCCATTCATTAAGAACGTTCTGTAATGTGTGTACAGCAGAAGAATTGAAGATGACCATGGATGTAATGCAAGGTTTCCATAGAAACATATTAGTGTGCCTGCCTTCTGCTGCATCACTCTGACACCACAGACAGAAGTGATTAGACCTTCAAAAATGAATGTATGTGTTAGCGAGAGGATAGTAGTGTACAAATACAGATCAACAGCATAATTTTATGAAAAAATTTTACATTTTTATAAAGATAAATTTACCAACATGTTAGTGAAATTGAATTTGAGCTATGAGAAGAAATCATCATCATCATCATCATCATTCTGCTTCTCTTGTGTAGCTTAGCTAACCTTGCTTAGCTAACTGTTTACCAACTGTTCATCTAAAAACTAACAACTACTTTACCTGCACTTTCCTTTATTATATAATCGTAAACAGTATTACTGCTTAAGTCTGTTACCCTTAAAGTCTATTTTAATTGACAGCCTCTCCATTGTCTTCCTCATGCTGTTGTTGTTGTCACCTGGTTAACTGTGTGAAGTTTATGTTATGTAGTACAGAACTCCTTCCCTCTGGATTAAACCAGTGAACCTGTTAGTGCAAGACAAGAGCCCTAACCACTCAACCACTAGTATCAAGTAAATATTAAAGTACAGTTGAGAAAACTTGTTGTTTTAAAAAACCATCAGCAGCTGTGTTATTTACTCACTAAACTTTCTGATTTAAACCCAGGAAGATTTCTTTTTCTTTTTTTTTTTGTCACTGTCTGTTCGTCTGAGAGGTGATAAAATACTGTTACATTCACACAGTGAATAAGCAAAGATGACTCAGGACCAATGCAGGAGAAGTAGTTTATTAACATCAGCAAAACAACAATAAATCCTGTGACTGTTACATAAGAGGCTGTTCTTCATTGACAGTGTTATGCACACCTTTAAGGCAGAATTTTTAATTTATTTTTCCAAAGTGTTAAATTAATGCATATCTTTGAGTCCAAAAGCTGTAAAGGACACATCCAAAGACTCGATGAATGTTCTTAAATGTCTTGCATTAAAACATTCTAAATGGAAACTCTAAATAAATCACTAAAAAACATATTAATGCATTCAGTAACATCTCAACCATTGGTCATTAAATTTGATGTATTAGAAATAAAAAAGTTGAGTTTGGAAAGTTTTACATACAGGTCGTTCCTGTAGGTGATTTATGGACTATGACGTTTACCTGCAGTGACGCTGTTCTTTTGCCTTCTTGGTTTTTGGTTGGTTCTTGGTTTCCACACATTTCCAGGTTTTTCTCCACATTTGTGGGTAAAAAAAATGTTTAATGTTGAAAAGCAGCACCAGTGCAACGTAAAGAACACAGCTGCAGTTACAGAAAACTAACAAAAATACAAAATAATCATCCCAAAAGTTGTATTTTGTCTAAAAATTAAATCAACAGAATTCAATTTTTTTCATTTATTTATTAAAATCAAGTCAAGTAAAATCAAGTAAAATCATGTTTAATATTAAAATACGTTTGAATGTTCAACAGTTTAGTTTTATAAACAGAAAAACTTTAATGGAGAAGAAAAGTCTTAGTATTCTATGGCAGACAAACAGACAGAGATAGAAAGTAATGATTGAATAAAAACGTTTGTGCAGGTGATTCCATTTAATTAATGTGATGAAATAATCCAATATGTTTTTGAGGAATAGCTGTCGCTGGTTTATTCAAACATCACAACAGCTGTTTTCTAATCATAAATTTCAGATGAAGATGTTCAAACTCTGTTTGTTCTGCGTCTGATTGTTGGTTAAAGCACTTCTCACACCTCCTGCTGTTTGAAGGATCCCCTGAAGTCAGGGAATGAAAAAAGAAAAGAAAAAAAAACGGCCTCCAGCATCAACACAACCTCTGATTACAATCAGTGGCACCAGAAAACCGCATTTTGAGAGAATTAGATGCAAAACACTTGTGTTACCTCAGGAAAAAAACTGAAATCAGACATTTAAACTTTCAAACTTGAGAAAATATTTTCCTCCGTATTTTGATTTTTCCCTGAATTTCCCTGTGTGGACAAATACTGTTGTCTGTTTTGTCCTAATAATATATTCCTGCAAATGTATTTTATATCATTAACTTAAAAAATAATGATAAAAAAATGGTTGTCTGTCTGCCAATTTTGATTTATTTTCAACTGTTAGTTTTTATGAGGACAATTTCTCTTCATGCGATGGAATTAAAAATGAGTGTCTAAGGTTCCATTTTTTTATTTTTTTTTACATCTGCATTATTTATTTTCATTTTTGTAATGTAATATTTCCTGTTCGTCCCTAATTTCTTTCCCTCCGATGCCGCAGCCGATATTTTAGAGTGAAATGCGATGCTTGCCATTAATTTATCTGCTCCACCTTTTCCACCTTTTGTTGTTCCTCCTCCCTCTCATCTCCACCTTCGTCTCTCTCCCTCCAACTCTTACCTCCTCTCTTTCCTCCTGCTCTCCTCCTCAGATTCACTCTTT